>NC_090319.1:285202145-285511578 GCF_040869045.1 Eurosta solidaginis | reverse complement strand
TTTTCTTGACTTACTAAAAAAATTTTCATTTGATTGTAAAATTTTCATAATAAAAAATAATTTTTTTTTCAATGGTTTTTGTTTTTGATATTAGAGAAAAATTGTAAAGTTTACAAACGGCGATGGTTACTAGGACATATTTCTGAATTTCACTTCTTCATCAGCTAGCTTTTCGGGAGCTGAAACATTGAACTCGAATCTCCAACATTCATATCAGTGCAAAGGCAAATGCCTTTAGCTACTGAGCCATATTTTTTTTTTTTTCAAAAAACTGTTATCGCCAACGTTTTTAGCGGATATTTTTGGCTCGGACCGGGTATACATATCAAAATGATTTTTAGTAGGTCATGAAAAAACCTTAAGAATCAAAAAAATGAAATTTCGCAGGCTCCAAAATTATTTTTTGGGTATGCGTAGTGGAACTTTTTTTTCTGAGCCCAAATCCTATCGAAAAATCGATGGCGCGATATCGGTTAACTTTCGTCCATACAAATCGATCCACCCTAATATACATACATACCTATGTGCCAGCAAAAAGAGGAAAAATAACTTGCAAGCATGTAGTAGTACAAGCAAACAATTGTCATTCACATTCAACGCAGCGGCAGTAACTGGATGGGCAATGAAGCGCAAGCCTTGACGTCCAGTTATGTATGTATGTATGTAGAGTTTGTCATTCTGTTTACTCACCATTTGCACTAGCAACAACTCGGTCAAAACAATCAAGCAGACAGCCTGCGGGTCAAATATTGAACAAAAGAAAAAAGCATACTTTTATGGATATCTGACATTCGTTTAAGTTCAGGCAGGATTTTGTCTATTCGAGCGGTTAAAAAGTTACCACAAAAGTTAAAAGCAATTACGGTTACTTATAAAAGTAGATTTGTACCCTTACACATACATATATACCTACATTCTTATATGGAACTTATATGTATGTGCGTATATTTACTGTTGGTTTTGTGCAATTATGCATTTTCTTCAGAGTTCTTTTACTCTACTTCTGCGGCCCTTATCATATGCACTCAGACTTTGACTGTTTCATTTGATTTGGGGTTTAATTTGTTTTTCATTGCATCCTTATGAATTCTTCAGCAAGGAAATGAAGAAATAAACAAATGTGTGGTACGTGTTCGTTTAATTAATAAAGAAGGTTGGAGAGTTTACTGGCGCCGTCGTTTTTATACCCAGCTGTCGTTGTCCTCTCTTTGGATTTTTAATGTTGTTGTATATTAATTTTGTTCGCATAACGGTACCCCGTAATGGCATAAACTAATGGGCGAAAAAAGAAATTCATTTAGCCATGTCCGTCCGTCCGTCCGTATGTCCGTAAACACGATAACTGGAGTAAATTTTGAGCTATCTGAATGTAAGTTCCTGGGTACTCATCTCAGATCGCTATTTAAAATGAAAGAAATCGGACTATAATCACGCCCACTTTTTCGATATCGAAAATTTCGAAAAACCGAAAAAGTGCGATAATACATTACCAAAGTCGGATAAATCGATGAAACTCGGTAGGTGGGTTGACCTAGAAAATTAGTAAAAGTTTGGACAATGGGCGTGGCACCGCCCACTTTTAAAAGAAGGTAATTTAAAAGTTTTGTAAGCTATAATTTGACAGCTGAGTATGTAATGTTCGGTTACACCCGAACTTTGCCTTCCTTACTTGTTTTCTTTCCCCTTCAACTCACGGTATCATTTGATTACAATTTTGTTTGCATTAGATTTCTAGGTAGATCTGTAGGCGGCGACTGGTGCTTCGGTTGATAAGTGACATTCTTCATATTTCTGTTGTTTTTGTAGTAGAAAAATCACTAATCTCCGGTATCAAAGATAAATAAATCGCACTTATAAACCTTTTAGCTAGGTGGCGGTATGTAAGCAGTTGTGATAGCCCAGTCGCGTGTTGAATGGCAGTATGTTGCGATTGTAGCTTTTGGACGTATAGTTTCCCCGGCTGTAACAAGATCGTAATCCGAGCCGATGTTGGGATACACTCATTACGTGTACGGTTGCATGTGCCTCTCACGTCATTTTAGAATACGGTAAGATGACGGTTAAGTGATAAGGCTACTGATAAGAGATAAGGAGAGGGATTTGGGCAGTTTTATCGATGCTGATGGTCCTTTGTCGGGTATTGATGCGAAAGGTTTTGGAAAAATGCACCACTAAGATACCAATACAACCAGCTCAAGAACAATTTTACTTGACCAATTTAAACCTTTTAGGTTATCCAACTGCCTCCTTCCGAGGAACTTTGGATCGCCAAAGCCTTAGTTGGTTTTGTATTCGCTAGCACAGCTGAGGTACATTCCTTCAAATCATATGTTTGAGCCTTTTGCAATGGTCGTCATTTATATATGTACTATTTATTGATTACAAGAGATTTTTCATTGGAGTGTGGTGTAATATGGTAGATTCCAAAACCAGCCCACGACTCTGCTGCGGATAATGATCTTACGTTACATGTTTATATGGCGATACGCTTGATCCAAGACGTACACCTATTTGTATACGCATGTCCGACTATATAACGGTGCCCATGGAATCACTCTGATAGAGCTTAAACCATTTAAGTCGACATACTCTTGCATTGCTTGTCGCTTTCTCACATAAACTCAACTCGAAACAGAAGTTCATTCGCTACAAGCACCCAGAAAAAGTGAGCTACTTGAATCGCATGAAAGGAATTAACCCTGGTTAATGGCGATCAGATGAATGACTTCGAAAATTATCCCGTAATAGTTCCGGAATTATCCCCAAACATTCCCGTAATGATTCAAAATCAATTCTAAAATGATCCAGGGATGACACCAAGATAGTTCCGAAATAAACACGAAATGAATACGAAAATCATCATGAAACTATCTCAAAAGGGACACGAAATTCATCTTATATTATCACGAAAATGTCACAAACCAGTTCCGACCACACTCGCGCACGGGTTAAAGTATCAGAAGTGATCCCAAAACGGCCCGGAAAACAGTATCAAAATAATCAGAAATTGGCTTTAAAGCATTCCCAAGAGTTTCGAAAGCAATACCTAAGTTCATCGTAAATTTATCACGAAGTAGTCCTAATATTATCCCAAATACTGTGTCAAATATTGCGAAAACAATCAAATTTAAAGCGAAACCATCGATAAAAAAGTCCCGATATACCTATAAAACAATGCCTAAAATATCGAGAGATAGTTCTGAGCTAGTCTTGAACGGATTACGAAAATCATATAAAGACTTACTTATTTACTTAATTGGCGCTTAACCATTTAAACGGTTATGGCCGTCCGACAAGACGCAACAGTCGCTCCTTCGCTCTGCTAACTGGAGCCAATTGGTGACACCAAGGGAGTTTAAATCGTTTTCTTCCTGGTCCCTACAGCGTAGTGGGTGCCGTCCTCTTCCTCTGCTTCCATATAGAGACAGTGTAGAAATTATGCCCACATAGTCATTGAACATTTCCAAAATTATCCCGAAGTAGTGAATGCTCCCAAAATAGCCCGTAATGCCTGTTCCTTGCGCGTGGCTCTACTCAAATTTTTAAAATTTCTTAGACCATGAGCTATATACATATATTACCCAGTTACCAAGTATTATTAGTCTAATTAATTAAAAGGTTAAGACGTTAGACCCCTACCCTTTCCAATTTTTCAAAAGAATGTGACCCGCGATTTTGCAATATGTGCGTTGAATTTTATAAAAATCCGTTCAGATTTTTTGAAGTAACTGAGATAAAAATGCAATAAACGTTTCGATATCCTCGAATCGAAGCTTCAAAATTTATATAGGTAACTATTTTTAACCCGAGACCGCGTACGCAAGACAAAAATTAAAATTGCCGTATACTAAAAATTTTTATTTTATTTATAGGTTCTGCTTAGTCCAAAATTCTAAAATTTCTCGCACACAGGGACCTTTTTTAATATTTATTTTATTTTTTTGTGTCGAAAAAGTCCGGGCCGAAAAGCATCCTGGTAAAAGTTTATAGGATCCCAGGAATACCCATAGCACTTTCATGACGAACCATGTATCCTTTTTATTTAAAATTTTTTTTCCAAAAAAGAAAATCCACAAATAAAAGTAAAATCCGGACTTTTGTTGTATAAATTGGAAAATAAAATCTATATCCAGACTGTTATTTTTTAGGGACAAATAAAATGATGCGTTCTATAGTTATAAGACCGGACTTTTATTCTGTCCTTAAAAAATAAAAGTGATAAAAGTAAAAATTCTAAAATAATTTTCCTGAAGGGCCTTTATTATAAAGAGAATAACATTTTGGGTCCATGATGCAATTATATCTGACCCTTTAGGAAATGAACCACCTAATAACCTCTTATACACGCGGTACACAACTATCAATCGAAAATCTTATATCAGATCAGTAGCCACGCTAATCAGTTCAAACCAAATGAATTTTACACAAGAAGAGGGATATGGTTATTAAATATGCGCAGCTACCTGAGCAGGGATTACATACAATTTACTTAAAAATGTCTTCAACTAATGATTCCACATTTACACCCGGCTCAAGCACATAAAACTATATTACTATGAGAG
This sequence comes from Eurosta solidaginis, assembly GCF_040869045.1. Lineage (NCBI taxonomy): Eukaryota > Metazoa > Arthropoda > Insecta > Diptera > Tephritidae > Eurosta > Eurosta solidaginis. Next base: position 285,507,016 of record NC_090319.1, on the reverse strand, counting down.
TCTTAAGCTCAGCACCAAAAGAAGTATCATTAGCAGTCTACAAATTCCCTAAGATAATCAGTGGCAACTATCAACAAGGTTTACCTACACACTCCAATTAGGTGACTGCCACGAGTGATGGATAAAACCCAAAGGAATTTTTTTACTTAACATATAAGATAAACTCAAAAATTCCAGCCTCTTAATGGGGCATATTACTGAAGTTAATATATTTAGCAAGAAATAAAATTGTGGAATAAAATAGGATCAAGTATTACATATATACATATGTACATACAGGAAAATGGCTTTAGCACATAATTAAACAAGTAAGGAAGGCTAAGTTCGAGTGTAACCGAACATTACATACTCAGCTGAGAGCTTTGGAGACAAAATAATGGAAAATCACCATGTAGGAAAATGAACCTAGGGTAACCCTGAAATGTGTTTGTATGACATGTGTATCAAATGGAAGGGGTATCAAATTAAAGGTATTAATGAGGGTTTTAAAAGAGAGTGGTGGTAGTTGTATATGTGAAGGCGTTTTTGAGATATCGACCAAAATGTGGGCCAGGGTGACCCAGAACATCATCTGTCGGGTACCGCTAATTTATGTATATATGTAATAACACGAACAGTATTCCTGCCAAGATTCAAAGGGCTTTTGATTTCGCCCTGCAGAACTTTTTCATTTCATTCTACTTAATATGGTAGGTGTCACACCCATCTTATAAAGTTTTTTCTAGAGTTATTTTTTGTGTCAATAAACCAATCAAATTACCATGTTTCACACCTTTTTTCGTATTTGGTATAGAATTATGGCATTTTTTTAATTTTTCGTAATTTTCGATTTCAAAAAAGCGGGCGCGGTTATAGTCGGATTTCGGTCATTTTATGTACCAAGATAAAGTGAGTTCAGATCAACTGAGTATAAAAAGTAGAAAAAATCATTGAGCGACAAAAAAGCTACAAATACTTGTAAGCTATGAGCAGATAGGATAAATATAATTTGAAAAAAAAAATGAAAGAAAAAAGCAAATTGTAACTGTATCTAAAGACAAACAGAGCAGACTGCTTTAAGCTTATGTTGCTATGTATGTGCATAGATATATCCAGAGGGACGTAGATAATCGACAGAATCATGAAACGCGCACAAAATGAATCAAATATTTGCGTTGGAGACAAGAAGAAGACGCCACTTACTTACGTAAAACGGGTTGCCTAGCATTAAACTCATTAAAAAGTTTGCCAAACAGGAATGTGCAAAAGAATTTCCTAATCCAAGAGGAATGTAGAAAAAAGTTGAAAAGCACTAAATGTAGATGAAAATAATAAAGCAAGCTGGAATGTTAAATAAAAAACAGTAAGTGTGGGCGTAAATATACGCAATTTGTACAAACATGTGCTAACACTTGTGGGAATTTTGTAAGAAAATAGAAATTCACAAATAATTTTAAAGACTGAGCTTTCACAGTAATTTGTTGTGCTACCGCTGTGTGCGATTACAACATGAAACAATTACTGTTTCATACTGTTACGGATTTACTGAATTTCGCTTATTCCAAATCTTCTACTAACGTTCGAATCACTAAACTGTTAAATAAATAACTCCACTACTCAATAATGCAACACTTATACTTCGCAACTGATAGCTTGCTTAAATCAAACTGAATTTCGTACCTCAACTGTTGCTGCTTTTATAGTGTTTGATTTCCTCGTTGACATATTTGTAGGCGGTTCTATTTCTAGAATTTAGTAGTTAGTTAGCAGCTATAAAATTACCAACTATAACTACGTTTATAGCTTCTCATATGCGCGTGTATATGTGAGTGATACTTGCACAAATTATTGCCTACTTTTGAGCGCAACTCAGATAAGATATATGCATGTATTTGTGCGTTTTCTCTCCGCTGCGTGTACGTACATATGTGTAGACATAATGATTGATTCGTTTATGTAGATACAAGTGAATGCCTGCTTTATTGTTGTTGTGGCTTCATTTACTTAGCATCAGACTAATGATGTGAGTATCACTTAGTTTCACTAATATTCGTCACAATACCTTTCATGAATGGAGCTGAGAAATAATCTTATTCTATTCGAAATATCCGAAAAATCGGCTACATAAGATGTGTTTGTATAGGGAACAGGTGAACATAAGCGGCCTTTTCGATATATATAAATTTAAAAAATAGATCGGGAATCCTTACACTTAGTTTCACGTTTCTTGTTGTCTGCATGAATCTTACTCTACATATCTGAACCATATATATGACGTAAGCGGAGGTATTTTGTGAAATTGGAAACTTCTAGCTGTTTACATGGGGCAGAAATTACGAAAAGCGTCTTATCTGAACAATCGGTTTATATGTGTTATATCTAGTAGAGATCGGTCTCATCAGAAATTATATCGTTGCTATACAACGAACCTCTTACTAGCTATACGTCATAGCTATTTTATATGGTATCACGACGGACCTTCATGCTGTCCAAGTGTGCTTCGCCTACCAGGGCAGCTACCATCTTACCTAACCTAATCTATGGTTTATATACTATATGTATGACCGGCCTGTACGATTTCTTATACAATATTAAATACTATGTCTGCAATCATCTGGTGAAATTTGAAGCTTATAGCTGTTTAAATAGGGCATAAATTACGAAATTATCTGAACGATCGAGGATATATGATATACATACGACCGATCTCATTCATGTTTTCAGACAACAATATGTGCAATATTCGAAAGCATACGGTGAAGTTTGAAATTTCAGTCGTATAAATTGAGGAAGATATGACAAAAACCCTCTTTTCTGAAAACTGGGTCCTACAAAAATCTTACCGAACACCTTAGTACAAGACGCTCACCAAATTTAATCAAGATGTCTCAATAATTGAGGGATTCGTTTGCGTTCAAATAGACGGACAAGACTTAATCAGCTCAGCTCGTCCTCCAGTTCAATTCAGTATACTTATTGGTGGACCGTCTACCTCTTTCTTTTAAGGTCTTTCAATTTTGAGACTCGTGACAAACTTAATATACCATTGCGTTTTGAAAGGCATAAAAAAATTAATTAAATGAAAAATAATAGAAAGTTTAATAAATACAACACTTAACAAAATCAAGAGCAAAACTAATTTAATTAACATTCTTTTTTGTTATTTTTATTGTTGCTTTTCGGCTAACATTTAACTCTCGAATGCTCCACATTTCATTAGAACTGTCCATAACCATTCTTTAACAAAAGTTATGAAAACAAAATTAGCTCATAATTAATTGACACTTTAGTGAGTGTGATAAGCAGTGATTGTGGACGTATGGAACCCAATGGGTTCTGTAATTAGTTTCAAATTTGTGATGTTTGAGACACGATTCCACTGGGGTGACAGACCAAAATAGGTATGCTTGTAGTAAGAACCGTCTAAAATACCAAACAGATTCAAGGGGTTGTGTAGCGCAACCCTTTCAAGGGATTACCAGCGCAATATATAGATTCTCCAAACCCAATTGTCAACCTCATCTATCCGTGGCGAATCCTGTTTCAATAAAAGCCGAGGCTCTGGCGACCCCGAACTCCTCATGGATCTAGGAAGGTGGTCATAACAAATCGTATCGGATCTGCATCCGGCAAAGGACCATCAACAGCGATAGCACTCCCTAAGGCCTTCGGGGAGTGTCCTTATCGCTACAAAAACAACAACAACAACCTAAATATAACACTTTTTTCTATCCTTTTTGATATAGTGAAAATACTACACACAAACACATTATTGTAGGAAATTGATCTCATCACAATAATAATCATCATCACTAACGTGCACCCTAATGCTAAACTTGTTTGCCATTGCGTAGTAAGTAACGCAAACACTTCCTCAGTGACGGCCTCCCATTCCTCTGCTTCTAAATACAATTAAGCCTTTGAAACTTAATTCGTTGCACTATCTCGTATCTGCGTAAAGCTCATACAGCTCATCCTTATACCTCTTTTGATACTTGCCTTTTGAATCGCGGACAGGACCATTAGTCCTCCGGAGGATTTTCTCCCAAACACTCCAAGAGCCATCACATCTTCCCTCTTCTCTCGACACCGTCCCTGATTAGAAACCATACATTAGAACAGGTATGATCAGCGACTTATAGAGCGTGATTTTTGTTCGTCGATAGAGGACTTTACTTTTCAAATTCCTAATCAGTCCAACGTAGCACTTATTGGCAAGAGTTATTCTCCGTTTGATTTCTAAACTGACATTGTTTTTGCTGTTAATGCTGGTTCCCAAATAGATGTCTCAACGTTATGGCAGAGCGTTATTAAGTTTGCGGCAGCCGTGGTGTGATGGTAGCGTGCTCCGCCTTCCACATGAAAATCCTCGGTTGACGCCCCGGGCAAAGCAACATCAAAATTTTAGAAACAAGTTTTTTCAATTAGAAGAACATTTTTGTAAGCGGGGTCGCCCCTCGGCAGTGTTTGGCAAGCACTCCGAGCGTATTTCTGCCATGATTAGCTATGAGCGAAAACTCATTCGCCTTGCAGATGCTGTTCGGAGTCGGCATAAAACAAATAGGTCCCGTCCCGCTAATATGTTGGGAAAATTAAGAGGAGAACGACGCAAATTGGAAGAGGAGCTCGACTACAAATTTCTTCGGAGTTTATCGCGCCATTGATTTATTATTTTTTTTTTTTTTTTACTAACTTTGCAGGGAACTTTAATTCACACATAGCAGCATACCAGCAGCTTCTTTTCGCGTTGTTAAATGCTGCTTTGAAGTCGACGAAAAGATGGCGAGTATCGATTGTCTTATCGCGAGTCTTCTCCAGGATCTGGCGCATGGTGACAACTTCGTCGATAGTCGATTTACAGGTCTGAAGCCGTACTGATAAGATCCAATCAGTTTGACTATAAATCTTATACGCGATATCAAGCAGGACGATTCCGATCATATTTTGTATAGAAGCTGATGCATGCTCTTTACCAACTCTTCGCCTTCGTCTTTGAACAGCTCAGCGGTTATCCGTCTTTACCTCGCCCCATGTGATTTTTAGCCGGGGTATTCCCATTCTGACTTCGTCAAAGTCGGGTTCTGGAAAGTGTGTTCCATCGGCGACTGGGGGTTTCGAATTCATCTTCTCCCTCGCTACCAAGCAATGAGGAGATGTGTTCCCTCCACAACTTAAGCGCACTCTGTACGTCAGTAACAAGCTCGTCATTGTCGTTCCTGCAGGAGTCTGCCCCTGTATTAAAACATTCTGTCACCCGCAGGATTTTTTGCTAGTATTTTCGGCCATTATTCCATGCAGCCAGCATCAGAAGCTTCTCTCACTCACCCCGTTCTGCCTCACGTTTTCCCTTATAAAACAAACGTCTTTCTTCTTTCTTCGCCTCATAAAAACGCTCCAATATAAAGCGCGTTGTAGTGCTCGTACGCAGTTGGGGTTGCTGGAAATCTTTCGTGTCAGCAGCGGCGGCACGTAATGAGAGAGAAATATACTCCCACTGCTCGGTCACATCGCCTGGTCCAAAACTGTTCTAAGTCAGCAGGTTTTCGAGCTGAGTGGATTAATCATCAGCTGCCTGTTTCGTGAGCAGCTTTTCGACAAGGTAGTGGTACGAGTCGATATGTCGAGTGACTGCTTGTTGACAGCTAGGTAAACTTTAATTCAAACTTTAGCTTTTTAAAGAAAACAAATTTATATCCGTTTATGTACCGCATAAAATAAGTTATAGCTTGGTTATATATAGATTTCCTCATTTCCAAAAAATATCACACGGTAAAGGGGTTTAAGAAGAGACAATGTCTCACCGATTGAACAGGCAATTTCAAGTCGTCCGATCTCTTTATTTTTTATACTCTGATGAGCAGAGCTCACAGAGTATATTAAGTTTGATTGGATAACGGTTGGTTGTATATATATAAAGGAATCGAGATAGATATAGACTTCCATATATCAAAATAATCAGGATCGAAAAAAAATTTGATTGAGCCATGTCCGTCCGTCCGTCCGTCCGTTAACACGATAACTTGAGTAAATTTTGAGGTATCTTGATGAAATTTGGTATGTAGGTTCCTGAGCACTCATCTCAGATCGCTATTTAAAATGAACGATATCGGACTATAACCACGCTCACTTTTTCGATATCGAAAATTTCGAAAAACCGAAAAAATTCGATAATTCATTGCCAAAGGCGGTTAAAGCGATGAAACTTGGTAGATGGGTTGACGTTATGACGCAGAATAGAAAATTAGTAAGATTTTGGACAATGGGCGTGGCACCGCCCACTTTTACAAGAAGGTAATTTAAAAGTTTTGCAAGCTGTAATTTGGCAGTCGTTGAAGATATCATGATGAAATTTGGCAGGAACGTTACTACTATTACTATATATGTGCTAAATAAAAACTAGCAAAATCGGATGAAGAACACGCCCACTTTTTAAAAAAAAATTTTTTTTAATTCAAATTTTAACAAAAAATTTAATATCTTTACTATATATTAGTAAATTAAGTCAAAATTCAACTCCAGTAATGATATGATGCAACAAAATACAAAAATAAAAGAAAATTTCAAAATGGGCGTGGCTCCGCCCATTTTCATTTAGTTTGTCTAGAATACTTTTAATGCCATAAGTCGAACAAAAATTAACCAATCCTTCTCAAATTTGGTAGGAGCCTAGATTCTGTGACGGTAACTGTTCTCTGTGAAAATGGGCGAAATCGGTGGAACACACGCCCAGTTTTTATACACAGTCCACCGTCTGTCCTTCCGCTCGGCCGTTAACACAATAACTTGAGCAAAAACTGATATATCTTTACTAAATTTAGCCCACGTACTTATCTGAACTCACTTTATCTTGGTATAAAAAATGGCCAAAATCCGACCATAACCACGCCCACTTTATCGATATCGAAAATTACGAAAAATGAAAAAAATGCCATAATTCTATACCAACTACGAAAAAAGGGATGAAACATGGTAATTGGATTGGTTTATTGACGCAAAATATAACTTTGGAAAAAACTTTGTAAAATGGGTGTGACACCTACCATATTAAGTAGAAGAAAATGAAAAAGTTCTACAAGGCCCTTGGAATCTTGGCAGGAATACTGTTAGTGGTATTGCATATATAAATAAATTAGCAGTACCCGACAGATGATTTTCTGGATCACCTGGTCCACATTTTGGTCAATATCGCGAGAACGCCTTCACATATATATCTAAGGGCCACTCGCTTTTAAAACCCTCATTAATACTTTTAATTTGATATCCATATCGTACAAACACATTCTAGAGTCACCCTGGCCCACCCTAATGGCGATATCTCGAAAAGGCGTCCACCTATAGACCTAATGCCCACTCCCTCTTAAAATGCTCAGTAACACCTTTCGTTTGATACCCATATCGTACAAACATTCTAGAGTCACCCCTGGCCCAGCCTAATGGCGATATCTCGAAAAGGCGTCCACCTATAGACCTAATGCCCACTCCCTCTTAAAATGCTCAGTAACACCTTTCGTTTGATACCCATATCGTACAAGCACATTCTAGAGTCACCCCTGGCCCACCCTAATGGCGATATCTCGAAAAGGCGCCCACCTATAGACCTAATGCCCACTCCCTCTTAAAATGCTCAGTAACACCTTTCGTTTGATACCCATATCGTACAAACATTCTAGAGTCACCCCTGGCCCACCCTAATGGCGATATCTGGAAACGGCGTCCACCTATAGACCTAATGCCCACTCCCTCTTAAAATGCTCAGTAACACCTTTCGTTTGATATCCATATCGTACAAACATTCTAGAGTCACCCTTGGTCCACCTTTATGGCGATATCTCGAAAAGGCGTCCACCTATATAACTAAGGATTACTCCCTTTTAAAATACTCATTACCACCTTTCATTTGATACCCATATCGTACAAACACATTTTAGAGTCACCCTGGCCCACCCTAATGGCGATATCTCGAAAAGGCGTCCACCTATAGACCTAATGCCCACTCCCTCTTAAAATGCTCATTACCACCTTTCATTTGATACCCATATCGTACAAAAATATTCTAGAGTCACCCCTGGCCCGCCCTAATGGCGATATCTCGAAAAGGCGTCCACCTATAGACCTAATGCCCACTCCCTCTTAAAATGCTCAGTAACACCTTTCGTTTCATACCCATATCGTACAAGCACATTCTAGAGTCACCCCTGGCCCACCCTAATAACGATATCTCGAAAAGGCGTCCACCTATAGACCTCATGCCCACTCCCTCTTAAAATGCTCAGTAGCACCTTTCGTTTGATACCCATATCGTACAAACATTCTAGGGTCACCCTTGGTCCACCTTTATGGCGATATCTCGAAAAGGCGTCCACCTATAGAACTAAGGATTACTCCCTTTTAAAATACTTATTACCATCTTTCATTTGATACCCATATCATACAAACACATTCTAGAGTCACCCCTGGCCCACCCTAATGGCGACATTTCGAAAAGGCGTCCATCTATAGACCTAATGCCCACTCCCTCTTAAAATGCTCAGTAACACCTTTTATTTGATTCCCATATCTTACAAGTAGAGACACCCCTGGTCCACCTTTATGGCGATATCTCGAAACGGCGTCCACCTATGGAACTAAGGATCACTCCTTTTCAAAATACTCATTAACAGCTTTCATTTGATACCCATATCGTACAAACATATTCTAGAGTCACCCCTGGTCCACCTTTATGACGATTTCTCGAAAAGGCGTTCACCTATAGAACTAAAGCCCATTGCCTTTTAAAATACTCATTATCACCTTTCATTTGATACCCATATCGTACAAACACATTCTAGAGTCAGCCCTGGTCCACCTTTATGGCGATATCCCTAAATGGCGTCCATCCATAGAACTATGGCCTACTCTCTCTTAAAATACTCTTTAATACCTTCCATTTGATACACATGCCATACAACCACATTCCAGGGTTACCCTAGGTTCATTTTCCTACATGGTGATTTTCCTTATTTTGTCTCCATAGCTCTCAACTGAGTATGTAATGTTCGGTTACACCCGAACTTAGCCTTCCTTATTTTTTAATTTTCCGTTTAGATGGTCTGTAAAGTAAACACTATTTAGTAAAGTTAGTTGGAATGTCAATTCCTTTTTCCTCTAAACTTCTACTTTAATAATTTCTTCTTAGTAACTCTGCACCTTAACTAGGGTGGAATCTATTGTTTAGCCTACCCAATCATTGCAGCTCCTTTCAGGCGGAGGTGACTGCTATTATCGCGTCCGCTGATCAACTGAGAACGGCTGTTCACGGCTATAACCAAATTTGCTGCAGCAAAAACGCTTGGATTGGTCACATGTAAGTCCAGGACAACAGAGAAGCGCCACAAATCTCTTAACGAGATCGCTGAGCAAACTTTCCCTAGTCTAGTATGGATTCCGGGACAATCGGATATACCGGGCAATGAGATGGCTGACGTACTTACAAGAGGTGGCACATCCGTTCCGCTTTCGTAGTCCTGGAAGGGGGTGTGCATGCTGCTCGCTACCTGTAAGCTTACTTTCAATGAGATTTTCCTTGGGGAACAAAGAGTGTCATGGAGCAATCTTGAATCCTGCTATCGCACTGAGGTCGTGTGGCCTGAATGGGATGTGAGACGCACGAGAAGTCTCCTTCTTCTTCGAAGGGATGCATATCTCTGGTGGGTGGACTTATAACCGGCCACATAGCAATCGGAAGGCATGCACAACGACTGACTGCTCCCTATAATGATTACTGCAGGAACTGCAAAGACGAAGAGGAAATAGAAATAGTTAAGCATTGTTCTGAGTTTTGGCACAAGAGGATCATTGCAGCTCCCTTCTTTGACGATCTTTGTGATCTAAAAAATGCCTGATGTTTACTGAATTGACCTGTTGGGTTGAGTAGGGAAGAGATCAACGTAGTATCACAACGGGCCCCTTTTGGGCCTAAGTGCACTGGTGCTCCCACCGCAAAGTGGTCGGTTCCACAGGCCACAAATAAAAAAACCAAAGTGAAAAGTTTGTCACCAAATCTCTTATCAGAGCAGGTATATTTGATTTTGTTGTATTGGAACTGTAATCTTTAAGGATAGCTTCAAAATTGAGGTTATGTTATTAGTTGTTTTTTGCAGTGTGAGCAAGTTAAAAATAAAATGCAGGTTTAAGCCATTTTAAAATGCATAAAATATCATTGTATTGAAATAAATAAAAACCAGTATTGAAGTCAAAGATATTAACTTCATTTTGAAATACTTTTAGTGTCTCTAGCTGGTTGTGTTTTTGCTTTTTTTTTTTTTTTTAAATTTCACCAGTGACTTTATTAGTGTTTATTTGCACAAATATTTCAATTTCAGCTAAAGTTTTAGTTGGGTTCCTCAACGATCCTCACATTGGGACTTATATCCTATTATTACTCAAAGTTTTAAGATTCTAATTTGTTAATATCAACTGCCACTTTCTGCCCCTAACTATGTTATGCGACAGTTTTCTGATAGCGTCACCCTGATAAATTATTGTCGTATGTTATATGTGCTCATATGTAACATACGACATTATTTTATCCAGTCGACGATATGCAAATGTAAACTTTTGTGTGGATTTGTTGTTTTGTTATTGTTATGCAAGATTTTTTAACTTTTATTTAATTCTATTAAACATTGCATTTGCGATAGAAACATCTTACGACCTTTCCCCCACATCTACTTACATTTTGTATGCATGCTGTGAAAGTGGGTGGTTGCGGGTCGGTATGAAGGTATCACCCGCACTAATTTTATGAAAACATAATTCTCAAATATTTGCAAAGCCGTGACCAAAGTTTCACGTTGATATCTCTACTGGAAATATTTTTGGCCACCAACTCCATATAAGACCGGTCAGTGTGCACCGGAGGCCACTCTAACCTAACCAGGCATGCTTAACCAACGAAACGATATCATTTCGTTACGATAATCAACGTTAATAAACGAAACGAAGTCATTTCGTTTCGTTTATTAACGTTAAGATCGTCAAATTAACGAAATGATTTCGTTTCGTTTTCTGCCATATCAAAACGAAATCAAATCGTTTATGTTGATTATTAATTTCAAACTATGCTGGCAAAGCTGATTGATGGCGGAGTCATTAAAGGTGAAAGCATCAGCCAAGCTGATTGCAACTTTTCTCATGAATTTTGACAGTACGAACATTTCTCAGAGTATTTTTGACATTACCACCAACGAATTACACAAACAAATTACATAGAGTTTGTGTGTGTATGTGCGCTCGTTGTTGCCACCTTACGGCTTCACCATGGCTATAGCATTGCCAGCACAATTCAAACATAAAGTATCACGTTTTTGTTAACGTTTTTAACGTTAACGAAAGCTTTTCGTTTCGGTTAAAAACGAGATACAATTTATCTTGATAATTTCTTTATCGATAATATTTCGAAGTGTTTCAACGGAAACGGTGATAAACGATAAACGATTAGCTTAACGTTAAGGTGCATCCCTGAACCTAACCTAACACTGCCATATATGCTGTATTTCATTCACAATAAAAATATCATCGAGTTTACGTACACATAAAATCCCTCTTGCAAACAAATATTCACATTCGCCCCTTATTGATTTGCCATAAATTACTTTGGTGTTGGCACTACAATGGGATTTATGTTGGCGAAACTCTGCAAATTTAATGTAAACAAACATAAAATGGTAGTAAAACTACAGATTGCTGGCATCCAACATTCATACATGGGTGTTTGTGAATTGAAATTAAAGCCTTGGTAAATAAGATACCAAATTCTACAAAATCACATTTGATGTTAACTGTGTTCATCTCCCTTGACAATGAGTTCAACAGCAACTCAATCCTTTCTATCCCGACAAGTGAATGGAGTAAGCATGCTTCTGTCAATTAAAGACATATATTTTCGAAAATCATTTCCAAAATCATTCAACTACTACATACATAATAGTTATTCACTCAACCGTATTTTTATTTAATTTATATTATGTTTGTCGAATGTTTGTCCGCATGATATCAGTGTCATCAGCATATTCCAGTAATTGCACGCTTTTATAGAATATTGTTCCAGTGCGGTTAAGTTCTGCAGCTAGTATAATTTTCTCCAGCATCATATTAAAGAAATCGCACGATAGGGGGTCACCCTGTCTAAAACCTCGTTTAGTTTCGAACGGCTCGGAGAGGTCCTTCCCAATTTTGACTGAGCTGATGGTGTTGCTCAACGTCATTTTGCACAGCCGTATAAGTTTTGCGGGGAAACCAAATTCAGACATAGCGGCATATAGGCAGCTCCTTTTCGTGCTATCGATTTTTGATGTTGCGTATTAGCCATGACGTAGCAAATGCATAGCCATATATTTTGTAGGCATTTTATTTAAAAATACTAAAACAGTTTACAAATACAATGATGGTAGACCATTTGCACAAAATCCTAAACTCCCCTATTGATACATTACACTCTTGGAAAAATTACCAAAGTAAAGACCTAACTGAAGTGGCCCAGGTTATCTTTAGCACTCCATCAACACAGGTTATAATAAATACAGCGTTTTCCACCATAAAAGTCACGCTCTCTGACCTACAAGTAAATATCGATGGAGGTTTACTAGTAGATACTTTTATCATTACTCTCAACTAATTACTGCAAAACAAAGAGAATTAAAGAGGCTTATCCAAAGTGACTCGACTTTGATTTAAGTTTTAAAGAGTTCCTCTTTAACTTTTCATGTAAGAATTTTTTGTCTAATATCCTTAGAAAGGAAGAATATTTTGACCTTCTCTAGAAAACGCACCATTGCGACAAGCACCTTCCTTTCGATTTAAAAATGTAATTAGCGACGAAGATGAAATATATAACGCATTTTTCTGTAATGAAGCATTTTTAGAAGCTGCCGCGCACAAAAATTCTTGATTTTTTTTTATGTTATATTTCTTAAAGAGCGTTATGAAAACATTTAAAAACAAGCAATGAAGGCTAAGTTCGGGTGTAACCGAACATTACATACTCAGCTGAGAGCTTTGGAGACAAAACAAGGGAAAATCACCATTTAGCAAAACGAACCTAGGGTAATCCTGGAATGTGTTTGTATGACATGGGTTTCAAATGGAAGGTCTTAAAGAGTATTTTAAAAGGGAGTTCGCCATAGTTCTACAGGTGGACGCAATTTCAGGATATCGCCATAAAGGTGGACCAGCGATGACTCTAGAATGTGTGTTGTACGATATGGGTATGAAATTAAAGGTATTAATGAGGGTTTTAAAACGGAGTGGCCCTTAGTTGTATATGTGAAGGCGTTTTCGAGATATCGACCAAAATGTGGACCAGGGTGACCCAGAACATCATCTGTCGGGTACCGCTAATTTATTTACATATGTAATACCACGAACAATATTCCTGCCGTGATTCCAAGCGCTTTTGATTTAGCCCTACAGAACTTTTTCATTTTCTTCTACTTAATATGGTAGGTGTCACAACCATTTTCCAAAGTTTTTTCTAAAGTTATATTTTGCGTCAATAAACCAATCCAATTACCATGTTTCATCTCATTTTTCATATTTGGTACAGAATTATAGCATTTTTTTCATTTTTCGTAATTTTCGATATCGAAAAAGTGGACTTGGTCATAGTCGGATATCGGCCATTTTTTATACCAAGATAAAGTGAGTTCAGATAAGTACGGCCGAGCAGAAGGACAGACGGTCGACTGTGTATAAAAACTGGGCGTGGCTTCAACCGATTTCACCCATTTTCACAGAAAACAGTTATCATCGTAGAATATATGCACCTACCAAATTTCATAAGGATTGGTAAATTTTTGTTCGATTTATGGCCTTAAAATTATTCTAGACGAATTAAATGAAAAAGAGCGTAGCCACGCCCATTTTTAAATTTTACTTTTATATTTGCATTTTGTTGCATCATATCATTACTGGAGTTGAATGTTGACATAATTTACTAATATACTGTAAAGATATTAAATATTTTATTAAAATTTGACTTTGAACAAAAATTTGTTTAAAAGTGGGCGTGTTCGTTGTCCGATTTTGCTAATTTTTATTTGGAACACATACAGTAATATGAGTAACGTGCTTGCCACATTGCATCATGATATCTTCAACGACTGCCAAATTACAGCTTGCAAAACTTTTCAATTTCCTTGTTTTAAAAGTGGGCGGTGTCACGCCCATTGTCCCAAATTTTACTAATTTTCTATTTTGCGTCATAAGTCAATGCACATACCAAGTTTCATCGCTTTATCCGTCTTTGGTAATGAATTATCGGAATTTTTCAGTTTTTCGAAATTCTCGATATCGAAATAGCGATCTGAGATGAGCGGCACCCAGGAACCTACATACCAAATTTCATCAAGATACCTCAAAATTTACTCAAGTTATCGTGTTTACAGACGGACGAACAGACGGACGGACGGACATGGATAAATGCATTTCTTTTTTCGCCCATATCATTTTGATATATAGAAGTCTATATCTATCTCGATTAGTTTATGCCGTTACGGATTACCGTGACGCGAACAAAGTTAATATACTCTGTGAGCTCTGCTCAGCTTAGTATAATAATGTGACACAAAAGTCACAGCCTAAATATGCCATTCGTGTGTATGTCTGCTGTGGGTTGAGCGAGCAAACTGGCTTTGAATGGGATGCATACGGATTTGTGTAAATATGTTTTCAAATTTGTAGAAGAGCTTCACAGCGACGCCAGAGTGTTTTTGAAAAGTTTCTTTCCGAGATGAGGACCAGAGACCAATCTATTCGAACAAATTGACTTAATGGTTTACTTGAAATCTGGTATAAAGGACGCCCTTTTTATCATAAGCCATTGATAACTGAAGTTCCGATTCAGTTATTACCGGGGTTAGTGCAAAAATTACAATGAAAAGGGAGTGGAGATGAGGAAAAAGGAAAGCAAAAGAAGAGGAAAAAGAAATGGATGAAAATTTAGTAAAGTTGTAGTGTCGCCGACGATATAGAGAGTGATAAAAGGAAAGGGAAGTTGAGTTTTAAAATACGTGGGCAGGACGACGTCTGCCGGGTACGCTAGTACACGGCTAAAAGTTTGAGCCTAAATATCAAACTTTTTCTTCTACATATGTATATGGACAAACAAAATTGGTTTCAATAATAGATTATATCGGTCTTCGTTTAAATGAGTGGGCAGAACTAGGTTTCAATTTTAATCCAGAGAGGCCTAAAACTGCATCTAAAAAAAGGAAAAATTTAGTGGACCAACGGAATAAAGCATGTCATAACACCTTAAACGTATAACAAAATGTTTCAAAAAATAATCTTTGACTTGCAGCACTTTTCACAAACATTTCTGATGTGCTGCCATCTTTGTTCACGGTATGGGGGGATCCTGAATTTAAGTTGTTAGAGGAAGCGTAATATTTTTAAGAGGTATGCTATATCCCAACATGCATTTATATTAGAGAATGATTAGAAAACGGATCCTATTTTTCTAAGGTTAAAGGTTACAAGACAATTTGCGAAACTGTCGAGAATTGCAGCATTCTCCACAAAAAGGGGGCTTTGTTGTCGATATCGAGAACACGGTTAAGATTCTAATCGAATTGTTACGTCAATTTCAAGTTGGTTTCTAATGTGAATTTTTAATTTAAGCGCACTTAAATGCAATTATTTATAATCAGTTCCATTTTCATTGCTATATTTTATCAACTATTTTAATGGGTTGTAAGCTTATATACTTGATATGAATATATTTCAAATGCTTCTTATAATAATTCAAAGCCTAACCTAAACTAAATTTTCGCTATCACGTATTCCTCCAATATTAGCTCTGTGTTGATATGAAATATGGATTAGGGCACATTTTTCTCATAATGCCAGACAAATAGCAACATTTTGCTCATTTTCCCTCTTTAGCTTTTCTTATTAATTTTCTCTTACTACTTTTAATTACTAAAAATGAAAAACTGATTTGCAACTAGCAATATTTTCGCACAACTTTCGCTCTATCATGTCCTACGAATAATCGATAACTGTGAAATAATCGCATTTCAGTGCTTCTTAAATCGTTCTCTAATCGAATTATAAGCACGTACTCTGACCTAGTTTTCGATAAGAGATGCACTTAAGAGCAACAACGCAGTTTATGAGGTGAGTTTTTTCTAAGGATGGGGTAACACGCCGGGTCGAGTAAAGGTCCCACAAACACCTACTGAATAAAAACACGGTATATATGTGTTACGAATACAGCAGTTTTTCATTCCGAGATGGTGGGGGAGAAAGGAGAGCGGCAGCTAACGGTCGTCGTAGCAGACGGCGCTATGGAAGCAGTGGGGGTCAGCACGGCAGCTTAACGGCGGTAGGATAGCGGACGCCCAACGGTGGTCATAGCAGCGGTGGGATCAGCATGGCGGCTCAACGGCGGTGGGATTGCGAATGGCCAACGTTTGTCGTAGCAGCGGGGGGATGAGCACGGCGGCTAAACGGCGGGAGGATAGAGGACTCCAAACGGTCGTCGTAGCAGCGGCGGGATGGAAGCAGCGGCAACACCAGATGGGCGACGATGCGACAGCAGCAGCGGTGGGTTACGGAGCGCGTACCATGGCGAAGGCGGGAAGGTAGGTATACTGGTAACGGGTTTTACCTGTGCAGCTGCTGGTTGTTCCAGTAGGGGTTGTCTTCGGCGGTATCGGACGGATCGCTGACCTACGAGAGACTGCGAGGACTGGTTAGTACTGACTTCATCTCTGGACACCCCCGCCTCCCTACTGGCACGCTAGATAGAACGTGCTAACGGAGGGCGGAACTGTACCAGCCGCAACACCGTGGATCGATCCGTGGGCGGAAGGAAAGTGCATCTTAAAGGCACAGCGGTAGCCCCTTGTGCAATGCATCTGTTCACGGCCGAAGCCAAAGCAGAGAAGAAGTGGTTATCTGGTCATTAAGGCGTCGTACCGCTCAACACACTGAAGGTGTTGCATTAAAGTTCCACGCAAAGCACCATCAACAACTAAGAAAAACTTTGTTTCAATTAGAAAACAAGTTCTTCTAAGCGGTGTCCCCCTTGGCAGTAGTTCTGCAAACACTCCGAGTTTATTTCTGTCGGGATAAAAATGTAGGTCCCTTCCCTCCGATTTGTAGGAAAAACTAAAAAGAAGCACAACGTAAATTAGAAGCGATATTTAGGCTTACATCTCCTCAAAACAGTTTGATCAGTGTGACATCCAGCGACAACTTTTGTTAAAGTAAAATAATATTGTGGTAAAATGTCTGCTCTTTAAAGCCCTGGTAAACTTTCCATATTCATAACGCCCAATTGGAAAATATATTTTGACTTAACCATAGATAGAACTTTACAGTCGTGATAAAACTTTGGTCTTACAATTTAAGGCATACATACATACGTACCACTTTAATTGCATACAATCAAAAATACATATTTATTTACTCGCAATTATAACAATTTATTTGTACGTGATATAAAAAAAAAATATCTCCAGCTCGACTGCTGAGTGAAATGTCACCATATCTCAACTATCCTATCTCAAAATGTTTCGAAATTTGGTGTTCTGTCGAGTAAGGGTGATATTCCATTCAACAACATTCCACAACACTATACACAAGCTATAGTGGTTTTTAAAAAGTTCAGAACACTTTCATTTGTTACATTTGTAAATAAATTCGGAGTATTCATTATATCAAAAACACCGTGTGCCACTGCACAAAGTTTGCCATCCACAATTCCCCCTGCTCCAGAATCACCAGCACCCAAATAACTCCCACCACCGTCAGCACAAATGATTGTATCTGGTAGTGATATCGTCATCTTTAAAGTTTCCATCACATTTTTCTGACATTCATTCTTTTGCATTATGGTCATTTTAGTAGTTTTGAGAATAAAAAAAGGAGGCTCTTCTTCACCAAAATCTATCGCACCCCATCCACTAACTTTCATTTCCATGCCCAGTAATACGGAATCGCAAAGGTGTATTGGGTTTACTGCGAAACTGAATTGAAAGTCTGCACCCAATATGACCACAGCTATGTTCATATACCGTCTCGATCTTTCAGTATAAGAAGGATGTGGAATTATACTCTTCGCTCTTTGTTTTTGCCCTGTTCCTTTGTATGTTTTATGCATATTGACCATACCAGCTTGAACGTCGACCACGGCCGGTTGTTGTCTGAAATTGGATACGCAAGTCGCCACTGTAACAACCGATTTGAAAGTAACTAAGGTACCAACGCATTGATACTGTTTTTTTATAAATATTGCTGCCGTATGTGCGCTGTTCACTATTTTTATATGTTTTCCATTTATAACGCGAAATTCTGCATTCGTATAGGATAAGCGGCTGCTTAGAACGACAAACACGATCGCCAAATAAATGCAATAATTCATTTTAATTTAAGAACTTTTACACCACTTTTTAAGTATAAACTACACCGAGATCAATTTTGTGGCCGCTATTTATACCTAATTGAGCAATGTGAATAAAAAATAAGCAAACACCTTTCAGTCAAAATTTCAAGAATTTTAAATAACAACAATACATCTTAATTAACGTCAAGCATACACAATAAAAAATCTTGTTTGTTTAAACTCGAGCTTATCTTCCAATTTGCGTCGTGCTTCTTTTAATTATACCCGCTGTACTTGTACAAAGGGTATTATAACTTTGATTGGATAACGGTTGGTTGTACAGGTATAAAGAAATCGAGATAGATATAGACTTCCATATATGAAAATCATCAGTATTTGATTGAGCCATGTCCGTCCGTCCGTCTGTCCGTCTGCCCGTTAATAAATACGATAACTTGATTAAATATTGAGATATGTTTACCAAATTTGGTACACGAGCTTATCTGGACCCAGAATAGTTTGGTGTTGAAAATGTGCGAAATCGGATGATAGCCACGCGCACTTTTTATACACGTTGCTCACAGCTTATTTCGTGCAGCTACAGAACAAAACTGTAGAGCTATATAGGAAGGAAACTAGTGACGGTGTCAAAAAAATTCAAATGCACAGTTTTAATAAAAATATGCTTCTATTTGAACAATTACTTATTTTTCATGTGTTTTCACGTTTGTGCTAATTATTTAATAAAAGCTAAAATTATCTCAAAAACTAAGGTCACAGCTTATTTCGTGCACTGCGCCCTGCCTTAGAAAAAACTACTTTTTATTTAGTTTAGTACCTCGTATGACCACCTTTTTGTTAAATAACATCTTAAAGATGATTCCCAATAGATGCAATTAGTTTTTGAGCGGCTTCGGGTGGTGCCTTATGCCTTTCTTCGACAAGAGTAGTTATTAAATCGCTTATCTTAGTAATCTGCCTTTGCCGTGTAGCCGATTCCAAAATTGACCACAAATTTTCAATGGCATTTAAGACGAGAGATTGTGGAAGTGGACTCATGAGGTGTGAAGAGTTCAGTCTTACCCATGCCTGCACAATACCGGCACAATCCTGGATATATGTTAAGGGTATTTTTCTTGGTTATTGCGAAAACGATCACGTACATCTTAATTAGGGATAGTTTGCAACAATTTGTCTTCTCGTAGGGTTAAATACAAATTTTTGTCCATTATGCCATCAAAGAAAGTTATTTTGCCAACTCCAGAGGCAAGTAGGCCCAAACCGATCACACTTCCACCGCCATACCATACAGTTGCCTAAAATTTTATATGTTTGTGCTCTGCATTTGCTTTTTGAGCTATGTGTTTGCTTTACACCTCACTTTAATTATGCCATATAAGCCAAATATATAAAACTATTGATTCAGAGATGATACGTGCGGTGTTAAGCAATTTCAGAGCTCAAAAATAAAATTTTGAAAGCGGTGTTAAGCAATTTCAGAGCTCAAAAATAAAATTTTGAAAGCAACTCTATGGTATGGCGGTGGAAGTGTGATGGGTTTGGGTCTACTTGGCTGCTTCTGGAGTTGGCAAAATAACTTTCTTTGATGCCACAATGGACAAAAATTTGTGTTTATCCTTACGAAAGGCAATTTATTGCGAATCGTCCCTAATTTAGTGTACGTGATCGATTACGCAATAACCAAGACAAATACCTTTAACACAAATCCAGGATTGTGCCGGGATTGTGCAGGCATGGGTAATACTGAACCTTTCACACCTCATGAGTCCACTTCCACAATCTCTCGTCTTAAATGGCATTGAAAATATGTGATCAATTTTGGAATCGGCTACACGGCAAAAGCAGATTAGTACGATAAGCGATTTAAAAATTACTCTTATCGAAGAAAGGCATAAGACACCACCCGAAGCCGCTCAAAAACTAATTGCATCTGTTGAGAATCATCTTGAAGATGTTATTTAACAAAAAGTGGTCATACGAGGTACTAAACTAAATAAAAAATAGTTTTTTCTAAGGCAGGTCGCAGTGCTGTGACCTTAGTTTTTGAGATAATTTTAGCTTTTATTAAATAATTAGCACAAACGTAAAAACACATGAAAAATAAGTAATTGTTTAAATAGAAGCATATTTTTATTAAAACTGTGCATTAGAATTTTTTTGACACCGTCACTAGTTTCCTTCCTATATAGCTCTACAGTTTTGGTCTGTAGCTGCACGAAATACGCCACTGAGTGAGCCACTGTATATAACATTTTGGAAAACACAAAAAACCTGATTATTCAGTAAATAATATACCAAGAATGTTGAAATTTGACGTGTGGACTGATATTGAGACTATTGATAAAAACTTGAAACCTTTTTTTAAATGGGCATGGCCCCGCCCACTTGTGATAAAATAAATTTTACAAATATTATTAATCATAAATCAAAAATCATTAAACCTATCGTAACAAAATTCGGCAGAGAGGTTGCCTTTACTATAAGGAATGCTTTGAAGGAAAATTAATGAATTCGGTTAAGGACCACGCCCACTCTTATATAATAGATTTTTAAAAGAGTCGTGGACGAATAAAATAAGCTATATATTTGCATAAAAGAGCTTTGTATCAATGGTATTTCATTTCCCAAGTGGATTTATAACAATATATAGGAAAAATTTCAAATTCAAAAAATGGGCGTGGCACCGCTCCTTTTATGACTAAGCAATTTTCAATGTTTCGGGAGCCATAACTCGAAGAAAAATTTACGGATCGTAATAAAATTGGGTACACATATTTTCCTTATGGTACACATATTTCCTTATAGCAGTAAAAATGGATAAAATTGGTTAAGGACCACGCCCACTTTTATATAATTGACTTTAAAAAGGGTCGTAGACAAAAATAATAAGTTAAACCTTAGCGAAAAATAGTTTTGTACCAATCGTATTTTTATTGTTCTGTTCTATCTTTATTTTAAAATAAACAATAGGGAAATCCCCATATCTGAAGGAAAACTGCATTATTACCCACTCAAGGTCATTGGTGTTAGCCTCTATATCCTTTTTGATTCTTTTAAACGAAAATTAGTTCAGAATAGAACCAAATTTATATGTATTATTGCGCAGCCTTGTAACACTATTAAGCACACAAAAAAAAGAACAGCTGCATTTAAAGTGTATAGCTTGGTATGTAATGTTCGGTTTCACCCGAACGTAGACTTCCTTACTTGTTTTTCCTACAAGTTGGAGGGATTACACCTACACGCTTTTACGCCGACTCCGAACAGCATCTTCAAGGCAGATGAGTTTTCACTGAGGAGCATTTCGTGGCAGAAATACATTCCGAGTGTATGCTAAACACTTCCGAGAGGCGACGCCGATTAGAAAATCGTTTTTCTAATTAAAAAACCTTTTTCTTCATTTTTGATTTTAATGTGCCTAGGAGTTGAATCCAAGACCCTTGGCGCATTTTTTCTGGCAAATATAAAAGCTTAATAAGCATTTATAATGACATACCCATATAAATTTTCTCTTATAGTAGCCTAATAAGCCTATGGAAAGTTTTAATTACTTAAACAAACAGAATCATATTGACGCATACACCAGCGAAATAAAATGAACGTGGCTTTGAGAAAATATTTTGCTATACTTTTTCAAAAGAAAATTTCCAAATAATTGTTTGCTTATATATATATATATATATATATATATGTTTGCACAGTACAATGACTATATTTTTAATGAAGTTTTATCCGTTTCCAAACTGCTAATATACTATATGTATACTGCCAAAAAACCAGGTTTGGGAGAAGTGCACTAAATTCTGAGCAACAACACTGCCCGAAATTAAATGGGATGACATGACACGGGTCAAGATTTTACTTTGACTTATTTAGGAAACCGCTTGAACGATATTTTTCAAAATCTGTGGTTTTAATTTTTACTTTAAAATGAAACAGTTCAAATCAATATTTTTATTAAGTTTTAATATCGAAATAACTTACAAAAAGTGGAAAATGATTTAAAAGTGTATACTTTTACTTTTTCTTTTATGTTCATAGGTACTATCCCTCAATAAACCCCAAATATAGTCTCCCATCACGTTTTCATTAATGTTGTTCGACGAAGAGCCTAAAAGCTCTGCTTAACTTTTTGGTAAATTTAAATCTCTAATCAAATCACTAAAATCTTCAGTAGTCATGAAGTGAAGTTTTGGTTGTTCTGGTGTCTGTAAAAACTCCTTATCGCCATTGCTTTTATAAGAACTAAGAGATGAGCCACTTCTCTGCGATAATGTCTTCGGTGGTTCTGTTACTGATCGTGTCAGATCATGTGTGACTGGAGCAGAAGAAGACTCAGGATCAGGATATTCAATATGTTTTGCATTTTTCCTCTACGCCTTTTACTCGGATTCATAATGCAAAAGTAGAAGTCTTTAACGTGATCTTTTGGTTCTCGCCACATTCTTGGTATTGCAAAATTCATCTTTTCTCACTTCGATACCAACCTAAAATATAGAAAGAGAAATCAATAAGATTACTTTATTTAATTTGCTATTTAACTAAAATTTACTTACCTTCCAAACATCTTTTACAATAACTACAAGCAACATGTGGAACCCGTGTCTTGTCTTGATTGCAAACAGGGCCGCCAAAATATGCCTCGTAGGCTTCACAGAGGGTCAGAGATGTATTTAATTCATATTTTATATCTGGAGCCTTAAAAATTGCCCACATATAAAAGAAAGGCATTGTCATATTTACACTTTTGCGACGATCTTTAGGTTATTCTAGTTTTGTACAAAATACCTGATCGTTGTTTATCACTCTACCGCCATGAGTATTGTTACTATAACAATTAGGAAAGCAAACTTTACACCGAAAAAAAGTATTTTCTTTTCGTTTTTATTTATAGTAAAACAGAAATTCATGAAATAAACTTAAAACAAAGAACACAAATTTTTTTGTAGGGTCGTGTAATCAATATCATTAGATAAGTGTTAATAAGGCGTCCATTTGTTGTGGATTTAAACGTCTGTTTATCCTTCACGTATCAGTAAAACTAGCCTAAATCGAGTCTGTACGATATGCCAAGATATGATCTTGAAAAAATAACGAGATCGTCCAGAAAATAATATTTAAATGGTTCCAATAAATCGCGAAATAAGCGCAGTCGCAGAGATAAGCACACGGTGATAAACATAAGGAAGGATATAGTGGAGTTCTTAAAAAAGCAGGATCCAATACTCCCCTGAAATACTTTTACTAATGACCTTGAAATAGTTCCTATGGGGTTAGCTCCTAAAAAGTCTGGACGATAATATTACGAAAATAATCCAGAAACGGATCCGAAGCAGCCCCAAGAGATAGTTTCTAAACGGTCCCGAAATAGTTTTAGAAAAATTTTAAATAGTCCTGAAAATGTTCCTAAAATAATCTCAAAACTGAATTTAAGAAGATATGACAAAAATCCTCTTTTCTGAAAAATCGGTTGAATGGGGAATATATGCTATAGTGGTCCGATCCGACCTGTTCCCGAAAATGTCTAATCGGACACTTAAATATAACAGCTCACTAAATTTTATCAAGATATCTCAAAAATTGAGGGACTAATTTGCATACAAACAGACAGACGGACTTGGCTAAGTCAACTCAGCTCTTCATCCTGATCATTTCTGTATACTCATTGGTGGGCCTATCTTTTCTCCTTTAATGACTTCCAATTTTGAGATTCGCCACAAACCTAATATACCATTTAATTTTGATGAAAGTCGTAAAAAGCTTAGTAAGCGTTTATAATGACCTTCCCATAAAAATGTTATAATATAGGAGCCTAATAAGCCTATTTAATTAATAATTATAATGGAAAGTTTTAATTAGCTAAACAAACAGATTCATATTGACGCATATACTAACGAAATAAAATGAACGTGGCTTTGACAAAACATTTTGCTATACTTTTTTAAAAGAAAATTTCCAAATAATTGTTTATATTGTATGTATGTGTGTTTGCACAGTTGAATTGCGTTATCAAATTGACATGTGTACAATCACTGTCTTAGTGGAGTTTTATCTGTTTGCAAACTGCTAATAGTTTCTATTGTATACTGCCCAAAAACCAGAGTTGGAGAAATGCACAAAATTCTGAGCAACAACACTGCTCGAACCTACATGCACTGACATAATCAAAAGCTTTCATTAAGTATTAGTAAACTAGCCTAAATCCTCGTCCCAAACCGCACGATATGCCAAGATATGATCGTGAAAAAAAATAACGAGATCCTCCAGAAAATTATCTTTAAATAGTCCCAACAAATCGCGAAACAGTCGCAGTCGCGGAGATAAGCACACGGTGATGATCAGAAGGAAGGATATAGTAGAGTTCTTAATAAAGGAGGATTCAAAACTCCCCTTTTTTAATGATCTTGAAATAGTTCCGAAAACAACGAACAAATGCGGCGATAATTAAAAAATATTCGGTGCCAGCTCTCCAATATGATTACCTAAACAATCGTGAAATACTTTCAAAAACAATCTTGAAACTATATGGAGTAAGTTCCCAAAAAACGCGACGCTATTTTTACGAAAACAGTCCAGAAACGGATTCGAAACAGTCCCAAGAATACAGTCTCCAAACGGTCCTGTAATAGTCTTAGAAAAACTTGAAGTAGTCTCGAAAATGTTCCACAAATAATCCCGAAACAGTTCTTTTATAGTCTCAAAATATCTAATCTATAAAGAGTTCTGAAGCGATTTGGAGCAAAACCCCGAGGTATTCTAAAAGTAGTCCCGATAAGATTCCATACACGATTTCACACTGGTCCAAATAGTACCGATTTCATCCTGAAAAATATCTCAAACTGTTTCATGTAATCTCGGGAGAACGGAAATGATCCCGGAATGATGCCGAAATTGTTCCGTAAATCAGCAGAAGACACAATCTTTTAGACTAACATCTATATAAACCTTGAACGGTACATATATTATAGATGTGGTATTTGGGATGTTCGATTTCTGGTTGATCCAAGTAATAAAGACTTAGAAAACCCGTTTTAGGTAGAGAGGAGCTGTTCACTTCACCATAATTTCTAGACCTTGACCTATGTGACCTATGTGGTCTGTACTAGTATATATAAATTCGCATAGTCATAGTCAAATTAAAATACAGTTTTATTGGTTTTAACATGCTTCTAAATTAAGCATCATTTTAAGTCTATTATAGTCAACTTAAACACTTTTTACCTTTAAAAAAATAGTTCAAATTTAAAACAAGGAGGTCTAAGTTCGGGTGGAACCGAACATCACATACACAGCTGTACACTTGAAATGCTGTTGTTGTTTGTTTTGTGTGATTAAGAGTGTTACAAGGCTGCGCAATAATACATATCCATATGGTTCTATTCTGAACTAATTTTTCTTCGACTTATGACTCCCAAACAAAGAAAATTGCTTAGTCATAAAAGGAGCGGTGCCTCGCCCATTTTTTTAAATTTGAAGGTTTTCCTATTTACTGTTATAAATCCACTTGGGAAATGAAATACCATTGATATAAAGCTCTTTTCTGCAAAGATATAGCTTATTTTATTCGTCCACGACCCTTTTAAAAATCTATTATATAAAAGTGGGCGTGGTCCTTAACCGAATTCATTAATTTTCCTTCAAAGCATTCCTTAAAGTAAAGGCAACCTCTCTGCCGAATTTTGTTACGATAGGTTTAATGATTTTTGATTTATGATTAATAATATTTGTAAAATTTATTTTATCACAAGTGGACGGCGCCATGCCCATTTTAAAAAAAGTTTTCAAGTTTTTATCAATAGTCTCAATATCAGTCCACACGTCAAATTTCAACATTCTTGGTGTATTATTTACTAAGTAATCAGGTTTTTTGTGTTTTCCAAATTGTATATATATAAAAAGTGGGCTTGAATATCATCCGATTTCGCTCCTTTTCAATACCAAACTATTCTGGGTCCAGATAAGCAGGTGTGCCAAATTTGGTGAAGATATCTCAATATTTACTCAGGTTATCGTGTTAACACAGACGGACGGGTAGACAGGCGGACATGGTTCAATCAAATTTTTTTTCGATACTGATGATTTTGATATATGGAAGTCTTTATCTATCTCGATTCCTTTATACCTGAACATCCAACCGTTATCCAATCAAAAAAAAAAAAGCCTTAAGAAATTTAACAATTTGCTATTTAAAGTTTATTAAATTTCTAATGAAGGGAAATAAAAATAAAAACAAGTAAGGAAAGCTAAGTTCGGGTGTAACCGAACATTACATACTCAGTTGAGAGCTATGGAGACAAAATAAGGAAAATCACCATGTAGGAAAATGAACCTAGGGCAACCCTGGAATGTGGTTGTATGACATGTGTATCAAATGGAAGGTATTAAAGAGTATTTTAAGAGAGAGTAGGCCTTAGTTTTATGGATGGACGCCATTTAGTGATATCGCCATAAAGGTGGACCAGGGCTGACTCTAGAATTTGTATGTACGATATGGAAATCAAATGAAAGGTGTTACTGAGCATTTTAAGAGGGAGTGGGCCTTAGGTCTATCGGTGGACGCCTTTTCGAGATATCGCTATTAAGGTGGGCCAGGGGTGACTCTAGAATGTGTTTGTACGATATGGGTATCAAATGAAAGGTGGTAATGGGTATTTTAAAAGGGAGTAATCCTTAGTTCTATAGGTTCGAGATATCGCCATAAAGGTCGACCAAGGGTAACTCTAGAATGTTTGTACGATATGGGTATCAAACGAAAGGTGTTACTGAGCATTTTAAGAGGGAGTGGGCATTAGGTCTATAGGTGGACGCTTTTCGAGATATCGCCATTAGGGTGGGCCAGGGGTGACTCTAGAATGTTTGTACGATATGGATATCAAACGAAAGGTGTTACTGAGCATTTTAAGAGGGTGTGGGCATTAGGTCTATAGGTGGACGCCTTTTCGAGATATCGCCATTAGGGTGGGCCAGGGGTGACTCTAGAATGTTTGTACGATATGGGTATCAAATGAAAGGTGTTACTGAGCATTTTAAGAGGGAGTGGGCATTAGGTCTATAGGTGGACGCCTTTTCGAGATATCGCCATTAGGGTGGGCCAGGGGTGACTCTAGAACGTGTTTGTACGATATGGGTATCAAATGAAAGGTGGTAATGAGTATTTTAAAAGGGAGTAATCCTTAGTTCTATAGGTGGACGCCTTTTCTAGATATCGCCATAAAGGTGGACCAAGGGTGACTCTAGAATGTTTGTACGATATAGGTATCAAACGAAAGGTGTAACTGAACATTTTAAAACGGAGTGGGCATTAAGTCTATAGGTGGACGCCTTTTCGAGATATCGCCATTAGGGTGGGCCAGGGGTGACTCTAAAATGTGTTTGTACGATATGGATATCAAATTAAAGGTATTAATGAGGGTTTTAAAAGCGAGTGGCCCTTAGATGTATGTGTGAAGGCGTTTTCGCGATATCGACCAAAAAGGTGGACCAGGGTGATCCAGAAAATCATCTGTCGGGTACTGCTAATTTATTTATATATGCAATACCACGAACAGTATTCCTGGCAAGATTCCAAGGGCTGTTGATTTCGCCTTGTAGAACTTTTTCATTTTCTTCTACTTAATATGGTAGGTGTCACACCCATTTTACAAAGTTTTTTCTAAAGTTATATTTTGCGTCAATAAACCAATCCAATTACCATGTTTCATCCCTTTTTCCGTATTTGGTATAAAATTATGGCATTTTTTTCATTTTTCGTAATTTTCGATATCGATAAAGTGGGCGTGGTTATAGTCGGGTTTCGGCCATTTTTTATACCAAGATAAAGTGAGTTCAGATAAGTACGTGGACTAAGTTTAGTAAAGATATATCGGTTTTTGCTCAAGTTATCGTGTTAACGGCCGAGCGGAAGGACAGACGGTGGACTGTGTATAAAAAATGGGCGTGGCTTCCACCGATTTCGCCCATTTTCACAGAAAACAGTTACCGTCATAGAATCTATGCCTCTACCAAATTTAAGAAGGATTGGTAAATTTTTGTTCGACTTATGGCATTAAAAATATTCTAGACAAACTAAATGAAAATGGGCAGAGCCACACCCATTTTGAAATTTTCTTTTATTTTTGTAAACTGTTGCATCATACCATTACTGGAGTTGAATTTTGACTTAATTTACTTATATACAGTAAAGATATGAAATTTTTTGTTAAAATTTGACTTTTAAAAAATATTTTTTTTAAAAAGTGGGTGTGTTCTTCATCCGATTTTGCTAATTTTTATTTAGCACATATATAGTAATAGTAGTAACGTTCGTGCCAAATTTCATTATGATATCTTCAACGACTGCCAAATTACAGCTAGCAAAACTTTTAAATTACCTTCTTGCAAAAGTGGGCGGTGCCACGCCCATTGTCCAAAATCTTACTAATTTTCTATTCTGCGTCATAACGTCAACCCATCTACCAAGTTTCATCGCTTTATCCGCCTTTGGCAATGAATTATCGCATTTTTCCGTTTTTCGAAATTTTCGATATCGGAAAAGTGGGCGTGGTTATAGTCCGATATCGTTCATTTTAAATAGCGATCTGAGATAAGTGCCCAGGAATCTACATACCAAATTTCATCAAGATACCTCAAAATTTACTCAAGTCATCGTGTTAACGGGCAGACGGACGGACATGGCTTAATCAAATTTTTTTTCGATACTGACGATTTTGGTATATGGAAGTCTATATTTATCTCGATTCCTTTATACCTGTACAACCAACCGTTATCCAATCAAGGTTAATATACTCTGTGAGCTCTGCTCAACTGAGTATAAAAAATGTAAGCATTTCCTTTATATAAATGAACAAAATCAGCGAAAAATGTATCCTTATATAAACACATATTCTTGCTGCACTTTGATTTTAAAATTTTTACATAGAAATCGTAAAAATAATTATGAGAAACTAAAATATATTTGGAGCGCACATTAAATGGTTTCAATCCAGTTGAAAAAAAAAAAAACATGATCAATATATAGTCAACTAGAAGAACCGGCAGACGTTGTCCTGCCCTAAATTTGGCCTATATGCTTACATTTTAATAAGCTTTTTCCGTCTGACTCTGACCTCCCCCTCTTCACTTTTTCCCAATCCTTTTATTCACTCCTCCCTCCATCCTTTTCGCTTCATCTATTTCCATCTTCGTCTCATTCTATCTCTTTCTCAATCTCCTTCTCTTTTCTCTTCTCTCAATTCCTTCTCATTCTTCTGCATCCCTTATAGCATGTCCCAGAGGGTGGTGTGTATTTTATTCTAGTCCCAGTCCCAGCCCCACTCCGAGTGTCAGTCCCAGTCCCACTCCGAGTCTCAGTCCCAGTCCTAGTCCTAATCCCAGTCCCAGTCCGTCTCTGGATAATATATTACTCTGTACCAAAGCACTTATCAACAGCTTGCATTTGATATCCATTTTGTATAAACACTGTCTAGGAATTCACTGGCCCACGTTTTGGCCTATATCTCGAGACCCTGTACCTGTAGTAACCACCGCGTGAGGTTTACGCAACTTGTGTGAAAGTTTGAACAAAATCGACCGACGCATCTCTTCAAACACCGGCGACCAACTAACACACATTTTAGCCTTTCTTTTTATACATATAGATTTTTATTTTTCACACTTCACTATAATATTAAAACGAAATGCAGATTTTCGTTGCTTTTGAAATTCGGCTTAAGAATTCCACATGGAACAACTAAAGACTCTCCTGTATCAAAAAATTTCGTAGTACCTCTAAATTGCGGCCCCTAGAGAAAATCGGTTCAGTAGTTTAGGAGTCCATTGGCCTCAAACCTGTGACACGTGTTTTTTATATATTAAGATTAATTTTCAAGTTCCGAAAAAATATGTCTTTTTATGAGGATATATTTTTTGCTGATTTTGTCCGTTTATATAAGGGAAATGCTTAACATTTTTTTCTTTTCTTTTTATTTTGTACTTTTTAGTTCTTGGTGGAAAAGAGTAGTGCCTTATTTATTATAGGGTGAAAAACTTACTTTTATTAATTCAGAATGCATACAATTCTTGTATGTATACAATATAGCACATATCAGAAAAATACGACAACCTAAGCTAGCTTTTAAGCTACTTGAAAATTATTCATATATGCCAAGCTTGAATTGCTACAAGCGAGTATGTGGATGAAGTTCCAAGATTGTAGCTCAATGGGAGTCTCTTGAAAATTGATCGTAAGATTCCTCCCGTTCCGTACGATTTTTCTTAATATCCAATTCATGCGCCCCCTACCGAAACCTTTTGTATTATATTTTATACTGTCATCGTCCTCTGAATTAAGTTTGAAATTTAAGTCTCTAGCTCATCGAGAGTTACTTAAAAACCGATCTCAAAATGCCAAATTTGCATATTATTATCTAACGAAATCTTTTTTACTTTTTGTTACATTGTCCCGGTGTCTTAAGCTATCTGTAAAGTTTCACGTTTATAGCTTAATGGGAAGTTACTTAAAAGTCGATCGCAAGATTCCATCCGTTCCGTACGATTTTTCTAAATATCTCGATACGTTCCCCCTCTAGCGACATTTTTGGGTAGGCTTTTTATACCTACTGTCATCGGCCTCTGAATTAAGTGTGATACTTCAAGTCTCTAGCGCATCGATAATTGCCTAAAAGCAGGTTTAAGTTCTCATCTAATTATTTCGATCCGTGCGCCACCTAACGGGCTTTTTTTGCTTTTTGTTGCATTATCTAAGCGTCTTAACCTATCTGTAAAGTTTCACGTTTGTAGCTCAATAGGAAGTAACTTAAAAACCGATCGCAAGACTCCATCCGTTCCGTACGATTTTTCGAAATATCTCAATCCGTGCCCCCTCTAGCGAAATTTTTTGGTATGCGTTTTATATTGTTATCGGCCTCTGAATTAAGTTTAAAATTTCAAGTCTATAGCTCATAGAGAATTACTTAAAAGCAGGTTTAAGTTCTCATCTAATTAATTATATTAAGATTTATATTAAAAACATTCAAACGACCTAATATAAAGGAAATAAAATGTATGGCTCTTTCAATTTTCAATTTTATTTTTACTTACCCTAATGTATATGCTATCGTTGTTACTTACTTCTTTTTGTCCTACTCTCCATTATTCATTTTTTTTAATTATCTATTGTTGTTTCTCTTCTACATCTCTTACATTAACTAATACAATTTTTTTTTATTTTTACACTACTTTGTTTATTGTTTAACTTATATTTTCAATTTCTTAATCTATTTTTCGTTTAATTTATGTATTTATTAGTTTTTGCGCAGTTCTTAATTAGTCTGTGCACTTACATATATGCACTTATCTTCCCCGCGCATATAACGCTTTACGCAGTTTCTTATCGAACCAACGTTGTTGTTGTGTCGCTCCTTTAAACGGACGTAATGTCCATTTCTCTTTGTTATTACTTTGACTTTTAATTGAAGCCGTGACTTGGCTGCTTAAGACATATTTAATCCGTAACGCCATAGTTGTCACTTGCGTTGCCGGCGGAAGCACAAATTGCATTAGTCTATAATATAGGCGTATATATGTATATGTATCTATTAACGTTACCTTAGCATGTGACCTGATTATACGCCCAACATCAGACTATATATTTTCATTTTATATTCTTCTCTTCGCTTCAGATTTTTTATTTAGCTTTACACATTGTATTTTATGTGGTGAGTCGTGCTTTCACTCTTCGAACGCTGTGTAAAGCAAACTTCTTTACATTAACGTAAGTTGCTTTGACTCCCACATTTTATTGCTGTAGCCCCAGTCAAGCTTCGTACATAATGAACATCACGTTCCACAACCTACACTTTTATATTCTATACAAAACTAATGTCCGCACGATCTGACTTTGTGGTGGGTGCCTGTCTTTGAAAGGCATAGACGTTAACAATTAATTGTGCCATAAAAATCAAGCAAAATAAAACAATTAAAAGTATATACAAAATGATATCGTGCACCATACCGATGCGACGTCCGATTCACTTTAATTCTGTTCTTGGAGTTTAGAGTGAGTAGCGAGTGTTATATGGACTCATATGCGTGTGGCGAAAGCTACAAAATCGCTGCGGTTGTCTTTAAGAAGAATCAAAGCAATCCCAGTGCGTAAATTTTCTTCCACTTGGAGGTCTTGGAGTTCAAAGTGCTAACCTAAGGCGCTGAACGGATTTTCAGTATGTCATATGTTGCAGTTGTGATCCGCAACATGCGTCAGAGATTTGTTGCCGATTATCAGTGGGCCACTGTTAGCGGTGGCGGTTACTTACTTCTTTTACTTTTTCTTCTTCAACTCACTCACTTTTAGTTTGAAACTGTCTATGTATGTATGTGCGAAGATTTCCTTAACAGCTCTTCTAAAGTTTCAGTTTCGCTGCAGTTAGCACTTCAACCGCGGCGCTCTATTGTGCTCAATATTTCTGACGCGTCGTCTTTTAGTGTAAGACGCTATCTGCTTACTTTGTGGTTAAGTTTTTGCACTTACATAGGTACAATTACAGTTTTAGCGTTTCGTATATATATATTTGTTGTTGTTTGAGCTTAGTGAAGTAAGCGAAATGTGAAATTTATGTCGCCCCTTTTTAAGCACTCCATCTCCTCAAATGGTTGTGTGTTCTTTTTCTTGCGTATGTAGATTATCAGCAAATACGCTTTTGCTAATAGCATTCCGCTATTTCGCTAGTTTCCGCTGATAACTCTTCCGCTTTCTTTTAGCTGTTGCAGTCGTCTACTTGTTAGTTGCTTCAAAAAATCTTTGTAACCGCCGCTGTCGATTCGGCGTCAACTTCATTGTAGCGCCGCCTCAGTTATACAAAGTTAACGGCGAAAGGATGTTTGCTCTACTTTGAAAAGCACCTAACTGTGGATGCTTGTTTGTAAATGTTTTTCGTTTGCATACCAATGTGTTTTATATGACTGGCTTCAATGCGAGTTGGTTTAACGTAGTTCAGACTGGAAATAGAAAATAGAAAAAAAGCAAAACATTTTATATACTGCTGTATTATGTACTAACAAATCGTAAAACGTGTTACGGAAAATGTAATAAAAACTTAAAAAATGTGCTTAAGTTCATGAAGTTTTTAAATACATACATATGTGTATGACAGGGTTGTCCCAAAAAAAAATTTTATACATTATATTTTCAGTCTGGCCATTTAAAGAGTAATACCAAATTCGAAGATATAACATACAAGACAATCAAGGCGTGTCAAAGTTAAAATTTCGACATGGTATGTTCCATTATTATGAATGCGGAAACCAACTCTAAGGATCCGTAACACTTTGCGTCGCAGTCACTGTCATTCACATTCACACCTATATAATACCCAAATTTCACAAAGACAATCAGGTTTACTGTCACTCACTGAGCTGAATGAATGCGCTTATATGATACGAATTCTGGTTCACAGGAGAAAATATGACTCGTTGCATTATACATAATATAACCCTAAGTCCTACGAAAAAAACTTACGCAAAGAGTGACAATGTTTATTTCTCTGCCTTCATTCACTGTGATAATTTGTTCGTTTATAAATTCACTGTATTTGCAAATGATTTATCTTATATGCTGTTATTTTGTATTTTTGAGCTCAAGGCCGGATTCAATAAAACACTTAATTATACCGGTCATTAACATGAAATGGTATATTAACTTTGGTCCGATGTTTGCAACGTTGAGAAATACAAAAGATAGACTCACCATTAAGTATATCGAATTGATCAGGGCGACGAACTGAGTTGATATAGCCATGTCCGTCTGTCCGTCCGTCTGTCTGTTTGAACGCAAACTAGTCCCTCAAATTTTGAGATATCTCAATGAAGTTTGGCACAAAGATGTATTTTTGTATTATATTAGACATTTGTCGGATCCGGTAGGATCGGACCACTATAACATATATCTCCCATAAAACCGATCGTTCAGATAAGACAATTTTGGTCATTTCTGCCGCAATTTAGAAAGTATAAACGTGAAACTCGGTGATATATATTCTAATATATCATAGAAGGTATCTTGAAAAAATCACTTTGATCGGAGCTGTAATAACTATATATAACTGTTATATATCCCATACAACCGATCGTTGAGATAGAAAGATTTTTAGCCATTTCTCCCTTAATTTAGAAAGTATAAATGTGAAACTCGGTGATATATATTTTAATATATCATAGAAGATTTTCAAAAAAAAAAATCACTTTGATCGGAGCTATATATAGTATATATCCCATACAACCGATCGTTCAAATACAAAGATTTTTGGCAATTCCTCCCTTAATTTCCAATATAAAAACGTTAAACTTGGTGATATTTGTTCTAATATATCATAGAAGATTTCCTGTAAAAATTATTTCGATCTGAGCTATATATAATATATATCCCATACAACCGATCGTTCAGATAAGGGGGTTTTTTGCCAGTTTTTATTTTATATTTATCTTAAAAATCGTTTAGGTATGTACATCTGTTCACTATATATTTCTTATCTTATACATCCGATTATTTCGAGATTACGAACAGGATAAGATTATTGTTCAGCCCCTTTCATGAAAGATATGAAGTCTTCGGCACAGCCGAAGACAGTGCCGTCCTTACTAGTTTTTAATTTAGTTTGTTTTATTTTAATTAAACGTCAATATTTCGACTTCAATCTGAAAGCGCATTTGAAGATTCAGTCCTGATGATGACTTCAGTGCTGGCCATTTTTGTACAACCAGTCGTTCATTATAGTGGGTTATTGTTGTGCGTATTTTGTTGATTTAATGTTTTATTCAATGAATGATGTTATTATTGTTATTTGATGGTTAAAAACAAAACAAATTAAATAACAAGTAAGGAAGGTTAAGTTCGGGTGTAACCGAACAATACATACTCAGTTGAGAGCTATGGTGGCAACATAAGGGAAAATAGCCATGTAGGAAAATGAACCGAGGGTAACCCTGGAATGTGTTTGTATGACATGTGCATCAAATGAAAGGTATTAAAGAGTATTTTAAGAGGGAGTGATCCATAGTTCTATAGGTGGACGCCATTTAGGGATATCGCCATAAAGGTGGATCAGGGTTGACTCTAGAATTTGTTTGTACGATATGGGTATCAAATTAAAAGTATTAATGAGGGTTTTAAAAGGGAGTGGTGATAGTTGTATAGGTGATCGCCTTTTCGAGATATCGCAATAAAGGTGGACCAGGGGTGACTCTAGAATGCGTTTGTACAATATGGGTATCAAACTAAAGATATTAATGAGTATTTTAAAAGGGAGTGGACCTTAGTTCTATAGGTGGTCGCCTTTTCGAAATATCACCATAAAGGTGGACCAGGGGTGACTCTAGAATATGTTTGTACGATATGGGTATCAAATGAAAGGTGTTAATGAGTATTTTAAAAAGGAGTGGGCCTTAGTTCTATATGTGGACGCCTTTTCGAGATATCGCCATAAACGTGGACCAGGGGTGACTCTAGAATGTGTTTGTACGATATGGGTATCAAATTAAAGGTATTAATGAGGGTTTTAAAAGGGAGTGGCCCTTAGTTGTATATGTGAAGGCGTTTTCCAGATATCGACCAAAATGTGGACCAGGGTGACCCAGAACATCATATGTTGGATGCCGCTAATTTATTTATATATATAATACCACGAACAGTATTGCTGCCAAGATTCCAAGTTCTTTTGATTTCGCCCTGCAGAACTTTTTCATTTC
The DNA here is from genome assembly GCF_040869045.1 of Eurosta solidaginis. Lineage (NCBI taxonomy): Eukaryota > Metazoa > Arthropoda > Insecta > Diptera > Tephritidae > Eurosta > Eurosta solidaginis. The sequence goes on along the minus strand of NC_090319.1, from coordinate 285,470,931 downwards.
ATTCTACTTAATATGGTAGGTATCACACCCACTTTACAAAGTTTTTTTCTAAAGTTATATTTTGCGTCAATAAACTAATCCAAATACCATGTTTCATCCCTTTTTTCGTATTTGGTATAGAATTATGGCATTTTTTCGTTTTTCGTAATTTTCGATATCGAAAAAGTGGGGGTGGTCATAGTCCGATTTCGGCCATTTTTATACCAATACAAAGTGAGTTCAGATAAGTACGTGAACTGAGTTTAGTAAAGATATATCGATTTTTGCTCAAGTTATCGTGTTAACGGCCGAGCGGAAGGACAGACGGTCGACTGTGTATAAAAACTGGGCGTGGCTTCAACCGATTTCGCTCTTTTTCACAGAAATAAGTTCTCGTCCCAGAATTTAAGCCCCTTCAAATTTCACAAGGATTGGTAAATTTTTGTTCGACTTATGGCATTAAAAGTATTCTAGACAAATTAAATGAAAAAGGGCGGAGCCACGCCCATTTTGAAATTTTCTTTTTTTTTGTATTTGGTTGCACCATATCATTACTGCAGTTGAATGTTGACATAATTAACTTATATACTGTAAGATATTCAATTTTTGTTAAAAGTGGACGTGTTCTTCATCCGATTTTGCTAATTTTTATTTAGAACACATATATAGTAATAGTAGTAACGTTCCTCCCTAATTTCATCATGTTGTCTTTAACGACAGCCAAATTACAGCTTGCAAAACTTTTAAATTAACTTCTTTTAAAAGCGGGCGGTGCCACGCCCATTTTCCAAATTTCATCAAAATATCTCAACATTTACTCAAGTTATCGTGTTAACGGAGAGACGGACGGACGGACATGACTCAATCAAATTTTGTTTCGATACTGATGAGTTTGATATATGTCTATACCTATCTCGATTCCTTTATACCTGAACAATAGGGCGGGTCGATTTAAAAATCGATCATTGCTCTGTAAAAATCGTATTCTAGGGATCAAAATAAGAAACTTTGCCGAAGGAATCATACCTCTAAAACGAATTCTGATGGCCTCCCCCCCCCCCCCCTTTGGGTCGAACTTTTGGGTAGGGGCAATTTCAATTCTACCTGCTGTGTCTTGTGGTGGCTTAAAAAAAACAGCACAAACAATTTTACGATCTGCAATTGTGTCACAGTGATACCTTCATTTTTTAAAGCGGTTCAATAAAAAACCCACACAACTATGTTTACGACATGCAAATGCGTCACAGTGATGCCTTGGTTTTAAAAGGGGGTTGTAAAAACGCTAATTTCTAATAATTTTTTTTTAATTTCTTTTCTATCACTAAGTTAAATAAATTTTTTCATTTACATATGTTCTGACTAAATAAATTTCTAAAGAGAAAAATAAACTCCAAAAAGAAAAAACATAGGCATTTCAAAGTGGGATTTTTCAAAATTTGCAAGTTCGACCCAAAGGGGGGGCATCAGAATTCGTTTTAGAGGTATGACTCCTTCGCAATGTTTCTTATTTTGATCCCTAGAATATGATTTTCACAGAGCAATGGGCGATTTTTTTGCCTCCCCACAAATCAACCCCACCTACTGTACAACCAACCAATATCCAATCAAAGTTAATATACTCTGTGTGCAAAGCACGCGGGTTCGAATCGAGCTCAAGGCCTAACAATAATTATTTTATCATTATTAACAATAATTTTTTCTTAATTGAAAAAAGTATTAAATTAGAATAGAAGAAAGAAAAAATTTAGACAACTGCCAAAGCTCGTTGTATAAATCCATTTCGGGAACTGCTAAATTCCTTCATCGGCAAAGTTTAGGCGCCGATGCTATAACCATTCAGCCATCACAGCGGTTTTTTTGTTTGTCGTCATTAATCCTACGTCTATAACAACAAAAATTAAAAAAAAAAAAATCTTAACTTTTTTCCAAATATTCCTCATTTACATTTCTTTGCGTCTTGATTTTTCAGCTGCGAATTCGCAAACATTAGGGTAAGGATATGCAAATTATTCTGTCTCAGCATTTTCAACAGTTCCAGCGGAGAATAATTTGAAATGTTCTTTTCGATGCGGTATGCCTGAGCATTTACTTCCCAAATGTTCCTCAAGATCGTGGGTGTAGTAATTGCTCAATATAGTGGATTGCTTACATAATTCTTCGTTGCTTAGATGTTTCAAAAAGGTAACAAAAGAAAATTCATCACACAAGACAAACAGAAGACTATATACTGCCTTTTATTTGACGTACGACCAGACTTGACCTTCAGATTTTATACATTATAATATACTTGTGAAGAAAAGAAGGGCTTGATCTCACAAGCCAACCTAATAAAATCGCACTGCATTTTTTTAGCGCACGCAAACAACCGACGTTTTTTGCCCTAACCGAAATTAGCATGCGTTGCGACAATGAAAAACATGTGTGCAAACCAGAGATCTGCTTTGAGTACTAATAAAATTAGTGCACTTAGTCATGAGCCAAACACGTGTTTCTAAATGTGTACTTAGTCAAGTACAGACAAATACTATGAGTGATTAGCACATAAACTAGAAAATACATACGAGTGCCCCGTAACACATATGTCTCATACATATATGACATTGTTGAGTATAAACTGATGTCATAGTCGCTTTAACTGAGTAGCACGACAATTTCATGTGTATGCACTTCGTTTATCATCGGTGTTACTTTCGCGCTGTATCCAGTTTAGTTTCGCGTACATCGTTGTGTTGCTAGCGTCAGAAGACTGAAATGACTTTATTCATTTCACTGCATTATTCGTCTTACTGATTCCAATTAGTGTTTTCGTATAACACAGTTGACTTTCTTGCTCAATAAGACAATTGAGTACTGAACTGCTTCGTGGCTTATGAGCAGTTATTCATTATACGAAACATGACTATGTAAATGTGTGTTAGTACAAGTGCTTGATATTCTTTGTTCGCATACGCACTAATACTCATTTTTTGGTTAGTCCACTAATAACTTTAAAAGATGAATAATTGCAGCTCACTGGTGCAAACGTCAAATCTAAATGTCACGCAGAACAAAAATTGGAAATCGAGTTAGGTTTTCACGCAGCAAATTCAATTTCGGTTGATCTCATACAAGTTGTACGTGCATGAGACATTTTTGACAGAAAAGACTTGCGTGCGTTTATATTAGGTTGGCTTGGCAAGAATTGCATCGAATGCACCGAATGCGCGCACGTTTTTTGGCGGTGATGTCAAGTGTGGTAAGCTTTTAGATGATTCTGATTTTCAGGGTGGCGAGTCGGCAGTTTCTTTGCGCCACGCCCAGGCGCGTGATTAGAAGTTTTATGCAAATTTTTACGTCTGCTATGCTGAAAAATGATTTATAGCTTCGTTCTAATTTCGAAATGCATAAAAAAGAATGAATTATTTATTATGATATCCAGACAAAAATGCAATTTTAAGTGCAGCATAATCCGAATGCAATTGTTTTTTTTTTTTTTTTTCAAAAATTAATTGACCAGAACTTTGCCGCCCCTCAATTTTGCCGCCCTTGGCTCTAGCCTATATTGCCTAAAGGGTAAATCCGCCATTGGCTAGCCTCATATATCAAACATCGAATAAAATTAGTCCCCAGATGCCTGCGTTATTGATTTTCTATTTATCACATATTTGTTTTTCACATAAGTTTAAATATTTGAATGATTCTTAAGTAATTACTTCTAGTATTTCTCAAAAATTCGTAAACCATTTTCGGATATAAAGAGCAATAAACATGCATTTTACAATACAATTATTTTCCCAAGTGAACTCATTAATCGACTAACTTACGCACAAACGCCAACACGCACACGCGCAATATAAAAAGCTTTATAAGTGTGTAATAATGCTCAATCACATTAAGTATGTACATCAGAGTGGGTCGATTTATATGGACGAAAGTTAACCGATATCGCGCCATCGATTTTTCGATAGGATTTGGGCTCAGGAAAAAAAGTTCCACTACGCATACCCAAAAAATTACTTTTCGAGAGTGCGAAATTTAATTTTTTGACTTTTTTCGAATTTGATTTTCAAGGTTTTTTTCATGACCTACTAAAAAATGTTCATATGTATACCATGTCCGACCCAAAAATATTCGCTATAAACATTTTTTTCAAAAAACTGTTATCGCCAACGTTTTTGGCGGACATTCTTGGGTCGGGCAGGGTATACATGAAAATTTTACAATCAAGTGAAAATCTTATAGTAGGTCATGCAAAAACCCTTAAAAATCAAAGTCGAAAAAATTCAAAAAAATGAACTTTCGCAGGATCGAAAATTATTTCTTTGGGTATGCGTAGTGGAACTTTTTTTCCTGTGCCCAAATCCTATCGAAAAATCGATGGCGCAATATCGGTTATTAAATCGACCCAGTCTAATGTACATACTTCAGCATCTGGCACGTGAACATGACAAACACAGCAATGCGTTTAAGTTCATAGCAACGTGGATTTGATAAAATATACAAAATTGAAGTGATTAAAGGTAGTAGGTACTATAAATAGCAATGTTGTTAAAAAAAAAAAACAACACGAGCCAGCGAAGAAAATGTGTGCAAAAAAATAAAGGTGTGAAATCTCAAAAGATAGGTGTGGAAATTTCCGATTGAATTTGTACGTGTTCAAACGATACTCACAATAAACACTTACTTATAACAAGGCGTAGCAGCTATTTTGTTTATCAGCTGATTTCAATATAGGATAACAAATGTAATTTCCATAAAGCCATATGCGAAAGCCTCGCAGTTTTTTTACATGTATAATCCATACGAATTTCTTTTTATACTCAGCGTGCTTTCCACACAGAGTATATTAGCTTAGACTGTATAGCGGTTGGGTGCACAGGTATAAAGGAATCGAAATAGATATAGACTTACATATATCAAAATCATCAGTATCGTACCGTTTACACGACAACTTGAGCAAACATTGAGATATCGTCACCAAATTCGGTATGCGGGGTTGACTGGACTCAAAATAGATTGGTATTAAAAATGAATTAGTCGTACGATTAACACGCCCACTTTTTCGATATCGAAAATTTAGAAAAAGGGAAAAATGAGATAATTCCATAACGAATACCGCTAAGCTAAACAAATTTGGTACGTGGATTGGTTCTATGAGGCAAGATATAAATTCGAAAAAATTTGGAATACGGCCACATTTAAAAGCAGAAAATTTGGATGCTTAAGAAGCCGTAAATGAATAGCCGTTAAAGTATTACATTGAAATTTAGCAGAGACACTATCCTTGCCAAATTATATAGACTGTATGGAGATAACCAAGAAGACCACGCCCACTTTTCCTGAAGGTCCAACCTTAACAAAGTTTGCAATAACTCTATGGTATTTAACTAACCTTGACTGATTTTCTACCTCAGTAGTGGAATTTTTGAACCAAGAGCACAACTTCAACAAATTTTTAAAACGGGCGTGAACCGCCCCTTTTTATTAATCTTTCCAAAATACTTTTAATACCATAAGTCGACCAAAATTCTCCTAATCCGAACGAAATTTGGCATACGCATTTTTTTCATAGCTACAACTGATGGTCTGAAAAGGAGTGAAATCGCCTCAAAGCCACTCCTACTTTTTATACCCAGCGTACTTTGCACACAGAGTATATTAGATTTGGTAACATAACGGTTGATAGTGACGGAATAAACGGGTCAGGGTGAAAAAAGGAATTGATTTAGCTATGTCCGTCCGTTCGCCCGTCTGTCCGTGCGTCTGTCAGTTCACACGATGACTTGAGTAAATATTGAGACATCTAATTGAAATTTGGTACATGGGTTCCTTGGCACTCATCTCCCATCGCTATTTAAAACGAGCGAGATCGGGTGATAACCGCGCCCACTTTTTACATAAACAACATTTTGGAAAACACAAAAAACCTGATTTTTAAGTAAATAATATACCTAGAATGTTGAAATTTGATGGTTGGTTTGATATTGAGACTCTTGATAAAAATTTTAAAAACATTTGTGAAGTAATCAAATTACAATAAATCAAAAACCATTAATATCATAACAAAATTCAGCTGAGAGCTTGCCTTTACTATTCGGAATGCTTCGGGGAAAAATTAACGAAATCAGTTAAGGACCACGCCCACTTTTACATAAAATATTTTTGAAGGGGTCGTGGACGAATAAAATAAGCTATATTTTTGCAAAAAAGAGCTTTATATAAAAAGTGTTTCATATTCCAAGTGCAATTATAACAAGAAAAAGCAAAAAATTCAAATTTTTGAAAATGAGCGTGGCACCGCCCTCTTTCTGAGCAAGCAATTTTCTATTTTTCGGGAGCCATAACGCGCAGAAAAAGTAACGGATCGTAATAAGATTGGGTGCACATATTTTCCTTACAGCGGGAAATATTTCTAGTAAATATCGACGGATCGGTTTAAATACCATGCCCACTGTTATATATAAAGAATGTTTAAAAGGGTCGTAGACTAGAATAATAAGCGAAATATAGTTTTGTATTAATGATTATTTCACTTACCAAGTTTTATTGTAAGAGAAAATCGGGAGACTTTCTTTTGTTGGGCGGCGCCACGCCCCTATTCCGATCAAGCATTACATAACATTTCTAGAGCCTCAAAAAAAATAAATAGAAAAAGTAATTTATCTGAAATGAACTGTACAATTGAAACAACCGCTGAGTATATAATGTTCGGTTACACCCGAATTTAGACACCCTTACTTATTTTTCATTCATATTTCATGTGTACACATTCTGAATTGTAAAAAGGCATTCTTATAAACTACTTTAAGGGAAATAATCTATTTATCCATTTGGGCTGTTCTCCCCTTTGTTGGAATTAAATAAACTCGGTATGCATGCTTATGTTTTGGACCTTTTCTTCGCAGGAAATACAATACTGTTAGGTTAGGTTAGGTTGGGTGGCATTTGTTCAGTTAAGGAGCAGCTCACTTGGACGGAGAGTTGACATAAGGGCAACGGCTATAGCCAATTGACCTTTTGACCACTTAATATGGCCACAAAGTCAATTGAAGTTATTACCATATCAAATGTTCACATAGTCAAATTTCCAATCATTACAAGTTCGATGAAATAGACATTATGACCATCCAACTTTTCCAAAGTTATCATTAAATGAATTTTCTTTTCGCAAGTTACCGTCAGGTGAATAAGTTTGGCTTTGCACGTACAAGTTTTAAAATATTAGCAACAGTTTAACTGGAGCTGTGTTTTGTGGTTTTCTCTATATATTTGTTCAGTTCATTGATAAAATTTTTCGGATGCAGCGCTTCTTTTTCCTATATTTTTATATATTCAACTATCATTTTAAAAATAATTTAAATGAAAATTGATTAAAATTTGGAATAGAATATTCAACGAAATTTGTTTGCTTTCTCGCTTATTTTGAATTTCTGTATGTGGCAGTGGGCTTTTTCCCAAAATGATCATAATAACAAACGGAAACTTACTAAACGGCCATAAAGTCAGATAAGAAAACTTTATGAACTCAATTAACCTTGTGACCATTTCAAGTGGTCTTTGTTCTTATGTCAATTTGACATGGTCATAACGTCAGTTGGCACTTTGGCAGTTCTTCCAGATGGTTGGGGGCTTAATATACGCGCCGCGAACAACACAGCAAAAAAGAGAGTTCATACTATTTAGATAAACTTGAACTTTCCATAGCAGATACATTCACTAAAATAACTAGATCTCACTTTTTAATTCTTACCCCATATGCGAGCTCGGCGGCTTGATCGATAAGACTTAGACTTGGCCTGTCATGTCTGTGGTACATCATTCTGTTTTTGTAGCGATAAAAGCACTCCCCGAAGACCTTGCCCGACCATCTCGGGAACGATTTGGTATGACCAAATGAAACATTTTAGTCCATATCGCCCTCCCACCCCCTAGATCCATCAGGATTTCGGAGTCGCCAAAGCCTCAGCTGTTAATGAAACAGGATTCGCCACGGGTAGGTGAGGTTGACAATTGGCTTGGAGAAGTTATATATTGCGCTGGCAACCCCTTTAGATGGTTAGGCTACACAAGCCTTTGAATTTGGTATTTTAATCGCCTCTTACGACAGGCATACCTACCGCGGTATATTCTAAGCCCCCTAACCCGCTTGGGTGAGTACATGGTGCTATTTTTCTATAGGGGTTGCGGAATTGCTTTACATATATCGAAATCATTTTTCCACAATTAATGCAAAATATGGATCTGTACGGAAATGGCGGGGAAAGTTCCTTGTTTCGCTATAATTAACACCAACTTGTATAACCAATTACGGTAGAGTTTTCATACGCCTGCTTCTCACAACTCTTTTTCTTCCTTTGTTGCTCATACTGATATCTTCTGATAGGGAATTTGAGGCCGAGCTTCTCTTCCAATTTGCTTCGTGCTCCTTGCCATTTTTCCTACAAATTGAAAAAATGGTAACTAGATATTCTACGCCAGATGAGTTTTCACAGAGAATCTTTTCATGGCAGAAATACACTTGAAGTGTTTGCCAAATCACTGCCGAGTGGCGACCGCGCTTAGAGAAAATTCTTTCCAGTTGAAAAAAAATTGTGTCTAAAATTTATGATGGTGCTTTGCCCGGGCTTGAAGTTCGGTGTAGTAGGTGGAGCGCGCAACCACCACGACTTGCCTTTGGGATTGTAGAGTAGTACAGATACTAAAGCCTGCGACACCAGCCAAATACAAAATCAGTATAGTTTCTTATACAGGAGGTGAACTGTGTTCCAAAAGAAGCAGATATCTCCTTGTGCACTTTGCAGGATTTCTCACGGCTTGAACCAGACAGATGACAAAAGAGTTGAACATTCGCGTTGCTGACATACCATTTTCGACTGTGGATTCACTGAATGTACGAGGGTGCGACGTCCGATCAGAGTCGCTTTTACACACATGAATACGCAATTGCCCCTAACGTACAAGGAAAAAAACTTCAAGTCGCTTGCTGGCAGCACTTTCAGAAAACACGAAAAAACTCTGTTGGCGACATATAAAGCCATTCATCTGGCGATATTGTTGTCGCCTGTGTGACTACCGACTTATAAACAATATTCTGGAGGAAGTTTGGCATGTCAAACTGCTGAACGATATTAAGCACCCAAATGAAAAAGTGTAATGTTCTTTGACTTTGCATCAGACAACTGAAAATGAGAAATCCTATTGGGATCCATTTTGCTTCACCTTTCAGCCGCTTGCTGTATAAGAGAACCTATTTGGCTTTTTGCTGCATATCACAAAAGGATTAAAAGCCCTTCGCCTTGATCAGTCTATCCAGTGTTGTTTGAACTTTTTTGTTTCACAGTTACTAATAGTTTGCCAAGTGCATTCCTTTGTGCATCCGCGGAATGGATTTTGACCATTGAATGCTGCTATAGCACCCAGTTTAGCTAGGTAATTTGTCTGTTCATTACCTTAATATCCCTGATGCCCGGAAACCCATTCTAACAAAAATTTGTTTTTGGCTCCCACGTAATTTAGGACTCTATTGTATTCATCCACTTTCTTAGAAGAAGTTGTGTAAGCATGCATGGCACGCAAGGTTGACTAGCTCTCTGACATAGTGCGAGATAGCCCCCATATTTGCTCATAGAGACAAGTGCATTGAATACTTGTAGATAGAATATTCGTATGTACGTTTAGAGCTCAAAACTTGGCTCCCAAAAAGCTAGTTCGTGAAGTAGTTAAATTTAGATGCATGTACTTGCAATTATGGTCATAAGAAATCTATGTTATTCAATTCTAAAAGACTAAAGTCGAAGAGCTAACCCCAAAAAAGCATGAGATAGTATATTTTGAGCCATCACGTAGTACAGGGTATCCCAGCTATCGTTCTCCCAGTACTGAGAGTATCGACTCTAAACATAGTTTTCTCAAATAAAACTAGCCGTTATGAAAATCTTACAAATCTTGGACTATTAATAATTTGAATTCAAGTGAAAATAAATTTATTAAAATGTAGATTAAATTGAAAGGATAGCATGGACACTTCCGTAGAAGAAAGCACACTTCGTCAACAGGTCACTTTTCATCCTGAATAAAATTAAACTTTTACTCTTCGAGAATCATTCCAGGCATACGTTATGTACGTCCTGAACGCAATGTGTTCATACCTGATACAAATTATTTACTCAGCTGTAATACGGAACCAAGGCATCTTAGTCCAACTGTGAACTATCTGCTTATACATTGGATACGCATGCTGAAAACAATTTCAAATTCATTATTTAGGTACAGCAGCCACTGTTAAAGCCTTTTCGTTGTTGTCGCGAGTTGAGTTCAGCTCAGGTTTGATGCATTGGCAAGATTTTTAAGCAAATTTTTAACAGTTTTATTTTGTTTCCTGAAACGAACCATATTTACATATATGCAGCCCTGATTAAATTTTCTTTCAAAAAATCCCACAGTACACACATTGGCATAAATAAAATTTCTTTAAATGTTTTTATGTGCTTTACGTACCCGAAATTCATTGAAGTGTTAAATATTCTGCAGCAATGTGTATGGGCAGAATATTTTATACAGTATTTCTGCGCCTTTTGTAAATCTACAGCAGAGAAAGCACTACTGCTGCCACTGATGAAGTTGCTGCCACTAAAACGTGGTAAAATGCGCAGGCATTCATGTGAAGTTAATACGACCAAATAATACCAAAGCCTTAATTTAATATTTAATGCTGCTCTCACTGAATATAGCCTGCATAACGCTTACACAGTCATATGCAAGTAGCACTTTTTTGCACAATCTTGCTTTCTTCCACATCTGGTTATTGTACTTTCATTAATCTCGCTGGCGAATTGCTTTGACATTTCACAGGCAAATCAAGTGGAAACCCCCGATTGTAATGCCCTAGCTGTTACACATATATATCTACATATACACTACCATCACTAACAATACACCTGAGGCGGGTAAGCAGCTATGCGTTGTTTTTTTTTTTTAGTTATGCTGAAAATATGCAAAGTGAATTTATTTTAATATCCGCATGCTGCAAACATACACACATACATGCAAACGCGCGCTATAATGAGGCAGCCGCTTTGAAAAATAATCAATTGCTATATTTTTTATTTTTTTGTTGTTGTTCCTGCACACTTATCCTCTTATAAATATGACCGTTATTAATCAGCTTTAGATATTAAACACAAGTACACAATTTTGTTGTATATTTACATGGTATAAAGGTACACCATATCGTATACGTAATATATGACGCAAGCCTCCTATTAGCATTCAATAAGCGTGCCACATGTCGTATACGTAACATTTGCTGACCAAAACTTACTTTCACTTACACTTTTACCGTCTCATTTGTTTAACAATTTCGCTTATTGGTCACTTTCATTCACAAAACAGCCAATATTGTTGCTTTGGAATTCTACAATACATGCTTCCTTCTCTGCTTCTTCTTGCAACACAAAGTTTCGCTTTCGTACTGCAACAAAATTTTATGAAAATTTTCTTTTGCTATCCGCATTTAAATCACAAATTCATCCTGTCGCTTCGGCATTACTTACGCGACTCTGCGTCTGCATTAGTTTTCACTGTGTCTTATATGCCAAACCAGTCTCATTCATTCGTAAGCCTCTCGGTTTGTTTGCTTGTTTGTTTGGCAGTCCTTTCGTTTCTGATCGTTTCGGTTTGTTTTCCGCTTGTAAATATGTAAGATTTTTTTTTTTTGCAGCAACGTTGTGTTGTGATTTGTTGTTATTATTGCTTTCTACTGTTGCGTGCATTAGCATTTTCATTTCCATACCGTTTCGCTACGCTGTTATGTTGTTGTTTTGATAATGGATGAAAAGTAAGCAACCGGCTTAGCACTTTGTTTGCAACTTCGACTGCCGATTGATACTACATTTACACATCTTTGAGTATGTGTGTGTCTAAATGTTAGTGAAGTTGTTGATTTTGCAACATGCAGTGACGTCGATATTGTTCTCATCTCTAAGTTTGTTTGCTTCACTTTTTCATCGCATATTTCGTCACTGGGCCTTTTTTAGTAAAATAATCGCGTGTTTGTTTGTGTGTGTGGGCATTGATTGTGTTTGGGATTCACTTTTATTAAATTGTAACTCGTGCCGTTTTTGCTGCATAAATTTGAATTTTACATGTTAATATATTTGTAAACTTCACGCCTGATTTCGAAGAATTGCTACTGTTTTTTATGTTTTTTTGAGAATTGTCATTACGATTGATTTTTTATGACCTTATATAAATCTGCTTTGAAACGAGAAGTTGTTACTATCTAGAAATTGTAAAGATTACAGAGACTTAAAATAACATAAATTCGGCTTATTTGAATCGTAATCGTAACTGTTAGCAAGACTTTAAAAGTAAATGTAAAATTGTTTTTTTTTTTTTAATCTTTAAGAGCCGCAAACAAGGAAATGTCCTCCGTATGGAAGCTCTGAAGCCTCTTGAAGCTGTATATTTGCATAAGCTCAAAGTGTTTACCCCAACGGCAAAGCAGGGCTTATTCTTAAGCTGGATAGTCCGTTTTGAAGCCATTAGGTGAGCTCGAATTCTCCATCCTTTAAAAACGGAAACGATTGACGCAATTGTTAATTATTAATGGACTTAAGATAAGACGATTAAAGTGGGTTGCACTGACAATCTCGCATAAGCTTTCTTTCCGAAAACAAATATAACTTAGCGTTTGTACGCATCTAGAAGCGGAACAATGTATATCTTTCGATATTTTCAATAGCCTGACTTGCTAGTTCCGTGGTACTCATATCACTTCTGTGACGCTATGTCTGGGAAGTTTGCGTAGCGACTGTGTGCAATTCATGACTACGTTCAATAAAGCATTCCTGCTCTGGTGTACATTAATCTCTGCTTATCTGTCAGAGTAAACTTCCATGCATGTGAGTTCACACCATCAATTGGTACCATGGTAAACGAGTATTGGGCACTGGTAAAATGTTTCTTTGGCCAGTGTGAATTGGTGCATCATGAAGTTAGCCCGATGACGACAGGTACTTACATAAAATTGGTAAATTTCAAATCTCTTTATCGACATTTTTCTGATGTAAAGGACGCTGGAAAGGCTCAACAGACCCATACTTAAGGAGAGGGAAGAAATTTCAAGTAAAATCATTGCCCTCATTTGCCATTACGATTGGAAAATTCCATGAAAACTCACGACATCATCTTATTCGGTAATCTCTGTCAGTTTAATGGAAAGTATATTGTCTAAATAGAGGGGCAGCATAGCAAATTTGTATCCAGAATACTGGCAGGGCAAAGTCACAATCAACTGCAAGTTGCTAAGATTTTACCATATACGTCTGTTGAGAGGAGATAGAGCATAACTTCGAGGCCCCTTTTGGGAATTTTGGGGAAGTGGATTTCAAGATACTTTGTGGCTACTATTAGAGCTATGTCGTGTGTATATATCATATTTCATTTTATCTGCCCTTGCTGGTTTTGTTAGTAAGATTCTCAGCATGGGGCTCCTCAGTAAAAACAATAACAGACATCTTTATAGGGTGGCACTGGAAGCGTATCGATTTAAGAAGGAGTATTAAGAAGTCATTCTCATTAGAAGTAATATCATAAGTTTCGCGACCTGCACCAAATACAGTAGGAACTCGCCTGACATCACCTCACACCAGATGACGAGATCTTTCTGAAAGATTATTGATACCAAACGCTCAGGGGAAATACTTGAGTATACTAAAGCCCATTACTCAATGGCGATTTGAGTGTTGCTAGAGTATTGTCTGCTGGCATGTGAACTGCTGAATATTTACCATATAATGCTAACGCGGACAACCATACCCTTTTTTACTTTTTCTAGGCCAACACATAAATAACCCAATAGCTCGTATCAGTGTATATGAATTCCTGGAAAGAAAGGGTTTCCTTACGCCTAGCCTCCAGCACTTTAGTTAGTTTGATGCAATTTGAATTATGTTCAGGCATTTACAGACGTTGTATATGTTATGGATGAATCCAGATCGGTACATGACGCTCAGCATATCCAACTAACTTTAGGTTGAAGGCCCCTTATAAAATGCTATCTAATTAGTTCCACACTCTCCGTCTGAATTCTACTTTAATTTGTGGTTTACCTCTAACTCTTGCAAGATCATGGCCCACTCCCTTTACTTTCAGCTATGATTCGTCCACTTACAGATTCACAAATTCAGTGCCACACTTATTTTCACACTCCCTTCCTCTGTAGAAGGTATGAAGATATTACAGCTGATAAATATAAAGGTAAGAAATCTGGAATACCGGTATATCGCAAGAAACCTCATCCGAGTGCACTTTGCTGTGCAGCCTAGGTTTATATTAACATGTTAGCTCACACTCTATTATCGGCGTTGTTCCAAAACCTCCCCCGGGTCCAGACAGAGAAAAGAAAGAAATTGTTTAGCTCCTCCGTCGTTTGATAAAACTAATGGCCCAAATCTTTTAAGCAAAACAAGGAGATCGATGTCTAAGCCTTATCCTTTGCACTAATTGTCTAGGGTATCTTCAGGTCGAATTTAATGAGTGCACAATCAACGCGGCGGTGCAACCTGATACCAAGCATCGTGTATTTTCTTTAGTATTTTTAAGCCAATCTCAATAACTCTTCTTAGTTGGTCACTGCGCAGGTTGTCCAGAATTTTGCTATCTGACTGGGGTTTCTAGGTATATTTGAACAAATCATCAACAGGAAATTATTCAATGTTCATTTAGTTTTTTGCTACACGTACATGCACCAAACACATTCATCCCTTTCGTTTTTTTTATGCATTCGAAATTACTCCATCGTTACTCGTATGATTTGTCATTTATTTTCACGTACCCCTTTAAGCCACTTTCCTCTCGTTCTCAAGTCAACTGACGACTTGACGTGTTGGGTCATTGCATGATTTGTATGTTTATGGGTCATATAACATGTCAAGCACCTCAGAACTGGTCATGGCATGAAGAGAACAAAAAATGTAATAAACCGTTAAATGTGTGTTTGCACACATCCATATGCGTGTAGGTAAATATACGTAGGTGTGAATGTAATTTATGAACGGCAGTTGTAACCAAAGTACTCATACGCAATGTGGCACTGTTATGCGGGCCATTAAATTTGCCGGCGCACATTTAGTTACAAAATTGTGTGACCCTTAGAGAGTTTTATAGTTTTAAATGCGTACAGTTTTTTTTTCTTGCAGTAATGCAACAGTAAGAGGCAAATGTTCGATCTTACGTATGACCTGAGCGATGTAGTATCTATATGTTATAAGAATCAAAAGGCTAATAAGAATAAGAAGGGCAACAAGAAAAAACTGCAATTGCAACAGAACAAAATTGAATAATTAAAAAAAATGTTTAAGTTAAACGCTTTTATTGAAAACAATATTTACATTGAGTAATAATAATACTAAAATCTAGAAAATAATTAGGTAGGTCCTAGATACTAGTAACCACACTCCTCATCAATCTAGGGCGTTGATCAGACAAATAAATAAAAGCATTGGGCGCGTGAAATTTCTAAAACGGTGTGGCGTAGCATAACCAGATTAAGGTTCAGTTGGTCTTACTTATACATATATGAAAATATCATTTGTAAAGATATGACTATCTACAGAAATTTGACGGGACCCACGCTTTTACATATTTGTTTGATCAACACCCTAGATTGATGAGGAGTGTGATGACTAGTACCTAGGTCCTACCTAATTTATCTAAGTATATCTCTCACCATTACCTTTAATCTTATACTTATTCTTAATCTTCCTGCTAACCTCTTTTTACTACTTTGTCTCAAACCATTACCCTTATTCTTACTTTTACTCTCATTTCTTTCTCTTTTTATACTCAGTTGAGCAAAGCTCACAGAGTATATTAACTTTGATTGGATACCGGTTGGTTGCACAGGTGTAAAGGAATCGAGATAGATATAGACTTCCATATATCAAAATCATCAGTATCGTCCGTTCGCCCGTCGGCCCATTAACACGATAACTTGAGTAAATTTTGAGGTATCTTGATAAAATTTGGTATGTGATTGCTAATTAAAATGAATGATATCGGACCATAACCACGCCCACTTTTTCGATATCGAAAATTTCGAAAAATCGAAAAAGTGCGATAATTCATTAACAAATACGGATAAAGCGATGAATCTTGGTAGGTGAGTTGAACCTATGACGCAAAATTGAAAATTTGTAAAATTTTGGCCAATGGGCGTTGCACCGCCCACTTTTAAAAGTAGGTAATTTAGAAGTTTTGCAAGCTGTAATTTGGCAGTCGTTGAAGATATCATGATGAAATTTGACAGGAACGTTACTGCTATATCTATATGTATGCTTAACAAAAATTAGCAAAATCGGAGAACGACCACGCCCACTTTTAAAAAAAAATTTTTTAAAGTCAAATTAAAAAAAAAAGTTAATATCTTTACAGTATATAAGTAAATTATGTCAACATTCAACTCCAGTAATTAGAGTCATCCCTGGTCCACCTTTATGGCGATATCTCGAAAAGGCGTCCACCTATAGAACTAAGGCCCACGCCCTTTTAAAATACTCATTAACACCTTTAATTTGATACCCTTATCGTACAAACAAACTCTAGAGTCACCCCTGGTCCACCTTTATGGCGATATCTCGAAAAGACGTCCACCTATAGAACTAAGGCCCACGCCCATATCGTACAAACAAATTCTAGAGTCAGCCCTGGTCCACCTTTATGGCGATATCCCTAAATGGCGTCCACCTATAGAACCATGGCCCTGTTAAAAGACTCTTTAATACCATCCATTTGATACACATGTCATAAAAACACATTCCAGGGTTACCCTACGTTCATTTTCCTACATGGTGATTTTCCCTTACTTTGTCTCCATAGCTCTCAACTGAGTATGTAATGTTCGGTTACACCCGAACTTAGCCTTCCTTACTTGTTATTTTTTACTTTTCCGATTTCCTTCCAATTGCCTCTACTTTTTCTTCCCATTTCGTCTGTTTTCTCTTTTCTTTTCTTGCAATTTCACCTTTCCAACGTGCAGATATCCGCACAATACATTTCTAAGGTAATAAAAAAGTAGCAAAATAGCGCCAAACATTTTTCCGTCCTACTACTTTAAAATTCATGACCGGATTATGAGGGCCGTCAAATGTTTGTTGTTGTACTAATAAGATCATGATGAATGAATGATGAAATAAATATTCAGGTGTCCTCATCCCGTTGACGTTTTCGACATGCATATTTTAGAGTGTTGTCAATCATACCTAACTGATTTTACTATACGTTTACAAATATAATAAATATATAAACCGCTACCAGAATTTTTTATACAAAAAGATTAAAGTAACTTTGTATTCAGCAAGAGAATATAAACAAAATTTTGAAGAAAACTAATTTCTTTGAAGAATTTGTACGAAAAACATGTAAGGAAGTCTAAGTTCGGGTGAAACCGAACTTTACATACCCAGCTGTACACTTGAAATGCTGTTGTTGTTTGGTTTGTGTGCTTAATAGTGTTACAAGGCTGCTCAATTATACATATACATATGGTTCTATTTTGAACTAATTTTTCTTCGAGTTATGGCTCCCGAAACATAGAAAATTGCTTAGTCATAAAAGGGGCGGTACGACGCCAATTATTTTTAATTTGAAGTTAGGCGTGGTCCTTAAACGATTTCGTTAATTTTTCTTTAAGGCATTTTTATAGTAAAGGCAACCTCCCTGCCGAATTTTGTTACGATAGGTTTAACGATTTTTGATTTATAATCAATATTTGTAAAATTGATTTTATCACAAGTGGGCGGTGCCGCGCCCATTTAAAAAAAATTTTAAATTTTTATTAAAGTCTCAATAACCACACGTCAAATTTCAACATTCTAGGTGTATTATTTACTAAATAATCAGGTTTTTGTGTTTTCCAAAATGTTATATATATAAAAAGTGGGTCCAGATAAGCTCGTGTACCAAATTTGGTGAATATATCTCAATATTTACTCAAGTATCATGTGGCGGCTACCGTGGTGTAATGGTAGCGTGCTCCGCCTATCACACCGTATGCCCTGGGTTCAACTCCCGGGCAAAGCAACATCAAAATTTTAGAAATGAGATTTTTCAATTAGAAGAAAATTTTTCTAAGCGGGGTCGCCCCTCGGCAGTGTCTGGCAAGCGCTCCGATTGTATTTCTGCCATGAAAAGCTCTCAGTGAAAACTCATCTGCCTTGCAGATGCCGTTCGGAGTCGGCATAAAACATGTAGGTCCCGTCCGGCCAATTTGTAGGGAAAAATCAAGAGGAGCACGACGCAAATTGGAAGAGAAGCTCGGCCTTAGATCTCTTCGGAGGTTATCGCGCCTTACATTTATTTTTTTATTTTTTATCATGTTAATGGACGGACGGACGGACATGGCTCAATCAAATTTTTTTTCGATACTGATGATTTTGATATATGGAAGTCCATATCTATATCGATTTCTTTATACCTGTACAACCAACCGTTCAATCAATGTTATAATACCCTGTGTACAAGTACAGCTGGGTATAGTGAAGTAATCTAAATTTATTACTTTTGAAATACACGTAAATTCTGGCAAATAGAGCTGCCGAAAAAGTGAGGTTATGTTGTTGACATCACCTTTATAATTGCATTATGACTGAGATAACCTTTCTGGTTTTATTAGGCAATGTTTTTCCTCATTTTAAACCTATGTGACACTACTTTATTTTGCCTTGAAATCCAAGCCAGAAAAACTGACGAAACATTATCGGAACTTCAAATTACAAAGCCAATTTCTACCATGAGAAAGCGAGACCGTTATTCCCCCAAATTTAGTGAGGTTGACATTTTTTCTGTCTATGTTTTAAATTTTAGTTTTGCATTAACAATTTTAACAATAAAAACAATGCAAATAACACGGAAAAATTATTTCGATCTCTGATTGTTCACTTTATCACTAGAAAGTTGGTCCTAGTTGTGGTTTTATTCACAAAATTTTGAAGCTAAAATAAAAAAAATTTCGTTTGTCAGAAGAAAAAAAGAAAAAACGGCCGAATATCAAAAAAACAACCTATCGAAATACAAACTGGCTAGTTTGTTTTTAATGAACTAGGTTGTATTTTTCTTGTATTCCGTTAGTTTTTTGAAATATAGTTTTCACACTTACACCAGTACTGGAACCGTATTACGAGTGAGGTCGACAAAAAATATAAGAGAAAATAAATAAAAAAATAAATAAAAATCATATAGGTATTAGGTAAGTTATTTTTTTCTGAGTATACCAAATTAAGCGTATTTTTTTGACTGAGTGTGGTTTTGTGCATATATATATGTAAGCAATGTATGTATGTAACATACGTCACAGCTGCCATTCAACTAACATCTGTCGAAGCAGCAAAAAGAACAAAAAAAAGGTGAAGGAAATAAAATGTTTAAATGTCGAAACTGAAACCTTTAACGTAAATAAATACATATGTGACCTGGAATCATGAAACGAGCTTATTGTTCGAAAATACCGTTTCTCACTTTTTGAGTGATTCTCATAGGAAATTTGACGCTCTTGTTTTTTTTTTTTTCTCGGACGTTGCGACAGCGCACTGCCCTCAAGTGGCCCGATGAAACCAGGCTAATCCTGTTTTTGTTTTGTTTTTTAATTCATACATACTTTTTTTTTTTTTTTTTTTTTTTGTATCCTAATTCTTATTTATGTGTTGTTTATTATTTTTTTGTTACCGAGTCTTTGAGAGGCAGTGGCTTCTTAAGGGCCGAGATCTAAAACCGCTCAGCTACCGGGAAACTCATCAGCTGAAAAATATGGATTGACAAAATACAATAGACTAAAAGTATAAACATAATTTTTTAATTATTAAGAGAAGATAGAACCGTCTTTTTTATGGCAAAGAGCGAGTCCGAAACATCAATTATTCTCGAGTGAGAGTTATAATCTTCACACAAACATAGAAAAGGTTCGTGTAGCTGGAAATTGCTTCTGCATTGTTTAAGAATTATAGGTTTATAATGCCTTGAAACTCGGCATGGAACATTCAAGTTTACTTCGTTCAAAAGAAATGGGCTTGAAATTGATCCATTTAAAAGTCTAGCCATAAATAGTACACCTACCATTTCTCTACGACTTGCATGTGTAGGAAGATTTATTAGTTTTAATCGATTAGTGTAAGGAGGAAGATTATACGGAGAGCCCCATTGAAGATTTCCCAAGGCGAAAAGTAAAAACTGTTTTTGAATTGATTTTAGTCTATCCACATGAACTTGATAACGCGGATTCCAAATTATCGACCCATATTCTAATACCGGCCTCACCAATGATGCAAAAAGGGTTTTTGTAACGTAAGGATCACTAAACTCCTTTGCCCATCTTTTCACAAATGCTAAAAATCCTCTCGCTTTATTGACTGTGGCGTTAATATGAGGGTTAAAACTAAGTTTGCAATTCATTGTAACTCCCAAGTCGACAAAAACGTCAACGCTTTCCAGAGTTTGATCATTAATTGTGTAGGAAGCTGGCTGTATGTTCCCACGTGAAAAACACATGGATTTACATTTTTCTATGTTGAGAGGCATAAAATTCGCATTACACCAAGTAACTAAACGATTTAAATCCGTATTTTATAGTTGTGGAAACATCGTTTATAAAGATCAAAAACAGAATAGGGCCGAGATGGCTGCCCTGAGGCACACCGGAGGGAACATCGATGACATTCGAACAAATGTTTTTAAAAATAACTCTTTGAGTTCTACCGCAAAGATAGGAGATCCAGCGATTTAGGGCAGGTAGAAAACCAAGCAATTCGAGTTTATAAAGAAGTAATGAGTGGCGTACTTTGTCGAATGCTTTGCTGAAATCAGTGTATATAACGTCGGTATGATGATTGTTTCTAAACCCATTAAAGACGTGAGTTGTAAATTCAAGCAAATTGGTTGTGGTTGATTTGGCTCTACAAAAGCCATGCTGAGAACTATCTATCAATGTAGAAATCGAAAATGTAAGGTGATTAGTAACGATTGCTTCGAAAAGCTTAGGAATAGCGGAGAACTTTGCTATTCCACGATAGTTTTCAATAGACGACTTGCTTCCTTTTTTATGGGATAAGAAGAGATTCCTTCCAAGCCGTCGGGAAAATGCCATTTTTTAAAGAGAGGTTAAACAGATCAGTAAGGGGCTGGTAAATGTATTCCGCACATTTTTTAAGAAAACATGTTGGTATCAAATCGGGACCGTATTTGAAGGATTCTTTCAGGGTCTTTAGATGTAGTAGAACATCTTCATGCAGCAAATGTGTGGCATATATTGAGTTACTAGAATGGAGCTCATACGGATATTTTGTAGGTGATGGATCAATCACAGCAGAGTAATTAGAGTGAAAGAATTGAGCGAAGAAATTTTCAATCTCTTGATCGTTGCTGGAAATGCTATTTCTAAACTTCATGGCAGAAGGAAACCCGTTAGTTCTGCGTTTAGAATTTACGAAATCATAAAAAGACTTCGGGTGGCAAATAATGTTTCTTTTAATTTTACATATGTAAGCTTTATAATACTTTTTATTAAGTTCAAAATACTTATGACGGAAAATAGCGTACTGTGCATAATGAGAATGTAAGCCTGTTCTCTTATATAATTTGAATAAACGTGATTTCTTATTTTTTAAAGCTTTTAAATCTTTAGTAAACCAGGCTTGCACTGGTTCCATGTACGAGCATGTGCGTTTGGGCACATGTTTTTAAAAATAAAGTATAAATGGTTTTATTAAAAATGTAAAACGTTTTCCTCTACATCCTCTTTATATCGAGGCCACGTTATCTCAGAAAGCTCTTTATTTAAATTGTTGAAATTAGTTTTGGAAAAATCAAAGCATCTGGTAGAGACACGTGTTTTGTTAGTGCAGCCGACTTCGTTGCTTATGATTTCGTAAGTTATCTCAAAAGAAGGATGGTAAACGTCTTCTGGCAAAACAAGAGGTTCACACCGATTTATAGAGAATTTAAATATGTCGTCAACAAATGCTAAGTCTAAGAATTTTCCATACTTATTCGGAAAGAAGTTGATCTGATTAAAGCAAAGATCAGTAATGCCAGCCAAAAAGTCATTGTTATGCATCTTGGATGGTACGGGGACAATATTATGATCAACGGTATTCCAAGATATATGTGGTTAACCGCCTAAAACAATCATTGAGTCCGTGGGCTTTATCATCGAATTGACTGATTGTAACAGTGAAATATGGTGCATATACACTGATAGATCAGAAGACGGTGGAATATAGCAAACGGCTAAGTAAATATGACCCCGGCCTAGTAAGATTCGGATGCATTTAAACTCGATGTAATCAACTTCGGCTAAATTAACATCTTCAGATGGAATTGAAGAATGTTCAGCTAGCAAGACACCACCTCCGTCCTATTTAAGCGATCATTTCTATAGGTCTGATACTCACCGCAAAAAATTTCGGAATTTAAAACATTGGGTTTCAGCCATGTTTCGGTAAAAGCAATAATATTATAGTTACAGTGAATGGTTTTCAAATATAAGTCAGTTAATTTAGTATTTCAGCCTCTAACGTTTTGATAGTAAATGATTAAGCAAGATGTTAAATTAAGTTTTTTGGATCGGAACTTTGAGGAGGAATTTTTGCTACATTTTTAGTAATCTTAATAGTGTTATGCACAAATTCGCGAACAAAAGCCCCTGGCGGCCAAAATGCGCTGTCCAAAAATATATCAAAATCTTTTGAGTGGACATCAATTCTAAATGAAGAAATGTTTCTTTCGTAACTAAATTTAAATTTTCTTAAAGTCATGCAGTCAGCCTTAATTTTCGAAGTGACATAAGACTTGATATCCTCAACGGAAGTGTCTTTGTCAAAGCGAGATACAAAAATCGATTTTTTGAGCGGGACTTCAACCAGCTTCTTAGCCGGTGCTTCTGAATTAGAAGTCAAAGATTGAGAAGTTACAGTTTCAGAAGGTACAGTTTGAGACTCTAAGGTTTTTTCCGCGGCCTTAGAAGGGGATGGAACCACAGCTTGCGGATTAGGGGAAGCCAAGTCTATAAGCTCCACTTGCGGAAGATTAATGTTCTGAGCAGGATTAAGATTCAAAGCGTTAGGTGAGTCTTAAGAGTGTTTTTTTTATTATCGCGGTTGTCTTTATTTCTATTTAAACAATGCGGTAACTCATCCAAACACTTGAAGGATTTGAACAAGCTATCGTATTGACTGAACTTTTCCGTGATTATGGAAAACTCTTTAGCAATTTCAGAAAACGCATTTCGTGTTTGTCTAAACAGTTTGTTCCAACGCACAGTGTTTCGTGTAGAACAAGCTAGCTGGATAAAATTATTTTATGGGATTTTCCATTTCATTTATTACAACTACGTCATTTTTTTCAGCCATATGTTCTTTTTTTTTTATTTTTTTCCAAAATTTTACTTCATATGCATACATTTGCTTATTTCATATACAGTAACTCATGTGAATAAGTGACATAGATCCAAAAAAATTTAAAGGACTTAAGAATATTACTTTATTGTACTTAAATTGAATGGAATACAAATCCCAATACTCTAAAAAATTCTAAAAATTCGGAAAAAAAATTTAAATTTTTTATGAAAATTCGTCGAATTTTTTAAATATAATTTAGTTTTTGTTATAGATCGTGACAAATTTTCTTATGGGAAATTAGTAAAAATAAATTTGCGAAAGCGAAAATTGTAAGAATTATCCAAAAAGGGGTGTCTACTTATTTATGTGAGTGACTGTACATACATATTTTGTATTTATTTGAGTATTTATCCTGGCACTACAATTTTTACAGAATTATTTTATAGTACCAGTCATGAATGTAAAAGTGAATTACAATAATAATAATAACAATGTAAATAATTAAATTAATTATGTCAAAATTACTTATTAAAAAAACTTAAAAGTAAAGTATCATACAAAGTAGAAAAGACAATAGATTTAAATTGAATAAAACCTGATCCAACAAAAAGTTATAGGGTAGGTTATCTTTTATAATTACGTTATTATTCGTTATCATCACTTTCATTCGATGAGTCACTTTTGGAATAGTCATGAACATCAGCAACACTACTGTGAAAGCTTGAAACAACTGGTGTATTTATTGACTCCTCAACATTATCGGGGGACAGTAAATTTAAGACTTCTGAAGTCAGATACTTAGGTATCTCCCTAAAACTGTTAACTAAAGGATCCGATATTATAAGCAACATATTCATAAGATCTCTAATCGTGGCTTCACGCGACTGCTTTTGTGTGTTATCAGCCCTGAATCGTCTCAAATCTTTGTTACGGGCTTCCTGTGCTTCCTCGGAAAGTTGACCAATAGGTAAAATTGCTGATTTTATAATATCAGTACTATGCACTAAGAATTTATGAACTGTAACAGGCATATTAAACCATGGATAGAGATCTATGTATAGTTTTTTAGTCTCGACCGCAAATTTTTCAAATTTTTGGATATTTATATTGTACCCAGATGCTAATGCGCGAAGGAGAGTGTCGAATCTTTTGATGAGCGTTACATCCAATCCCGTAATCTCAGCACTAGCCTCAGAATTTTCGAAAAACCTACGAGCAGTGTTGCCGTCATTGGTATTGCCGAAACCTGGTTTTGGTTTATCTTCATCAATCCATTGTATGTACCTGTTTTTATGCCTTGGTTACTGGTGCGGTAGGTTGTGGCAGGTTGAAGTCAATGATCTTCGCCTTTTTGCTTTTGGTGTGATCTTGTTGACCTTGCGCGTTTATTTTTGTATGTTTTATGGCTACGTGTTTGTTCCCTGTACCAGGGAATTGGTTTTGCCGTTTGTAGATCAGCTTTAAAGGTTCAAATATCTCGTCGGAGCTGGTACGTACACACATCCTATTGATATGTAGAGATAACTAAATCTACAAAAAAAAAAAATTAAAAATAGATGTGCAAAGAATTCGCAATGGTTTTTTCTTTCGACTATTAGAGAATACTTGCGACTATAACATATGTAAAATTTAGCCCGGGTGTCCGCGGATGTATGTAACTTTTTTGTTCCTAAAATTAAAAATATAGAGAAAAAATACCTTTTCTTCTTAATAACGGAATGTTAATTATATTGAAAATACTCTTATTGCGAAAGAATTACTATTATAAAATTTTACTTACCTTCGAGCTTAGAATCCATCAAAAAAATTATGTAAAAGTGTTCACTTAAAAGAAATATGAATCTTAATAATCAACAAGAATTTTGCAAATTAATCAATGCATTTTACGGCCACTCCTACCTTCTTACTTCAATTACTCAATATATATGAGCAAAAATATCAAAAAAAGCAAAAATCCCATTATTTTGTTTGTTTTCTTTCATTTCTCATTACACTTTTCTTGGAATAAGAACTTTGTTTTTGTCTAGCTTGTTCTACACGAAACACTGTGCAACGGAACAAACCGCAGTTGTCTATCTTTCTTAGTTTTTCACAAATCGCATTTAAAGCCAAATCGGACCACAAATACGATTTTTTGAAATATTTCGATCAATGCGCCACCTGCCGGAACTGCCTGGATTGTCATCGGGTTCTGAACTATATTCCAAGTTTCAAGCGTGTAGTTTATCGGGAAGTACACAGAGTCTAGCTAAGCAAAAACTTTAAACGCGTTTTTCTCGATAACTTGTTTTCGCACAGCAGGGTCGTTTCATGATTCCAGGTCACATATTTCCCTTTTATACTGACGCAATAGAAAATGTGTTAGTTGGCTGAATTTTAGTGCTTGGTGGAATTATTGACTCGTTTCGAACTTAGGTTGCCTTATGGGAATTATCGTAAACGAATTGACAAATTCGAACGTTTTTCGTTTGATACATTGTGACTGTTCGTATATGATTTAAGCCACAATAAAATACATATGCATATACAAACATATTTTTTTTGGGGACCGGCACGTACTTTTAAAAAAATAATTGAAAGTTTTTGTATTCATTTCGGGCTTCGAATTTTAAATTAAAACATATACATACATATGTGTACTTATGTAGACGTTACATATACATTGTATGTGTAGTTACATTTTTGATATTTACTCAATATTGTGACCAATATTGATCACTCTTTTATTTGCTTGGTTGATGCTTGCCGTTAGCAGGCATATGGGAATAAAATTGGCGAAACTTAATCGAAGTAAATAATATTCAACAAAATATGTTTTATAAAGTCCTTTTATTTGTATATGAAATAACTTATGTATGTATCGTGTGTCTCTTCTATATAGTAATGTATAACACTAAAATTTGTTTTCATTTTCTGGTACATTTTTTTTTTACTCTTTTGTATATTGTTTGTTTGTTTTTATATTCAGCGCGCTTTGCGCACAGATTATGTTTGATTGGATAACGGTTGGCTGTACAGGTATAAAGGAATCGAGATAGATATAGACTTCCATATATCAAAATCATTAGTATCGAAAAAAAAACTAAGCAAAGTCCGTCCGTTCGTCCATCTGTCCATTAACACCATAACTTGAACAAATATTGAGATACCTTCACTAATCGGTATATGGGATTATCTGTAGATTTATTGGTATTATAACTGAGCGAAATTGGGCGATAACCACGCCCACTTTTTCGATGTCGAAAATTTTGAAAAGTTTAAAAAATGAGATAATTCAAAAACAAATGCCGCTAAGCTAATGAAATTTGGTTGATGAATTGGTTTGTGACGAAAAATATAATTCTAAAAAGTTTTGGAATATGGGTGTGGCACCACCCACATTTGGAAGAAGAAAATTTGGAAATCAAAAGCCGGTAAAGAAATTACATTGAAATTTAGCAGCGACACTCTCCTGGCCATATAATTTGACTGAGTGAAGATAATCACAATCGGTTAAAAACTACGCCCACTTTTCCTAAAGTTCTAAGCTTAAAAAATTTGCTATAACTCTATGGTATTTAACTACATTTGACTAATATTCTACCTCAGTAGTGGTATGGTTGAGCTAAAACAAAACTTGAACAAATTTTGAAAATGTACGTGACCTGCTCCTTTTTTCTCTTTCCAAAATACTTTTAATGCCATAAGTCGAACAAAAATCTCCCAATCCGAACGAAATTTGGCATAAGCATTTTTTTCATAGCTAAAACTGTTTGCTCTGGAAATGAGCGAAATTGCCTGAATGCCACTCCTACTTTTTATACTCAGCGTGCTTTGCACAAAGAGTATATTAACTTTAGTAATGGCATGAACAAATCGAATAAATATAGATTTCTATATATCAAAATGCTCAGGATGAAAAAAGGAATTGATTTAGTCATAACAGTCTATTCACACGATAACTTGATTAAATATTGAGATATCTTATTGAAATTTAGTATATATGTAGATTCAGGGCCGTAGAGAGAATATCCGGTCCCGGGACTAAACAATTTACGGCCCCCTATAAAAAATCTACTAATCCATTTGCTCATTCATGAATTCTTATTGATGGATTACATCAAAAAAATTTTTTGCCTCATCAACTAAATTTTTTCTTGGACTAAGAGCTCAAAATAAAATTAACACAGAATATTTACTATTTATACTTTTTTATTGTAATGTAGAAATAAAATTCTCTTTTAACAGCTACATATTGTTTCAACTAACCTTTTCTAGTTATTTGGTAACATTTTAGTACATTTATTATAAATAGTTATAATGATGATTATAAATTTGAACTAGAGGGTTGGATATAAATGAGTGGCTTTTCTTGCTTTTTTCGCTGCAAAATTTTTTATAATAATATCAAAATTTCACTCTCTTGCCAAAACGGATTCAACACAAAGCATGGCAAGTCCTGAAACTCGCTCTGGAGATGAACACGATCTATGAAAGTTTCTGATTCTTGCTGAAAAAACGTTCTGCACTAGCTACAGTGACAGATAAAGTGCAAAAGATACATACGTAAAGAACACAAATGTTGGGGAAAATTGTATAGAAATTTGGAACATAGATGGCATTTAGCAATTCCAATGGTGACAGACCTTTATCAAAATTTGCTTCTTAAATGTGTTTTAAGTTAATCATTTCGCATTCTAAGCTTTGAGCTACGTCCGACTTGTATTTTTCGCCAAAATTGCTGCGCTCTCCCGAGCCGTAGTTACATCCATCCATGTCTTCAAATTGCCACAAAAAGGAAAACGTCTCGTTCAAATTTTTCATAGCTGCAAATCGTTCAGTCAACGATCACCAAGAATGTATTGTTTTTGAAATCAGGCTCTGGATCATCCGCAATCATCTCATTTCCATTATCTTCAAAACGTCTTTTGGGTTTTATCTTTCGAATGTCCGGAAACTTTGGCGAGATGTTTAATTGAACAGCAACTGTTGTGCATTCGTTTAAAATGTTTTCCCATTGGTTCCTCATCAAGTTCAAATCAGCTCTGGTGGCGTCTCTAGCTTGAAGTACGACGTTTATTTCATTAATGGTAGTCAGTATTTTGAACCAAATTGAAGACAGCAAGAAACATACATTCGAACTTGTTTATGTACTTGAGAATGCCGGTAACATCTTCGTATGCTTGTGCAGTCAAATTTAGCTTAAGTAATGCGTTTAGTGCTTGTGTTAATCCTGGAACATGGTTTGCGAATGGTCTGATTGCCCTATTCTAGCCGACCACCTAGTGTCTGAAAGACTGTTAAGAGAGCTCGGTACATTTTTTTTTTTTAGGATGTCCCATGGTTGTGGACTGCTGCTGAAAATAGTAAAACATTTTTGTACAACTCCGAAGAAACTAATTTCAGCCGCACAACATTCTGCAGCATCAGCACCCCATAAATTGAGACTGTGGGTTGCACAAGGCGAGTAATCAACATTCGAGTTGTAAGTTCCTTTCATATTGGCGCCGTTCTCGTACGCTTGTGCACGACAATCTTTTAATGGGATTTCATGTTTACCTAGAGTATGGCAAATTAAATCAGCGATTTCCTCACCAGTTTTTTGGTTACAATTAGAGCTTACGATTTCTCGAACTTGTTCGAAAAGAAATTTTTCGCGAGTCTCGCCTTCTTCTGGAGCACAACCAAAATGTCCACAAAATCACAAGTAAAACACACCGAAATGTACAAAATACTGCCAATGCAACGACTTAATTGAAAGTCGAGAAGCACGCGAGTATTACGAGTATTTCGAGATTCGAGAATCTCGCGAGAAGCCGTGTTCTCGATATCTCGTTAAAAAAATAAAATATTGTGAACAAAATTGTATGTATAATAAATATGTTTTGAGATAAATGTCATTGGAGGGCAATAAAATCAAGTAAGAAGTCAAAAGAAAAAAAAAACCAAGTGTATAAATACTGCCCATACAGCGATTAAGTTTATGTCTAGAAACTCGCGAGATTTACGAGTACTTCGAGACACGAGACTCTCGCGAGAAGTCGAGTTCTCAATTTCTCGGGTCTCGAAAATCTCGCTTGTATTCGAGAAGAAATCGTAAGCTGTAGTTAAAATCCACGAAAGCCAAAAACCGGTCTTGAATTGTAAAATTTGTTGCTCTCGAATTGAAATGGAGGTAGCGCAACATGAACGCAGTCAACGTGACTAGCATCAGGTGTAGCATGAAATACTGGGATTTCTTGCGTTGATCTAATATAGTTTCCTTCAGGTGTTTTGCACTTTATAAAACGTTTTGAGCCAGCTGCCAAATGAAATATTTATTCTTAAATTTTAAGGAAAAGGACTTTTCAAAATATTTTTCACACTTCACTATAATATTAAAACGAAATGCAGATATTCGTTGCTTTTGAAATTCGGCTTAAAAATTGCACATGGAACAACTAAACACTCTCCTGATTTAAAAAAAATATGTCTTAGTACCTCTAAATCGCGGGCCCCCTCAGAAACCCTCGGCCCGGGGGAATCCCCCCAATCCCCTTCCTCTGGTCGGGCCTGTGTAGGTTCCTTGAGTATGTTAAAATTTGTAGGTTGGACGAAAAATTAACAAAAACGGCTAAGAACCACGTCCACTTTAAAATAAAATATATTTAAAAGGATCACGTGCAGATAAAATAAGCTCTTTCTTTGCAAAAAAGAGCTTTATATCAATGGTGTTTCATTTCCATAATATTATAAAAAAGAAAACATTTTTTTTTTCGATCAAACACTTTTCTATGTTTCAGGAGCCATAACTCGAAGAAAAATTAATGGCTTGTAATAACATTAGGCGCACATATTTTCCTAATAGCAGGAAATATTTCTAGTAAAAATGGGCGGGATCAGTTAAAGACCACTATTGTAAGACGAAATTGGAACAATTTTTTTTTAATGGGCGGTGCCACGCCCCTATTTCGATCAAGCATTAAACCACATTTCTAAAGCCTCAAAAAAAATTTATCGCTTGTAACAAAATTCGAAAAAGTATTTTATCTAAAATAAACTGTACAATTGAAACTTGCGCTGAGTATATAATGTTCGGTTACACCCGAACTTAGACACCCTTACTTGTTTTATATTGCATTTCCAACCTTGGTAGAGCCAAAAACTTTCCTTTTATGTTTTAAGTGCGTAATGTTCATACGGTTTGAAGTATTCTAAAAGTTTCATTGCCACAATTATTGTGCCTCATAGCAGTTATGTAATTACTCTTCACGCTTTCATGGGCAATCTGTAGTACAACTGACAGCTAAGAGGCATACGATGAGTGACTAATGAGTGCTAATCTTATTTGTGAGTGGAAAATTTACCTAATACATAATTTTTCATATCCAGCTACATATAACCGCCAAAAAATCTTGAAATCGATAAAATGAAAATTTACAGTGCAGTTGAAGTTTGGGCAGCCGATGTGTGATGTAATTTAGACTTCTGTCAGAAATCGAAAATTGGTAATTGTATCGCTTTAGTCCATAAAGACCATTTCGGTGTTAATTACGGATCACTACATGATCGGTTCGGTACTGTTTTCATATATTTCATGATAACGAATTGGTTAACAAAGTGCGGGCTTAATCTCGAAATTGTAATCCCTTGAAGTTAAGAGACCCACCACTATCCCATACAATCGATTTTCCAATAGGAGAGTATTTTGTCAAATCTACCTCATTTTACCCAGTAGAGGCTTCGGGTATCACCAGATAAGTAAATAGGTTTGTATATAACATAGATTGTCATCTGAGAAAATCTATAAGATTCGGCATATATATAATGTATATCTCGTTTAAACCGATTTTTCAGATAGCGGGGGTTACGTCAATTGCGTCTCGTTTTCCAACTAGAAGCTTAAAATTTCACCATATGCATACATCGTTGAATAAAAAGATCATCAATATCGGTAGCATATATAATGCATTTAACCGATTGCTCAGATAAGACCTTCATCGTCATATGTAGCTATCTCGTAAAGACGACATCTATCTATCATATCTATATCACTTATTACAGCATTACTTGGAGTATTTTAGCTTTATTGGGGGAATCGGGATCGGTTGTTAGATATGTCTTTTCGTACTTGCTTTTGTTTCGAAAATAGCTTAATCATATATGAAAAGGCAAGTTGAACATACAAATTGAAAATATAAACATAAAAAGTATGAAAGTATTAGTTTGTATTGCGAAAATCAAAAACATCCTTGCAAGAAAAAATTTCCAAAAATGGGAACTTTTCTTGTCTTTTGTTAGACTAAAACTGTTTAGGCTACAAAACTGTATACTCAAAAAAAATATGGAAAGCTAAAACTAAAAAGTTCGAAATATTTGTGAAAATTTCTCGAATTTTTCGAAAACATTTTTGTTGATTGTTTTGCATAGATAGAGCTACACAATTCATAGAAGTTTTTCGTAAAATATCGAGCATCGACTTTAAGGCCGACAGGGCATTATTTTAGCTCGGGGTTAATTTTAAAAAATTGCTGTTCTGCAAGCGGGCCTAAGAGACGAAATTAGAACTGCTGTTGTTCTCTTCTCTACAGTATGCTTGAAGTAACATGCAATCAGTTTGAACGGTTCTTAGGGCCTCATTCTCTATTAAGAAGCATACGTTCGTTTTGTCTCTAAGGCGAATCGTTTTCGTATTGTATTCTGTAAAACGATCACACCAACAAACGGAAACAGCTGGTTCTTACATGATGAAAACGTGCAGAATTGCATTCTTTATAACGAAAATTAGATAGAATAAAGAAAGGAATTATCATTTTAGAACAATCATATAAAAATGCATTAGTTTCGCAATAAAATTATTGAATTTTGAATGAGTCGATATAAATATCCAGCCACAGCAGATCCTTCCACAAGTCACGGCGCATTTCAAGCGGCCTGTTTGAAGATCAGCTTCAGACCGCACCGCTTAAGACCGCAAATATCATTTCATGCATCTATTTGAGATCAACTGCTGATAGTTTTAATACTTTGAAATAAATGTTTTCCGGCATAACAAAATTAAGGACATATGCCAAATGATCTACCGCAACACGACAACCTTTAAGGCCCGAACACATTCGACTTTTGCGTCGTTTTGGCGCTGGCGAAACTTTGAAATAATGCACGTCGAACGTTTTCCTGCCACATTGAATTCAAAAGGAAAACTCATATTTTGATTTTTCGTCATTAAGGAAATGTAGTAAGAAAATATTTTTATGTATTAAAGATAATTAACTGAAAAACATAAGTTTGAGCAAAATTAGTGAGCTGCAAAGAAATGAACTGACAACGCCAGCATAACGTAAGTTTTTGAATTTATTTCGCATTAGGTTAGGTTAGGTTAGGTTGAACTGGCCCGTCCATGCGGACCTCACATAGAGTAATTGAGTCCGTAGTGTTACCAGAAGTTTGTTTTAACGAACAAACGGAAAAACCCTATCAAAAACCAGGACCTATGTTATAAAATAACTCCGTCCTCTTGGCAAATACTAGAAGCTTCCTAGGACTTAAGCCACTTGCTGCTTCTAGATCTGACAGCTGTATCACTGCTAATAGCTGGAGTCTTAGCCTGGCAAGTACAGGGCACGAGTACAGAACGTGCACGATCGTTTCCTCCTCCAACCTGCACTTCCTACATCTGCTATCACTGACCAAGCCTAATTTAAAGGCATGTGACGCCAGAAGGCAGTGTCCTATCAGAATACCCGTCATGAGTCTACAGTCCTCTCTTTTTAATGATAGAAGCAACTGTGTTAGTCTAAGGTTGTAAGACTTACACATAATCTTCGGCACTTTACAGCCCCGCGCTTGAACCCACGCCTTTCCCGCTTGGTCGATCATGTGCACCTCTCGCCTTCGCTTAATCTCGCCCAATCTAATTGGGACGTCTACGGAGCAAGCTTCAAGGGATACGCCCTTTTTAGCTAGTTCGTCCGCTTTTTCACTCCCATCTATTCCCATATGCCTTGGGACCCAATATAGATGTATGCTTCTCCCTGTCCCGATTCTCTACGGGGATTGCTTACACTCTAACACGCATTTAGATGCTGCGGTATGCGAGATTATTGCCTTAACTGCTGCTTGACTGTCAATATAAAAGTTAACACTGTTTCAGCTTAAGCTATTCTCTTCCAGGGTTTCTACTGCTTTGGTTACGGCTAATATTTCCACTTGGAAAATGCTACAGTAATCCGGCAGCCTATAGGATCTGCTTATTTCCGGATCAGCGCAGTATATCGCAGACCCTACTCCTTCCACTACTTTGGAACCATCGGTGTACACATGTATCGCCTCGTCCGCCATTTGCGCACCCTTGCGGTAACCGTCCACCTTTATTGTGGCCTTAAGATCTCCCTCGAAGCGCAGATAGGCAATCAGGTAGTCTGTTCGTCTTGTGATTGATGACACTATACTACTATGGCTATATGGTCGGCGCTCAAGCTCCCCGAAGCACCGAAGTCTGCATACCCCTTCTAATTTTTTGGGGAATGTTGTTTTTTGTGTGGCTTTCCACCAAACAAGAACTCCATAGTATAGAATAGGGCTTACAATCGCTGTAAAAACCCAATGAGAAAGAGACGGCGATAGGCCCCACGTACACCCCAGCATTCTTTTACATGCATAGAGTGCCGTTGAGGCCTTCTTGACCCTCTCCTCCATGTTGAGCTTCCATGACAGCTTACTGTCTAGGATGATTCCTAGATATTTTGTGCAAGGTTTCTCCTGTAAGGTCGCCCCTCCTAACTAAAGCCTGGTCCAATTTGGGAACTTGTACCTCTTTGTAAATGAGACCATATCCGTCTTCTCCGCATTGACATTCAACCCGACATTTGATGCCCAGGTATGAATATCCCGAAGCGCCCGATCCATCAAAGAACTAATCGTTGGAAGGCACTTTCCACTTATGACAATTGCAACGTCATCTGCGTAAGCGGTAAGTCTTACGGATCCCTCATCGAATTGGCTGAGCAGTTGGTTGATGACCAGCGTCCACAGCAGAGGTGATAGCACCTCTCCCTGCGTCGTGCCCCTGTCCACTGATTTCGTGGCCTCGTACAATCCCCATTGTGATGTAATCTTTCTGCAATTTAAGATGCAGCCGATCCATCTGATTAAGGCAGGATGTACTTTAATGTAATTAAGACCATCCATAATCGCCCATTTTGCAACATTATTGAAAGCCCCGGCAATATCCAAGAAGACTCCTAGAGCATACTCCTTATATTCCATGGATTTCTCTATGCTTATTACCACCCTATGCAATGCGGTGTCATTTCGCATTACTTTGACGCGTCCGTTGGGTCACCTGTGATTCAAAGTCAGCTGTTGACGCAACGCAAGCGCCAAAACGACGCAAAAGGCGAAAGTGTTTGGGCCTTTATATGCCACCAATTTTTTAAATGTAAATAAATTGGATTTCAAATAAATAAATTTGGCATTTTCCAAATTTCGTTTTTTAATAATTCAAATAAAAATGTCAAAACTTCTTACAAAAAGAAGTAAAAACCTTAAAAAATTTAACTGATTTTCATAAGTTTTTAAATAAGTTACATATGGCAGCCCAAAATTTGACAAAGACTTTCGACTTATCCTTGACATAACGTATGATATGCCAATTGATATGGATAAGCAAATATATCGTTATGAC
Source organism: Eurosta solidaginis (assembly GCF_040869045.1). NCBI lineage: Eukaryota > Metazoa > Arthropoda > Insecta > Diptera > Tephritidae > Eurosta > Eurosta solidaginis. The sequence goes on along the minus strand of NC_090319.1, from coordinate 285,435,942 downwards.
TATGGCATTATGACGATGACAACTTTGCCAGGCCCTTTAAGCGCAGAACTAAAATGATTGAGAATTCCATTGCTAGACGAATCGCCAAGAGAGAAATCGTTCGTCTGAACTTTCGTACGCAAAACATAATGATGCCCTTAATACTAGAAAAACATGCTGTTCTTTCTCACAAAATCATTATACATTGTTACCGGGTTGCAGTTCTAAAAAGTGTGTATACTACCCTTCAAAAAACGCGAGTACTCCATAAATAATGTAAGGAATACTCCTTTGGGAGTATAGGAGTGTTCTAAAACTAATCTGTATTCATACAAAAAATGTGCTCCAATTAATATTGCGATGTCCTAGGAGAGGAGTAGGTGATCCCACTCTCGCTTTGTTTGTGAGTATTCCATAGAGTACATACGTGAGAGTACTTTCCAAAGTACTTTCACTGTTGTACTCCATGGAGCACCCACAGAGGATCATATGCCAAAGTACTAAAGAGGAATTGAGTCGGAAAGAATTATCGAAGTGAATTTAATTTAAAATGAAAATAAATGAAGAGGGGCAATACAACTTTTATATTTTATACTACGAATATTCTTATGTTATTTAGCATTTGCGTGAATAAAGAAACTAATAATTCTCTATTCTATAGTATGTATACATAAAACCAGTGCGCATTTTATCAGAGTTGCCATAGTAAAATTTTATTATCAGTTATTTGTATGCAATATTTTACTTTTGGCAACTCTGTTCGATCGTCATCGTGTCGTGATCACGGTCGTTAAAAAACGAGCAATGATCGGCTGATGGTGGTCCGCAAACGCATTGCAAAGGAGTATTGTTAGAGTACTCCAACATGAAGAAAATGGAACACGTAATCCAACAATTTTTGCAGGGTACTTACACATCCTTACATGCTAACGCAGAGAAATTTGTCAACGTCATCTTATCTCGCGTAGCGTTGTTGTTATGTCTAAGTACATATGTTAATATTTTACCATCTTTGTTGTTGTTTTATTCATGCCTTTCAACTACCGCCACACGGTTTGTGTATTCACCCAATGAACATTTTTGCTAAATCTCGAATTCAAAAGCATTTGTGGACGAGTTTTATCATCAAATCATACAACTTTTTCCTTTGATGTTCTAGTAAACGAACTAAAAGTTTTTGACTACTTGCGTTTCCCTTCCACAATGCATACAACAGATTGTGTACCTCTAGTTTATTGGGTAATCTTTTCCGACATTCCACTTTGACTATTCTTGCTGCATCTGCAGAAGTCCACATTGACTTAAACAACGTCACCATCCACTATTCAAAGCATTTTATGTCATAAAGTTGTTATTTTAATCCGGAAGTTGATGAACTTTCCTATGTGCAACATTTTACTTAAGAACATTGCGTGACACTACAAATGCGGCAACTTGTTTTCATGTCGGCTGTTGGTTGCTTGTCCTTTGAGTGCAAGGCTCACAGACGCAGGTTGTTTACCTTTGCTCTTATTTTTTACATGTCGTATTTATATTCATATGTACTAATGTTGTCATGAGTAAATTTATTATTTTATGCAATTATAGTGCACTTATAAGCTAATCTTGCTTTTTTTCGAACTTTAAATGCATTTCGAAGTTCGTTATTTATTTTCAACCAACACGATTTGTGTTGCGGAAATAACGTTCAACTTCCGTTCCAAATTTTAAGTGAATTTCGCATAACTATATTAGTTAGTTGCTGTTAGTCAGCCGAAGTTGGCATAGCTGGAAAGTGTATAAACAGATGCGTTAAAGGGAAATGTGTCGGCTGATATATTGGATTTTACAAGGCTCCTATATATATGTGATCAAAATTTACAACACGCGGCTCTATTGCGGAATCAGCAGGTTATTCAGAAGTTAAGAGTCTCACCGACTTCTCGCAAGCTGTCTTCTGGGAAGGTGTGCATGTTCTAAATACACATAAAATAAGTAAATGTGAGGCGCGATAACCTCCGATGAGATTTTAGGCCGAGCTTCTCTTTCAATTTGCGTCGTGCTCTTTTAACTTTTCCTACAAATTGAGGGGACAGGACCTACTTGTTTTATGCTGACTCCGAAGGGAATTTGTAAAGCAGATGAGTTTTTACTGAAAAATTTTCTTGGCAAAATTAAAATCGGAGTGCTTGCCAAACACTACCGTGGGGCGACCCCGCTTAGGAAAATGTTCTTCCAATTCAAAAAAATTGTTTCTAAAATTTTGATATTGCTTTTCCCGGGGTGTCAACCCAGCATCTTCGTTGTGGATGACGGAGCACGCTACCATAACAGCACAGCGGCCGCCATACAAATGCTCTTTTTAAAAAAAAGCTTACGTGATTAGGCTAGATAATGGGAGGGGCGTACATCGGACGTTGATACTCAGTGTAAACGTCCACAGTGAGTCCCAGATAGCACATATTTCTGCCATCCAACATTTGCTTTTTCAACCAACGAAGCTAATATTAAATTCAAGAGATCTGAGCCGATTTTTCTGTAGTCTTGAACATTCTCAACCGTAGGATTGCTGCTTATCATGGTATGCCATCATTTTCTTTGGGCATTGCTTCTACATTATTATATTACGTTCAAGAGAAATACCAAGTTGATATAAGGATGCGAATGAGCCTCGACACTTCTGCATAATTGTCGCATGAGCATTATTCCTTTATAGCAGCCTTTGACGCAGTTTAATCCCTTCTATTAGGTAGTGAAGTTTTTCTATCCAATGATCAGCTAAAGCCAAATCAATTGAATTTTCCAGGAAATTTAAAGAGCAGAAATTTTTCTCAGAATAGAAATGCTATCATTAAAGGCGACTAAAATCCACAAATCCAAAAATTGGGGGCGTAAAAAAATCGATCCCGAGGCAGTCGGGCGAGTACCAGAAAGTGCTAGTACAAGGGCGTGCCGTATCCTTATCAGACAAAGGACTGTCCATAACCGCAACACACTCGCTTATCCACAAAAGCGGCTATTTGAAGAAAAGCTCTGCCAAAATCTTCTCAAAGGTATATCCGCCCATTTTTGTTTCTTTTTTTTTTAGTGGTAAAAAACTCCCTAAAACTTAGAACACCCCAGCGGGTTAGGGAGCTTAGAATATACCGGAGGCAGTTATGCCTGTCGTAAGAGGCAACTGAAATACTCAAATGATCCAAGGGTTATGTAGCGTAACCATTCCAAATGATTACCAGCGCAATTTTTAGCTTCAACTTAGTTATCAACCTCACCTACCCGTGGCAAAACCAGTTTCTCTAGCCAGCAAGGCGCTGGCTACCCCTAGCTCCTCATGGAACAAAGGGGTGGGGCGGGATGGCCTTGACGTTCAATGTGATCATATTAAATCATTCCCGAGATGGTCGGGCTTTTTCCTTATTGGTGCTTGTTGCCGGAACGATTCGGGATCTATATCCGGCAAAAGACCATCAATATCAATAACTATCCCCAAAACTTTCGGGAAGTGACTTTATCGCTATAACAACAACAACAACAAGTATGTTGGAAGAATAGCCTTTGGCTTCATTTTTCAATGCGCTGCTGTACCTCAACCCCTACCCCTACCTCTACGTCCATCTATACATATACATCTTTTTCTACCTCTTCTTCCTCTGCCATGTAATTTACAAAAGATGTATCGCGTTTTTCATTTAGCCTTAAAGGACCTTCATTTCGTATTTGAATTGAATTAATTGACAAACGGCTGTATAAAATTTCGAATCAAATCATCCTATATGAGTACCAGCTGATATGAGCGCCATACAACAAAACTCAAGTCAGCTTTTGTAAAGGATATTTTGATGACTGCCTCGCATTCTACTGTTTTTACCACAGTTTAAGCTTACACTAGGACGGAGCATATTTCTTAAGTTTAGTTTACATCGGAGAAACACGTTGAATATGGGATATTTAAAAACACAGAAGTTTGTCAGCCCGCCATTGTAGACCTTTCCATTAAAATTGGTATCTTATATCTCTAAGAAAATTGTCTAAATTGTTCCTTGCTATTATGTACATACCTTACTGCTTCAATAACCTAGCATTTTAAAATTTTTGATGTAGCTCTCTACTTTACTTGACAAGCAATATCTGAATTCAAAAGCATTCGGAGCTTTCAGCTGAATGATACGTTGAGCGGATCAAAAATACTCAGTCATGCGTTCAGACAGTTTTCCGAATGCGCCCATTATTTCATCCCTTGGGGCCATTTTCACTATCTCAAATTAAGTTAGAATTAAACTGTTGGATAGCAATTCTTCAGATAGCACCATAAGCAATTTTCGTTTTCACCAACACATGGTGATTAGCCCCAGTTAAATCTATAATTGGATGTATTTTGTAAAACAAATCGCAACAATATATTATGAATACCGGAAAAAAACAACCAGCTGACTTTTGCTTATACTTTTGTCTTGCTTCAACTTACTAGTTACTGGATGAAAGCAGTCCTTCAGATAGCTTAATTTGAAATTTTCGTCTTTATCAACACTGGGTGACCAACCCCCAGTCGAAACGATAACGAACGAAAAGCTGACGTTATTTACACCTTTGCCTTGCACCTAAAGCGCCAAATACACGACACGAACATTTCCGCGAACATTCCGCAATCTTGTTCGCATCTTTGGCCATACACCATACGAACTTTTGCCCGAACATTAGTTCTCTTTCAGACAGCGATGAATACGAACAACAATTGTGCTGCAGCAATATTGCTCGCTGTGGCAATTAAGCGTAAAAAAAGAGAGAAGATCGCAAAAAAAGAATTTGGTGCAAAGAATGGTTTAAAAAACGAGCAGTTCTTGGACAAAGTGAGCTTATTAAAGAACTGGAATTCACGTCACAAAATGATTTTAAAAATTACGTTCGTATGAGCAAGGCAACATTTGACCAACTTTTACAAAAAATTTTGCCACTCATAACGAAACGGGATACAATAATGAGAGAAGCGATTCCCCCTCATCACCGCCTTGCTTTAACTTTGCGCTTTATAGCTAGTGGCAATAGCTTTGAAGACTTAAAATTTTTGACAGCAATTGCGCCCCAAACGATTGGGAAAATAGTTACAGAGACTTGTGATGCCATAATAAGTCAATTGAAAGATTTTATTAAGGTAATTATTTATTGATTCAATTATTTGTTTTCGACTAAACAATAAAAGTTTAATGTGTACATATGTGTGTCTGAAAATTATTGGTTTTTTGAAGTAAAAATAAAAATAAATTATTCGTCCGTTTCAAACGATGCAAAGAAATTTTGTCAGTTTTCTACCGAGCTCGAATTAATGGATGATGTATCTTCAACGATTCGTACGTACGGAATAAAAACATAATGAATGTTTGTGCTCACAAAAAAAAAGAAACAATAAAATTTTGACTTTTTTTCTTACCTCAAATGTGTTTGTATTTTCATCCTGCATTGTGGTAACGCCTGCCAAAGGTTCTTCTTGATCTTTCAAAAAGCATAGCAAATCATAGCACCAAAGAGTAGGAACATAGTCATCCTCAGCACCAGCACCAGACTTCAAACTATCTCTCTTTTTTTTTTGATTCACGCCGGTATTGCGCCCGCAAACTACTTATTTTTTTTATAGCTGTATCCTTTGTGGCATCAGGATCTACTTCTTTTAATTTTTCGATTAAAGTCGCATAATCATTATTCTTTTTAATTCTATTACAATAATCTTTGCTTTTCACTTGCCACAATGATGGCAAAGATTTATACATTTCAATAAATTCACTCAGAAATTTTTTATTGTCCATTTTACTTTTCCGCGCACGTCTGTGCCGTTCAGAAATTACTACGATTATGAGCTATTTCGCCATACACGCACGAACAGTTCGCGCAAATGTTCGCCAAAAATTAAAATATTTTGATTTTTGGCGAACATTTGCGCGAACTGGCAAACACCACCATACACGACAGAAAAGGTCGCAGAAACATGACATAACGGGAATGTTCGCGGAAATGTTCGTGTCGTGTATTTGGCGCTTAACTGGATAACCCAGTTCAGCTAAATCGATAATTGAGAACTTTTTCTAGAAAAAATCGCAAAAATCTATTGTGAATACACGATAAGCAGCAAAGTAGCTGACTTTGTTTACCAATTTAAAACCGAACAGGAACTAAAGGCCCAATCCACTTTGTACCCATATGGGAACGAATGAAGACTAATTTCTTTTCTCATCAAAAATTGTTATTTTTCCTATGGTACGAGGATATGCACATTTTAAACGCAATATTAAAACTTGCAAAAAATGTTTCTACATAAATAACAAAATATTAAGTCGCCAACTCATTCTAAGATATATGGGTCGACGGTAATGGAAAATGTGGTCCAAGTCATTTTGGTTCGGTATAGGACTCCGCATTTTTCTTAAATAATTCGAATCAATCGATTATAATCTTTTTTATTTACCTCACTTCGTTGCCGCTTTTTTATATTTCTTAAAATAGGCTACATAGATTTCAACTTGACTAATCCCAAATATACCCAAAATGGACTAGATGGCATCAATTATGCCCGAACGTAGACAAAATAGATCAATCGGAGACCGCTCTCTTTAGGGATTAGTCGCACTATTTTTTGCAGGGGAGCATCAACCAGGTACTACATGTACATTCATAGATATTGCCTAATGGGAAATCGATTGCTGTAATTTGTTGTTGCAATTCAATTTTAACGCTGAATTTATTTATATTCTTGAACTTCCATACAACGCTTCGTACTCTTCATTTTAATATTTGCAATTAAATTTTATTTTTGGCTCCAATAAAATGTACATACATAGGCACAAATTTGAACTGGTCTCTTGAAATTTTGTGCTGCTGTAACGGTTTTTGTGCACCCACCTTAATTGGCCATTTCAATGGCAATTATCATATTCCAAGTAACATAAGTTGATTTATTTATGGCAATTTAACCGTAAATATATATCATAATGACCGAATTGAAGTACCAGTTGAGTTGGAGTAACTGCACTGAGTAACGACCGGAAACTGTTGTATGTTTGTACGCGCGGAACCGTTTTTTATACTCAGTTGAGCAGAGCTCACAGAGTATATTAACTTTGATTGGATAACGGTTGGTTGTACATATATAAAGGAATCGAGATAGATATAGACTTCCATATATCAAAATAATCAGGATCGGAAAAAAATTTGATTGAGCCATGTCCGTCCGTCCGTTCGTCCGTCCGTTAACACGATAACTTGAGTAAAAAAAGTGCGATAATTCATTACAAAAGACAGATAAAGCGACGAAACTTGGTAGATGAGTTGAACTTATGACGCAGAATAGAAAATTAGTAAAATTTTGGACAATGGGCGTGGCACCGCCCACTTTTAAAAGAATGTAATTTAAAACTTTTGCAAGCTGTATAAGCGCTTAATAAAAATTAGCAAAATCGGAGAAGCACCACGCCCACTTTTAAAAAAAAACTTTTTTTAAAGTAAAATTTTAACAAAAAATTTAATATCTTTACAGTATATAAGTAAATTATGTCAACATTCAACTCCAGTAATGATATGGTGCAACAAAATACAAAAATAAAAGAAAATTTCAAAATGGGCGTGGCTCCGCCCTTTTTCATTTAATTTGTCTAGGATACTTTTAACGCCATAAGTCGAACAAAAATTTACCAATCCTTTTAAAATTTGGTAGGGACATAGATTTTATGACGTTAACTCTTTTCTATGAAAAAGGGCGAAATCGGTTGATGCCACGCCCAGTTTTTATACACAGTCGTCCGTCTGTCCTTCCGCATGGCCGTTAACACGATAACTTGAACAAAAATCGACATATCTTTAATGAACTTAGTTCACGTGCTTACTTGAACTCACTTTATCTTGGTATGAAAAATGAACGAAATCCGACTATGACCACGCCCACTTTTTCGATATCGAAAATTACGAAAAATTGAAAAAATGCCATAATTCTATACCAAATACGAAAAAAGGGATGAAACATGGTAAGGTAATTTGATTGTTTTATTGACGCGAAATATAACTTTAGAAAAAACTTTATAAAATGGTTGTGCCACCTACCATATTAAGTAGAAGAAAATGAAAAAGTTCTGCAGGGCGAAATAAAAAACCCTTAAAATCTTGGCAGGTATTACATATATAAATAAATTAGCGGTATCCAACAGATGATGTTCTGGGTCACCCTGGTCCACACTTTGGTCTTCACATATACAACTACCACCACTCCCCTTTAAAACTCTCATCAATACCTTTAATTTGATACCCATATCGTACAAACTCCTTCTAGAGTCACCCCTGGTCCACCTTTATGGCGATATCTCGAAAAGGCGTCCACCTATAGAACTAATCCAGACGCCCTTTTAAAATACTCATTAACACCTTTCATTTGATACCCATATCGTACAAACATATTCTAAAGTCACTCCTGGTCCACCTTTTTGGCGATATCTCGAAAAGGCGAAGACCAATAGAACGAAGGCCCACTCCCTTTTAAAAATACTCATTAACACCTTTCATTTGATACCCATATCGTACTAACAAAGTCTAGAGTCACCCCTGGTCCACCTTTATTGCGATACCTCGAAAAGGCGCCCACCTATAGAACTAAGGCCCACTCCCTTTTAAAATACTCATTAACTCCTTTCGTTTGATACCCATATTGCACAAACGAATTCTAGAGTCACCCCTGACCCACCTTTATGGCGATATCTCGAAACGGCGTCCACCTATGGAACTAAGGATTACTCCCTTTTAAAATACTCAATAAAACCTTTCTTTTGATACCCATATTGTACAAACAAATTCTAGGGTCACCCCTGGTCCACCTTTATTGCGATACCTCGAAAAGGCGCCCACCTATAGAACTAAGGCCCACTCCCTTTTAAAATACTCATTAACTCCTTTCGTTTGATACCCATATTGCACAAACGAATTCTAGAGTCACCCCTGACCCACCTTTATGACAATATCTCGAAAATGCGACCATCTATACAACAACCACCACTCCCTTTTAAAACCCTCATTAATACCTTTAATTTGACACCCATATCGTACAAACACATTCTAGAGTCACCCCTGGTCCACCCTTATGGCGATATTTCGAAACGGCGTCCACCTATAGAACTAAGGCCCACTCCCTTTTAAAATACTCATTAACACCTTACGTTTGATGCCCAGATTGTACAAACAAATTCTAGGATGACCCCTGGTCCACCTTTATGGCGATAACTCGAAACGGCGTCCACCTATGGGACTAAGGATTACTTCCTTTTAAAATACTTATTAACACCTTTCTTTTGATACCCATATTGTACAATCAAATTCTAGGGTCACCCCTGGTCCACCTTTATGGCGATATCTCGAAACGGCGTTCACCTATGGAACTAAGGATTACTCCCTTTTAAAATACTCATTAACACCTTTCATTTGATACCCATATCGTACAAACGCATTCTAGAGTCACCCCTGGTCCACCTTTATGGCGATATCTCGAAAAGGCGACCACCTATACAACAACCACCACTCCCTTTTAAAACCCTCATTAATACCTTTAATTTGATACCCATATCGTACAAACACATTCTAGAGTCAACCCTGGTCCACCTTTATGGCGATATTTCGAAACGGCATCCACCTATAGAACTAAGGCCCACTCCCTTTTAAAATACTCATTAACACCATTCGTTTGATGCCCATATTGTACAAACAAATTCTAGGGTCACCCCTGGTCCACCTTTGTGGCGATATCTCGAAACGGCGTCCACCTATGGGACTAAGGATTACTCCCTTTTAAAATAATTATTAACACCTTTCTTTTGATACCCATATTGTACAATCAAATTCTAGGGTCACCCCTGGTCCACCTTTATGGCGATATCTCGAAATGGCGTCCACCTATGGAACTAAGGATTACTCCCTTTTAAAATACCCATTAACACCTTTCATTTGATACCCATATCGTACAAACGCATTCTAGAGTCAACCCTGATCCACCTTTATGGCTATATCCCGAAATGGACTATGGCCCACTCCCTCATAAAATAACACATTCCAGGGTTTCCCTCGGTTCATTTTCTTACATGGTTATTTTCCCTTATGTTGTCACCATAGCTCTCAACTGAGTATGTAATGTTCGGTTACACCCGAACTTAACCTTCCTTACTTGTTTTTAGTTTGATGTGTGACAGCTGCTCTCTTACAAATAAGTAAGTAGAGTTTTTTGAAAAAAAAAAAACAAATTTATTTCTTTTAAGGGTATGATGATTTTCCAATTAGTCTTAACCAACGCAGTCCTTTTCGAGCGGTTAGTTGGCAGCTGCACTTTTGGACGCAATATTGAGTTAGGCAATTGGGGAGATTGTTAGTGGTACCAATTTTTGAAGCCAGCTGTTTTAGCTAACAAGGTAGTAGGATGAGAGATTGTAAACAAATTTGAGTTTCGATATGCTAAGGAAGAAGATAAATATGTATTGAGTTTTAGGAAGTCTTGCTGTCGTGACAGCTTTTATAAGTATGAATCAAGCTACGGTGTTTAGACCCCAGCTTGTGGAAAAAATATCTGCACGATCTTTCCTGCTTAGACTTAAAAAATCACCTGTACATCAATTATCAGTTTGCTGTTTTTGTCCTTATGAAAATTCGCCAATTACTCATAAATTGCAGATATTTGAGCAATAAATAGAGAGCAAGCAAAAGAGGGAAGAGAATGAGAAAAAAGGAAAGGAAAGGATAGGAAAGGAAAAGCAAGGAAAGGAAAGGAATAGAGAGGAGAGGAAAGGAATGGAATGGAAAGGAAAGGAAAGGAAAGGAATAGAGAGGAGAGGAAATGAATGGAAAGGAAAAGAAAGGAAAGAAAGGAAAGGAAAGGAAGGGAAAGGAAAGGACAGGAAAGGAAAGGAAAGGCTAGGATAGGATAGGAAAGGAAAGGAAAGAAAAGGAATGGGAAGGAAAGGAAAGGAAAGGAAAGGAAAGGAAAGGAAAGGAAAGGAAAGGAAAGGAAAGGAAAGGAAAGGAAAGGAAAGGAAAGAAAATTAGAGGAAATCTAAGGAAAGGAAAAGTGACGAAAGGAAAGGACAGAAAAGAAAAGAAAAGAAAAGAAATGAAATGAAATGAAAGAAAAGGAAAGGCAAGGAAAGGAAAGGGAAGAAAAAGAGAGGAAATTTTGGAAAAGAAAAGGAAGGGAAAGGAATGGAAAAGACAGGAGTAATACTCATTTATTATCGACGACTCATTGGTTTGTTATAAGACAGTAACAGATTAAACTTCAAAATAAAATCGATGACACATCCATAACACGAAATCAATACAAGCTGGTAACTGGCCGATAATAATTCGCTATCAATAATAAGCCGATAGAAAGAGAATTACTTGTCGGTATCGGTTGTTGCCGAAAAGAATCCGGCGAAGGTCTTCTCGCAAGGACCGAAATTGTGTTGTTCTTATGCTGTTGTAGTTATACTTTAAACTCTCTGCGAGCTCAGCCTGACGCCTGAGTCTTTAGCTTGTAAGCAAATCAGTTTAGAGCTTCTTGTTGTTGTATTTTGTATTGTCATTGGGTTTACACTACGTTACGCCATCAAATGCAATGGCTCTGATCATAAATAAAGACTTAAAAGTGTAGGCGCGTTGGTACAAAACTCCTTTGACATAATACTCACGAGAAATTTTCCCAATATCTCACCCCGTTCCGTTATTTAAGGTTTTTTCCTACGTATAACTATCTACGTAGTATAGTTTACGAGTATAAGTAACAGTACTTATTCGTTATTGTCAGTTGATGTCAAAAAAAGAAATTGTGAAGAAAAAATATCTCTTATGCGTTAAAAAAAGTTGTTTTCTTTATAAACGTGCATTTTGTTCTTTCATTTTAATGGAATTGTTTGTGTGTAACGGTAATTGCCACTCGTCAAAGCGACGACAGCATTTTTATGGTACAGCGCGAGTAAACTCTTTGCCTGTTTGCGCTTTTGTCACTTTTTCCCTGCGTTAGTAAAAGCCTGCAGGAAAAACATAAAAGTGTAAAGGAGTTTCCAAATTATTTTTTTTTTTAACAATGCCCTTGTAAGGTTATGGTAAATAGAAAAGTGAAGTAAAATATCTTATCGGAAACCGTCTACGGAAGCAGAGGATGGCTCCATTTTTCTGACTGGAACAGGTGGAAAGCGATTTTCTTGGTGTTACCAATTGGCGCCAGTTTAGACCAGCGAGGAAGAGAGCGGCGAGACTTGTTGGACGTCCTAAACAGTTTAAGCGGTTCAGCGCTAAATAAGTGAGTTAGGTTAGGTTGAACTAGCTGGTCCGTGGGGACCTCTTATAGATTGAATGAGTCTTTGGTTTTAGCAGAAGTTTGTTAACGAAAGACGAACTAACTAACTTAACTAAAGAGATGAAAACCGTCTTTGTTCTCTCATCTCACCAGTCGCTCGGAAACATTGACGATGGTGAGAGAAGATGTAGAAAGATAGGTGTACGAAGGCTTGATATTCCTTAGCACTGCCGATTGGTGCCAGTTACCTATAGAAAGCGCTGACTAGCGTGCTTTTCCTCGGGATTAGGAAGTATTTTAAGTACCAGAAGTAATACTTTCAATTTTCCGTTCGAACAATCGCTTCGGCATCTCACTTAACATCCATTTCATTGCGGAGCTATAGTAGTGAAGCCGTACGATAAGATATGGGCAAAACGAGCGATCTGAATAAGAGGTGCTATAACCAACCCAAGCAGCTACTTTGGTGATTGAAAAAAGACAGAGCGAGTTCGGTGGTATCATCTCAGCATACACGGCTTTTTGTTGTTCTTCTTTTTGTTGTTTCGACAGTAAAAAAAATCGTCCTTACATTTTTAGGTGTGTTAACATAGGGACATTAATTTTCTTGATGCTAATTCAGTAGGCTCGGAATCATAGACGCTGTCTAGAGTAGATAAAATTACTCTTGGAGCTTTTGAGAGGAAACTTCTCTGGAAAAATTATGGTTCTGTCCCCGTTGCTGACGGCGAGTATGGAGAGAGGCACATACATATAATGATAAGCGGCTTAACCTATGTCCAGGTATAAAGATAGTGCAGCGAATGGACGAATACAAGGATGGAGACCTGCACTGAGTTAGGAAAGGCAGGTGGAGAAAAACAGGGATAGCTAGCGGGACTTAATTGCTCACTGATGTTTGCAGCATCTGTATGCAAGGGATAAATATATACATAAATGCGTACAGTTCTGTTTCCAAAGTTGTGCTTTGTGCTTGAGGAACTATCTGATTTGTGCTTCCGTGTGGTAACCTACAGCAATTATACAAAATTTTCCCACAGGTAAACTATTTCGAAAGTTCAACCAAAAAGAAATTTGAACAACTTATTTTTATTTTTTTTTTTTTACATAAGATTGGATATCTTGATGACATTAAGCACTTCAGCATCAAATTGTGTCAAAGGCACTTAAACGCAATACATACATACCCTGTAGGGAAAATCTCTAGTTCAAAACTGGAGCGCTTCTAATACATTCGGAACCACTACTAGTTCGCCATTTATCCCTTTTACGTGCTTTCAACTGGCGAATTTAACATGGCGATGACCTAGGCGGTGGGAATTTTCCTGCTGCATTACCTTTTTCGATACTTACGAACCAGTGTATAAATTTACAGCTAAAATCAAGTACTTTTCTTGATACCACTTCGTTGGCTCCGAAACGGACCGAAATTCTATATGTTGCTTCTAGTACGATATTATCCCCTTTATGGATAGTTCCAACCGGTGGAAAAGTGACGGAAGAAAGGTATACTTATAGTTGAAGCTACTTAAAGTTGGTAGTAGTTTTTTTTTGTTGGTGTGGCCTATTTCTCAAATATATGCAATACGTGAAATATAAAATTCAAACTGTGGATTTTATAACTAGAGAAAATCTGGTTACTGACGAACTAGTTCTTATTTAGCACTATAGGTCTTGTTCCGAACCAGATATCTGTATCACTAGTTACTGACTTCCCTTCAGGTTATATAGGCACATGTTTGGATGCTTATTTCAAAGGATATTAGCAAGTTAAAGTTTTTTCAAGGTGAAGGTAGATCTAACGATTGCCTTTATCTGCATTCTTCCTTAATGCATTTAATTATTTTTAATGAATGGCAAAAAAATTCAAGCATGTCTGTGGCCTTTTATACTTACTATGTGCATATGTACATATAAGTATGTATGCTTGTGTGGCTGTACATAAGTACTCTCAACTTTTTAATGACGCGTACTTACCTGTTATACTATAAGCTGTTTACGCTCAAGTGGGAGGAAGGGAGGGCTCCTTTACGTTCATTCCTACAATCATCTTATGCCATAATTTGTCTATATTGATCCTGCATACCTTTATCTTTTTCGAGATCGTATGTACGTACCTACTTTTCGCCTTTTAATATGTTTTGAAATGATTTATTACCATTTTGTTTCGAAAGGCGGCAGGCAATTCAAGACGTCAGTCAAATTAGCCTTAACGACAAGCCAACAACAATTATATTTTGATGGTGCTCATACTGTAGTTGCCCTTCTTCTTCTTCTTTTTCTTCTTCTTCTTCTTGTAGCGGTAAAGGTACTTCGCAAGGATTTTGAGGATTTTTATCGGATTGATAGTCCTTTGCCGGATACAAGTCCGGTACGTTCCGGATAATACTAGCGTTCCGGAAAGTACTAGCACAACCATCGCGGTTACGATTTGATATGACCACGTTGAACGTTCTAGGTCATTCAGCACCCTCCTTCTTTGAGGAACTTGGGGTTGCCAGAGTTTTGCCTAAATAAACAGAGTTCGACACGGGTAAGTGAGGTTCACAATTGCGTCGGGAAAGCTTTAAAATGTGCTGGAAACCCAAAGCATAACCATGGCTGAGGCTTGTATATCCGAGAGGCTATAGCGTCAAGTATTGTCCGAACCCAATTATAGAAGGCGGAAACTTGGAAAGAACGCTCCGTCAAAGTTGATTTAAGGGCTTGTTCGGAACATTTGGTTAAAGTCTTAAAGAAGGCAAATGCTTATATAACCGTCATTTAAGATATTGGTAGATATATTGATAATTAATTGAGGATTGCACTGCGACCATTGGTCTATTGTGCCCTCAGCTACTTCACAGCACCTCATCCAAGCCGACATCTCTAATGAACCCTAGCAGTTCACCTGGCTTGAAGGATTTAATGTGAGAATGCTCTGGCCATGGTGAGCCCATAAACTTAGCCCTGCGTCTTGAGATTGCGTCACACTCCAGGAGGATATGGTCCACCGTCTCCGCTGATCGATCACAAAATCGGCATGTGTTGTTCGATATTATGCCCAGCTTCTGCATGTGGCTTTTCAGTCTACAGTGTCCTGTAAGAATAGCTGTTAGGATTCTTAGGTTATCTTTCGAGAGGCCTAATAGATGCCCCCTAATTTCATGCGGGCCTACTTGCAGGAATGGTTCGGGTCATGTCGTTGCTGCCTCTCTGGCCAGGCTGTCCGCCTGTTCATTACCCCCAATTCCCCTGTGGCCAGGAATCCAGGCCAACAGTAGTTCGTTGTGTGCTCCTAGTTGATTTAGCTTTTCAACGCACTCAAGGACCAGTGCTGATTTTATTTCAAATGCCGAGATGGCCTTGCGGGCGGCCTGAGTGTCACTGAGTATGTCGATTGTTTCATTGGAGTACGAGTATTCGCGCTGAAGGTTCAGGTCAGCGCACTGGCTTATGCCGAATACTTCCACTTGGAAAATGCTCAGTTATGCTCCCAGGTGTATTGATATCTTGGCTCTGAGTCCAACGACCCCAGATCCAATCCCCTCTGGCGTCTTCGAGCCATCGGTATACCATACTATTCTATTTAGCTGTCAAATGCACTCAATTTCAATTCAAGAGATAAGCGCATATTAGCGTCAGAATCATAATGAGAGATACTTTGTCACTTTCACGACTGTAGGCGAACTTATTGCCCTATCCACAGAAAGGTTAAGTTCCCACTTTCCCATAATTCGGAAATTCAGCCTTTTTGATATACGGTCTCGCCATAACCCAAATTTGGTTAGAAGTGGTACCAGGCAAATTATGCAGGACGCTTTTTTATAACAAGGTCCTACAACTCACTCTCGAGTGTCACACATGCAATCTCATAGCAATATTCAGCATAATGTTGTTATCCATCAACGGGATCATTATCCTCAATTTATATGGACCGTGTGGAATATCACCGATTCGATAGGATCAAATTGGTGTGATAAGTAACTTCTTCCTCAATTGTTTGTGACTAACCGTCTTGTTGTACTAACCGGCTTTGGTGTTTGCCTCTTCTACTTCTCGTAGTTGTGTTCGCTCCATCCAATATATGTAGTCTCTCACGGATTGTCGCCAATATCCTGCAACGTAGTGCAGGAAAGTGATATTTTCAACAATGTAGGACCATAGACAGGTTGCTGTTAGAGGCGTTGGTTCCACTATACAGTTGAAAAGATGGTTGGTGTCAAGTGGGGGTACATTATTTGCAGGACATCCATTATATATGTCCGGGTAGGCTCTGCTTAAGTAAGAGTATGAACTAAAATCCTGCGCAGTATGTTTTCTTCTATTGTAATAGTAAGGTAGCGAGCTCCGAGAACAAAGGCTCGCATACGAGTTTAGCAACCGTGTGTGAAGAAGACTGAAGGCCAGTCATGCTCTTCTATATTAAGCGACTGAAGTCTTGAATGTCGAATCTGTTCATTGTGCTTATGGAGATGCACCTTTATATATATCAGGGCCGCATCAAGAGAAACTTTCTGTTGTTGTTGTTGTTGTAGCGATAAGGTTGCTCCCCGAAGGCTTTGGGGAGTGTTATCGATGTGATGGTCTTTTGCCGAATACAAATCCGGTACGCTCCGGTACCATAGCACCATTAAGGTGCTAGCCCGACCATCTCGGGAACGATTTATGTGGCCACATTAAACCTTCAGGCCATTCCCTCCCTCCCTACCCCCAAGTTCCATGAGCGGAACACGTTTGACCGAACCCTCAAGCCGTAGGAATCAATGTGTGCGTCTGTGTACATGTACATAACATATTTGTGTGTGTTTTGTTTACAGCAAAGCACTGTTGCCATTGACCAGTTTGCATGCATGCTTATGGAAACATCAACTTTTGGAATTACAACTTTTCATTGTGCAAATGGCAGAAACAAATACTGAATAAGAATTTCTAGTTCATTTATTTGTAACGTCCAATTTTATATAATAATTTTAGGATAATTCAACAAAATTTTAAACAATCATTAGGCCTTTTTGTATAATAACTGCAATTGGTCCAACCATAGCACACAAAATGTTTAATAGGCAACTCTGTATTGTGACAGAGCGATCAGCTGACACGTTCTTACAGAAAAAATCAAAATTGTTTTCATTTCTACGTTCCGGGCTACGTACGTACGTGCGTTGAACGACGGTGAAGCGGCAATTACCCACCGATGTGTGGCGTACGTGCGGACGTTTGTCGTACGAAGCACATTTGACCGAACCCTCAAGCCCGTAGGAATCAATGTGTGCGTCTGTGTACATGTACATAACATATTTGTGTGTGTATTGTTTACAGATTAGCACTGTTGCCATTGACCATTTTGCTTGCATGCTTATGGAAACATCAACTTTTTCCAATTTAATTTTTGATGTTGTAAAAGGCTGGAATTAATATTAAATAAATATAAATAGATTACGTATTTATAATCTGCACTTTTACATAATTATTTCGAATTAGTTTCACAATTTTTCAAATTTTAATTAGGTGTTTTTGCATAAAACTGCAAACGGTCAAAAATTAGCGCACAAAAGTTTACTAGGCAACTCTGTCTAGTGAGAGAGCGATCAGCTGACACGTTCTTACGAAAAAAATCTAAATTTTTTTGATTTCTACGTTCCGGGCTACGTACGTACGGGCGTTGCACGTCGGTGAGTTTTCGTTTACATTGCAATCTCATAAGATATGTAGGTCGTGTCAGCTGACACGTTTTTGGCACGTACGTTCGTGGGTAACTGCCGCTTCACTCACGAACGTACGTACCAAAAACGTGTCAGCTGACACGACCTATCTTATGAGTGTGCAATGTAAACGAAAACTGACCGACGTGCAACGCCCGTACGTACGTAGCCCGGAACGTAGAAATCAAAAAAATTTTGATTTTTTTCGTAAGAACGTGTCAGCTGATCGCTCTCTCACTAGACAGAGTTGCCTAGTAAACTTTTGTGCGCTAATTTTTGACCGTTTGCAGTTTTATGCAAAAACACCTAATTAAAGTTTGAAAAATTGTGAAAATAATTCGAAATAATTATGTAAAAGTGCAGATTATAAATATGTAATCTATTTATATTTATTTAATATTAATTCCAGCCTTTTACAACATCAAAAATTAAATTAGAAAAAGTTGATGTTTCCATAAGCATGCAAGCAAAATGGTCAATAGCAACAGTGCTAATCTGTAAACAATACACACACAAATATATGTTATGTACATGTACACAGACGCACACATTGATTCCTACGGGCTTGAGGGTTCGGTCAAACGTGCTTCGTACGACAAACGTCCGTACGTACGGCACACGTCGGTGGGTAATTTCCGCTTAAGAGCACGCTTACACAGCCATCGATTTTGATCGCCCGATGCCGGTCGTAATCGTCCAATAAAAATAAACAACTGTATTAAATGAGGGTGTGTACATTTCAACCGATCACCGAATTTTTGTCGGCCGTTGTCGTTTTTCACTGCCGATAAATTCGGGCGTGTTCAATTTTATCGTCCGATAAATTACGTGCATTTACTGTGAAAAATTAATTATTTATGCGATGGCTGAATAATTGATTAATTGTGTGCAAAACAGGCGCCATTTATGGGATAAGTACCTAAAAGCATGAACGCAAGCGTATTTTTGCGAAAAAGTTAAATGTAAAAAAAGCTACAGGCCGATAGTCGGTTGCAATTTTAACACCAGCCCGGCCGATTTCATCAGCTGATTGCAATTTTTCTGTTTATCGGCGGCTGTGTAAGCGTACTCTAACAGCTGATTTAACTCCTTAAGGGCTAATTAATGGTGACTTATAAGCAGAACCAGATAAAACAGCTGATCGAACCTACCTTATGGAAATCAATGTAGTCGATTAATGGTGCCACACCATAACACTAACGCCATAACCATACCATATCCAACCAATTGGTTTTTGGTTTCTCACCATATCCATAACTTAAAAATATTTGAGTTGGTGAATTTAATAACTTTTTATAGATTTCATTCATTAGCCGTGTTTTTTTACATGCGTATACGTTTCGTTTGCGCGTGAAAAAAGCGCCTATCCTCGCTCAGATAATGCTTAGGAGACCCATCCAGCGGCAGTGGCTAAACAACTAGCTACAGCACAGGGTGTACCGAAAAGTGGAGACACAGCCCTCAGTTGTATTTCTGTGGATAACATATATCTGTATCAGTTGTGATAAATAGTGGACGCGCATAGAATACATAGAATTAGTGCAGAGGGTGAAACATAGACACATATTTCAGTTACATCTGAGTATAATGCGTATTGAAATTTAGTAGTACTAATTTTATGCGTAGCAATTTCAGAGGTATATTTAAAGCTTGTTGCTTAGCAGTCCATATAAAGTTTAAGCGTTAAGGCTCCATTACTGATACTTAGCATAGACTTGACTTGGCTTGCGAACTGTCACTTACAGTTCTGTTAAATGAACATTGCATGTTACTGATTACTCAAAACTTAACTTGACTTAGAAGTCTGTTGAATTTTGCTTTTCTATGTAAGTTCTAAGTGACGTTTACATTTTGAGATGCCATTTGTGTGTTTCCATTTCATTTTGACATTTTGTCATACAAACTGACATTTATTTAAAAATAAATTTCAACGCTGATTATGATGCCAGATTTTATGCGCCAAGTGGAGTATAATCGTGGATAAGTTGCCAAGTTTACGCCAAGTCAAGTCAAGTCTATGCTAAGTATCAGTAATGGGGGCTTAAACGTATATAGATGTGAAAAATACACAGTTATTGTTTTGGATACGTTATGACTAAGAGACTTATTTTTTGTGGAATATGTTTGTAATTTTTTGCGTTTTCTCCATTTTTATGAGATTTTCACGATTTCTAGGTTAAGGCCCCATAAATCGCTCATATTGGATATGGGTATGGTTACAACTATGGCGTTAGGGTTAAGGAAGTTAAAGCTGGAGACATTGGTGCTTTTACGGTAACCGTATCGGTAATCTTATAACAGCTGATGCCGCTAAGGTCGTAACCGTATCGTAGCCAACCAATTAAGTTTTGGTTTACCGTCGTAACGATAAACAGCTGATTACGTTAGGGATACGGATAAGCGATACGACATACGGCACCAATAACTCCGGCTTTAAGCTGGAGTCATTGGTGCCGTATGTCGTATCGCTGTATCCGTATCCCTAACGTAATCAGCTGTTTATCGTTACGACGGTAAACCAAAACCCAATTGGTTGGCTACGATACGGTTACGACCTTAGCGGCACCAATAATCGATTGCATTGATTCTCATAAGATTGGTCGAATCAGCTGTTATAAGGTTACCGATACGGTTACCGATAAAGCACCAATGTCTCCAGCTTTAATTTAGCTTTAAGTCCTACAAATATGCAATCCGCGGAACTATAGCTGAAATTGCTTTTCGAACGCTTCCTAAATTAAGCAAATATTTTCTTAACGACCATGTGTCACCCTGTGAAAATGTGCCATTTCTGACGTTTCAACAAGCAACCGCTGCTCCATTAACTCACTTCCAGTGCTTGCATATTTTGTTGTTTTTATTTCTAATTGGTCATCAAAAGAGTTGAGTCGTTTCACAGTTTTGTATATCTAAACGGTTTTGCTACATAACTACAAATAAATAATTGATAGAGTTGTAAAAAAGTATACAAAGTGCAGTGCCGACTTTTTGTAAACAATTTTTATATATTTTTGAGGAATTTTCACTTTATTATTGTGGAAATATTACGACCCTTCGTAGGGACAAGTGAGAACGGTTTGCGCTGTTTGTACGTGTGTTTGAATCATTTATTAGCAAGTTCACGCCCAAACGAAGATATCGCATTCATGAAATTAGATTTAAGAGTTTTTTGTAAAACTAGCAATAAATATCAATTATAATCAATCAAGTTTGAAGGTCAAATTCATCAAAAAAGGTTTCAATTGTAAAATTCTGTAGCTTCCATAGCACAGAAAAATGGAGGTGAGTAGCGTAATGAAAATGGAGTTCCGTTTTGTGCTGGAGAATTCTTGGTAGAATTTTATCAGTTACTTAACTTCAAAACTAAATTAATAAATAACTTTTTATTTTATAAGTATGCAACTTAATTTTCAAAATATTGTAGTATCTAAGACTTTGTAGCAACAAAAACATCTCGTCGCCAATCTTTCCGGTGACACAAAGTTTGCTTTTTGTTGTTGTGATTACGTCAGTTCTAATGTTTTAACCAATAGCTATTGCTATCTCATTTTTCTCACAATATCCGTAGTGACGAGCTCAGCAACCCATTTGTTTGTTGCTTGTGATTACTCTTCTAGTGGAGTTGCGCTGTTTCCATGTTGTCATACTCAATTGCCGGTGGTGCTTCATAGCTTGGAAGTTTCTTGCAAGCTGTAAGTCAAACATAGTATGCTGATGCCAAGTTAACGATTTTGTTTTGGATAATGAAAGTATTAACGTCTCACTAGCATGTTCATAGAGTTCATTTGTTATGAATTTATAGTCCAAAGAGCAGAAGGCCAGACAGACACAGCTGAAACCAAAATAGACTTCATCAATATTCTCATTGTTTTGAGATTATTACATCATTAATTAATCGCTCGTAAAAAATGTAGAGGAAAGTCAATTAGCAAGATAACCAAACTCAAAAGCATTCCAGTCACTTGCTTTCCCTGTATTGCTGATTTATTTGCCATTTCAACCCAAACAAGCTGTTCGTGTCAACGTTATTTCCGATACTTTCGATTCAGCTTTAATTGCTTGATTGTGTAGGAAGTTACCTGCTCTTTGATTCCTCTTACATTCATTTGGGATTGTTTTATTTCTTTGTATTTTTATTAAGTTATGAAAAGACTACCATTCACTTTCGATGCAAGTTCATTGTCCAAAAGCTTATGTAAGCATTCATAATTATTTATTTATTGATTTAAGCAAATCGGGGGGATCGTAATTTCAGTTGTGCTGAACTAATAAAAAGAAACAAATCGATGAATCATTAAATAACTTTTATACTATTGGTCAAAGATAAGATCAGCTTTTCTCGGGTGTCAGTTCGAACGCACCCTACTTATTTCAAATTAATTTTAAATAGACTATTTTAAAGGGACTAAGTATTATATTAGATCAAACAAATTCTTACAATATCTTGTTGTTGTTGTTGTTGTTGTAGCAGTAGGAGCGGTCCGGCTGCAAGGAGCTGCTGGGAGGATGACAATTTGTGGGAGGGACGCAACAAATTAGATGGGGTTACACTGAAATGAGAGTCCTTAAAATAAATAAAATAAAAAAAACAGTCCTTGGTCGGGAAAAATCCGGAGTCGCTCCGGTACATAGAACCGACTGCCTTGGGAAGCTTAAGGAGTGGCTGTTGTCGCTTAAACAGTGGCTTACAATCTCTTCGTCGACTTGTCTTCATAAACTAGCTTCTTTTCTGGAATAACACGATGATTTATTGTTTATGAAAAGAAATTAGTATTGGCTTCTCATCACGACATATTATGTTGAAGCAATTTTGATTCCGATGCTGTTGTTGTAGTGATAAAAAGGGCTGTTGGAGTTTTTGGTGTGACTGATCCCGTACGCCCGGGAGTTAGAACCCTCTTCTTTCGCAAGGAAACTGTATGCATGTTGTGCATCTATAAATCATTGTATTGCTGGATCATTGTATTGCTGTGATTGGCTAGTTCGATTCATCAACCCATGTACTTGGTGATGTTACGACATGGATATTGTTATTTCTGTGTTTGTAAAAAGCTGAAATCTGTCTAGAACTTTTAACCAAACGTTTTAGTAAACAAATTTTGCCTTCGGTCTGGAAAGTCCATGGAGACAGCTATTCAAGGCCTCACCAAAAAATAGCAAAGGCTTTGTATCGCGTTTTTATCAATTCCCAAAATATTCGGGGAGCGAAGACGGTAACTATCCATGCCAGAACCATTCCAAATCCTATTTTCTATGGAAGCAAATAACCTATGGGTTA
Organism: Eurosta solidaginis; assembly: GCF_040869045.1. Lineage (NCBI taxonomy): Eukaryota > Metazoa > Arthropoda > Insecta > Diptera > Tephritidae > Eurosta > Eurosta solidaginis. Next base: position 285,412,736 of record NC_090319.1, on the reverse strand, counting down.
AAGAAGTTTCACGTGGAATGGTCATTTCGATGCTGTCTAAACAAAGCAACAACAGCTTTCTTCGCCTGCCCTCAACTAACTCAATGCAAAACGCAAAAAACATCAGTAATAAAACTAGCAAACAGCAAGTTTGTAGTGGCTTAACGGGGGTACATTGAGATCTTGGTTGTTGTTGTATTAACAGTGCTTTACCCCATTCAATGGGCACGACCACTCACAGATTGTCATCAAAATCCTCTAACGGGAGTCAAAGGAAACTGGCTGTTTCAACAGGGGCGGACGATAGGGAGATGGGTGTTTGAGCGTAGGTTCCACATTACAATTGAAAAGATGGTTGGTGTCATGTGGGGACACATCACATGCAGGACATACATTACGTATTACGGGGTTGATTCTGGACAAGAAAGAGTTTGACCTGTTAGAGTTTCCAGAACGAAGTTGGGCCAGGGTGACTCGTGTGTCCCTTGGTAGTGTGCTTTCTTCTTCTACAATGGTGGGATATTGCATATTAATAACGGTTTCCTAGATGGTGTTCGGGAGTCATAAGAAGGCATCCGGTGGCCCGTAGCCTTTTCCAGTGTGTATTTTTAAGACCAGGCGACCAGACTGGTGACGCGTTGCTCATGAGCAGCCGGCCAATTGCTTTGTACGTGGTTAGCAACGTTTCTTTATCTTTTCCCCATGTGTTGCCGGCAAGCGACTTGAGGATTTTGTTGCGATTTTGTACTTTAGGAACAATCTCGGTGACATGAGCCTTGAAGGTTAGAGTATTATCGAACGTTACCCCTAATATCTTTGGGTGACTGTGCTGTGCATTTTACAGAAGCCATATTCGTGCGTGGCTAGGCGAAGATTTGCCGTGAAATGAAGGAACAAACCGGTTTCCCATGTCTTAGCTACTGGCGAAAGGAGTGATATCGGTCGATAGACTCGCCTTCGTTGGCAGGTTTGCCAGGCTTAAGTAGCGGGATTATCCTTGCCATTTTCCATTTTTCGGGAATAACGAAGAGGTCCAGTGACAGGTTGAAAACATGTGTTAGGTATTTTATTCCCTCATCGCCAAGGTGTTTAAGCATTGGCATGGCTATCCCGTCGGGGCCCTATCGACTTGGAGGGCCTGACCTTACGGGTGGCTGTTTCAACCTCTGTGGGGGTGATGGAAGTGGGTGGGAAGTCGTGTTTATGTTTATGGGCTCGTCTGTTAGCACGACGTCTGGCATTGTCTACAGAAGAATGCATTATATTTGGCCGGAAAAAGCCGCTCGCGCATTTCTTCGAATCAGAAAAAATTTTATCACCGAAGGCTATAGAATCTTTATCTTTTTGTGTTTATTGGATTAGACAAGGATTTGACGGTTGACCACAATTTACCAACACCCGCAGAGAGGTTGCAGCTCTTTAGATGCTCCTCCCATTTGGTACGTTGATGTTCATTTACCAGGCGCATGATATCAAAATTAAGACTCCTAATAAGGGGGTCTCTAGGGTTGAGGTGTCTCGCAAGGTCACGTTCTCGTGCTAAAGTTGCGGCTTCGGTCGGGAAATGCGGTATGATTTCAGGTATTCTACCGGCCGTGATAAAGCGTGCAGAAGATGAAGCGATGACTTTGCTGAACGCACGCTCGCCCTGCCGGACATCGGTCGGAACGGGAAGAGCAGCAAAATACTGGTTTATAAAGATTGTGTAATCTTCCCAATTGGCTTTTTTAAAATTTACGAAAGTCCGCTTTTCAGAGTTGATGAAATTGGCAGGTCCCTCAATTGAAAGGAGATGGGCAGGTGATCAGAAGCTAAAGTAAGGATCGGTTGCCATTCAACGCAATTTGTGAGCCCTGCAATGACGATTGAGATGTCAGGTGAGCTGTGGATATTACCTGCAATGCTGGTGGGGGCAACGCCGTTTATCATGCAGAAAGTCGTATTGTCTATTTGCTCTGCTAGCTGCCAGCCTCTGCTTTCGACTGGCAAGCTGGAATGCCAGAGATCGTGGTGAGCGTTGAAATCGCCAAGGATAAGATGGGTTTCACCACAGAGTAGCGTACTGATATCAGGGCGATAGCCACTTGGACAGCGGGTGGCAGGGGGAATATAGATGTTAATTATTTCTAGGACAACATCGCCTGACCGGATGGTTATGTCTTAACTTTCTAAGGTATTATCCCTGCGGCTGATGTTAGGACTATATTGCACGGTGTGATAAGTGATCCTGCCTATGAATGTTGTAGCCATCGCAAGTTCGGAGGTCCGATCTGGCAGTTAGCTTTCTTTCTTGAATTGCGGCAATACGGATATTATTTTTATTCATGTAGTCAACTATCTCCGCGATCTTGCCAGTTAAACCGTTACAATGAAGTTGCAGAATTCTAAAGTGCTTAGGGGGCAGTCGTCAATCTGGGAGTCAGAGATTGATGAAGGCGCCTTGAAGGATACAGGCTTTGTCAAGTGTGCTGTCCGATTGCTGCTGTTGTACCTAGTGTCAATGAGTTGATACTAGTGTTTTGGCAGCAAGGTGCAACGAATGTACCGGTCGGACGTTTCCGTTTGTGAGCCTAGAGCATATATGAAGGTGGCATAGGCCAAGGCATGAACTGCATTGGACCGATGCCGCGATCGTAAATACTCGGAGCTTGTATATGGAACACACGGTGTAGGGGACAAGGAGTACGAGTGTCGGAGAGGGAGGGGAGGGATGGGGGTAAAAGCTGGTGCTCGGCATTGCTACTATCCATGCTACGTAGATTGTAGTGATTGTAGCGGCTGCGTTAAGTGGAAGCGCCGTTTGGCGCGAGCAATAGCGGAGGGTTGATGTGGTTTGCTGAGAAGTGTCGCTGGTCGAAGGTGGCGGAGGTACGTTTGGGAGTGAACCGCGTGACGTCCTTGGACGTGAACAGCAGGGAGCCACGAAGGTTTTATAGAAGTTTCGGGGTGACGAACGTTGTGTTCTAACCCAGAACAGCCCGAACGATGCATCCATCTTTTACACGTGGCACACTGACAAGAGTCTAATTTAAATCATTTTCGGACATATGCAGCAGAACCACAGCCTGGGACCGGGGTTAGGTTCAATACCTTCCCGGAGCAAGAGGGTATGGAGCAGTCCAGCTGTAAGGAACTGAACCGGCTACCTTGGAAAGCGAGTTGAGAACGTCCACTGCTGATGCACTTTGTGCCTTAGTGGGAATACCTCCCTTCCCTTTTTTTGTAGAGAAAGAGGCAAACCTTTTTTGCACTAAGACTTCAAAATATTTCTGAGCTATAGATCGAAAATATGATGCAATAGCCCCTACGCTCAAAATGTGACGGAACTTTGAGGAGTCCATTGTTCACAGAACTCCATATACTGACCCCGACTCAGAGGTGTGGTTTACGGATGGATCGAAGTTTGATAGACGGAAAAACGAGGGATGGTATCTATGGGCCGAACTTCAAAAAATCGATACAAAACAAAGCACTTCATATAACACTGGATTGACTGCCCAGGGCAAAAACAGGCCTAAAGTTTTATAATCCCAGCAACAACAGTATCAGCCAAAATCAGTAATTTAAGCTGAGAGGTTCTACGGGTAATATACGGAACACTGTGGTCTGAGATATTACTTAAGTAAGTTAAATCCGTCCGATACACAAATCTGTCGCTTTGATGAGCAAGAGTATGAAACGCCGGTTCACAATCTCCGTGAATGCGCCGCTCTGTCAAGGCAGAGACTCTCATTCGGGTTGCGTGACTCTTAATCCCCCCGTGATATGGAATAAAACTCCCGAATATCTACATACTTAGATATATCGAAAGCCTCCAGATGCATTATTAGGCTGAAAGGTAAAGCACAATAGATCTAAACAAAGGTCGCATTGCATCGAGGCCTAATAATAAAATCATTAATAGTTACTCAATAATTTTAAAAAATTCTTTCAACTTAAAAAATCCATGTAAAAAAATTAAGTACTTACATTAGTAATTCGCCGCCAAGTCCACCTCCATACATAAATATGAATATTTAGCAATTGCAGTTAAAAAACAAACCTGAAAACCCTAATTAAATATGTATATTTTTGCCTCCATTGCGAATAAACAAATTTTAATAAAAGTAATAATTTTTAATTTAATTTAATTTATTTATTATTACGGCTGTTTAGGCCTAAAACTTAAACTACTAAGTACAGTTCATTATTATATCATTTATTTCTATTGAATATGCTGTTGGAATGCCATGTGATTCCGATCAGCATATTTACTGGCGTAACAAACGGACGAGTCTGGGAGCCAGTCATTTAAGGAAGGTTGGAAAGGACGCGTTTCCAATCCTCCAGGGCTCCCAGCTTAAGGCAACAAAATTGGTCTCCGATCAACACAGCTAAACATGTCTTTGGATGTTGGAAATTGAAGTGTACCCAATCACCGCTCTACTTTGTTTAGTAAAGACGCTGTCGGAACGCATGAAGATTCCGATCAGCACAGCTCAAAATATATTGGGAGGTTGAAAAGGACGTGTTTCCAATCCCCCCTGCTCCAATTTTTGTTTGACCTTATTTTGGTTACACATCATATAATTTTATTGTTATATTAATGCTGTCGGAATGCGAGTGATCCCGATCAGCAACAATAAATATAGGCTGAAAATACCGAATTCCAGCGAAATTTGTTGTTGGAACTGTCTGGAGTTACAGGTGGCGACTGATTTTCTTTTCCTTAGGGCCGGGTGCATTGTATTTTGCTGCTACCAGTATTACCATTCACTTTTCGCGCTCCAGTATCGGTATGTCATGTAAAAAATAAAAGAAAAAAAAAACTTTATCTTATTGGAAGGGTTTTACAATGATCCAATAAACTTTTTTTAAAAGTATTGAATTTATTACTACTTTTTATGTGATTAGGAAGTTCATTGAAATATTTCAGGCCCTTATAAAATATATTTTGCTTGTCCACTTCTGTTTTGAAAAGAGGTAATCTAAAATTATTGCTTTCTCTGATTACGTATGAATGTGCATCATTTACATATCTAAGCTTTTCGCTGAGGTATGTTGGTAATTTACCGTGCTTAATATTAAATACAAATTTCATACTGTGGTAGAATATGAGCTGTTTTATACTCAACCAGTTTAGTGCTTCTATCATGTTATTAATTATTTGCCCAGCCGTGTTAATTGTGTTCGGCGCGCGTAAATTCATTCATTGCAAATGCGATTAAATACGCTTCAGTACGATTAATCCACAGTCTTGCGGTGCCGCGGGGAAATGGGCATCAATGAGAAAATCCGCACGTCAACGACACAATGCCAGGTGACAAAACGTACTATGTAATCATGTTTCTTTGTATGCAATGAAAATACGGAAATATGCACGCAATTAAATGAACGAAGCAACAAACAAAGAAACGTAAACAAGGCAAATGTCACCAGAAATAGTCTGAGTGGGGGAAAACAGAATTTGTTGTTCCTGCCTTTTAAGCACAAACAATTGCCACTAAATTAGATTACTGTGTTTTGAAAATACGGATTGCTGCCGTTTAAGTGTTAAAAATATGGAAGTACATATCGACGACTGAGTGGAATATAACCCTATCTCGACTGCCAGTTTGAAAACGCCATACCTAAAAATATTTTTCTAAAACACCCTTTTTCGGAATTTGTTTTAAAATTCCGTTGAAGAACGTCCTATCTCAAATTGTTGAGCAAGAAAAACGACAATAATGTTATCCTTCAATGGGTTGATCCGAGAGCTAAACTTAAACAAGGTTTTTACTTAAGTATCTATAAAAGTCATAAATATATAGCCTTAAAGTTCCTAAAATAAATAAAAGTCATAACATCAAAAATATTAGCGTAGATTTTTCAGATAAATCCGAACGGGAACACCTTAATATTTTTCAGGTATCCCATTAAAAGTTGGTATATGAGTTCCATTGCACCGATATCAATTCACTATTCAAAATGGGAATCGGATATAACCAATCCTTCTGTTTAGTTCCTCCATTTTAATTTAGTACAAAAGTGAGAAATCTTGTATTCGATTTTTAGCGGAAAAAAAACTTAAAATCCAATCACAACGCTACATAGGAAACAAAACTGTCGCTAGGTGGCGCCGGTATCGTGATCAGAAACTTTGAACATTCGTAGCCAAGAGCACAATGGTAATTAAATATTTAAGATAAAAAAATATTTTAGATGTTGCAGGGATCGAAATATTTAGAAGATACTTACAGAATCCCATTGAGAAAAAACTTGAAACATCAGACTTAGTTCATAACACCAAGACTATGCAAGAAAAGCAGGGAAAATTCCGATAGATGGCGCACGGGTCGAGGTAACTAGAAAAAATCATTCGAGACTTCGTATATTTAAATCGGGGTTTAAGTAACTTTCCAGCGAACTAAAGACTAAAATATGGTTCAGAGCTATCGACAGTATAATACATATGGTGGACGGGTTGAGATATTTAGAAAAATCGTGCATAATGTGGAAGCATCTTTTATTAGATTTTTTAAAGACTTCTACAAACTTGACAATCCACACAAGGATCAGCGTATCGAAACAATGTAACAAAATTTAATGAAACCGATAGATAGCGCTTCAGTCGCGACAATTAGTAAAGTTCTACGAGATCTGAGATCTTGTGATCGGTTTTTAAGTTATTTCTCGTTGAGCTAGAAACTTAAAATTTGGAATGTGGTTCAAAGGCTAATGCAGTGCAATACATACATATGTCAAAAAGTTTCGCTACAGTTCCGTTCACCTGATTTAAAAAGTTACTATCGTGAATTGACCCTGCGTCTCTTTCTATCACTCGCTGAAGATAGACGATTGCATCCGCCGCCATATTGAGTACGATCCTATTAACCTGTAAAAACGATCTTTCAAGCGCAAAAAAGTCAATCTTCAACATCCTGTCAGTAAGTTGATTAAAATTGGAAACACATTTCTGGAATTTTATTGGTAAAACTCTTCTTATTCCAAGGCGAATTCAGTACCAGGTGTTGTTGTGCCAACAGCTGATTGCTTCTTCTTAATTATTTTCCAATTTTATGTAGTAAAGTATGTAATTATTTTCCATACAGTGCCTTGTACTTTAATATGTCAGTTAATCGAAATCAATTAAAATGTTCTTTTGACTTGATATTCTTCTGCAGGGCGAATTGGTTGAATCCGCACTTTTACGGATATGTTTGTAAGTTTCGCTTTTATTCACTCTTAAAATAAATACAGTTTTAATCGCCGGCTTTTCATATAGTATATAGTAAATACATTACTTTGTTCTAAAACGAAAGTGCAATATTGTAACGAATTTAGGGAAACTCCGCTTATTCTACACCTTCTGCAAACGTTCGAATCGCTAAATTGTCGAATAAATAACGCCAATATTCAGTAATGCAAAATGGTCTTTATTCGACTACTTTGGGAGTGGTACAATTATACTTCACTTCGCAACTTATAGCGTGTTTAAATCAAGCTGATTTCTAACTACTCAGCTTTCGCTGCTTTTATACTCTCGTTGCCTCGTTCACACATTTCTCCTAAGGTCTAGTAGCTTCGCGAACTTCATGCTTGGTTACCAGCCATATATGTACATATATTTGTAGTTTACAGTCTCTCGCATGGCCATATGCGTGTGTATATGTGAGTACTACTTCTGCTGATAACTACATCTGTGTGTGAGTTATCTCTTCGTTGCCTTGTTTGTATGTGGGTAAATATGTTTATGTAGCTTGCTTTAATGTTTTTGTTGTTGTGCATTTATTTAGTGATGTGAAAATTCGCCACAATATTAAAATACAAAATTTGTTTATATATACGTTTAGCACGGTTACAAGGAATTAGTATCCAATACGTGGCTCTATAAGTAAATAATAGGAGATCAGTAACATTGTTTCTGGCTTGTGTGGTTGGAAAGAACTAGATTCCAAGTCTGATTTTAATCCAAAACTTGGTTGGATCGCACTTCGATTTTTCCTCAGCTAGGTAGGTAGGTTGAACTGGCCGGTCTATGAGGACCTCACATAGACTGATTGAGTCCGTAGTGTTACCAGAAGTTTGTTTTAACGACCAAACTGAAAAACCCTATCAAAAACCAGGACCTATGTTATAAAATAACTCCGTCTTCTTGGCAAATACTAGAAGCTTCCTAGGACTTAAGCCACTTGCTGCTTCTAGATCTGACAGCTGTATCACTCCTAATAGCTGGAGTCTTAGCCTGATAAGTGCAGGGCACGAGCACAGAACGTGCTCGATCGTTTCCTCCTCCAACCCGCACTTCCTACATCTGCTATCACTGACCAAGGCTAGTTTAAGGCATGTGACGCCAGAAGGCAGTGTCCAGTCAGAATACCCGTCATGAGTCTACAGTCCTCTCTTTTTAATGATAGGAGCAACTGTGTTAGTCTAAGGTTGTAAGACCTACACATAATCTTGACACTACAGCCCCGCGCTTGAACCCACGCCTTTCCCGCTTGGTCGATCATGTGCACCTCTCGCCTTCGCTTAATCTCGCCCAATCTAATTGGGACATCTACGGAGCAAGCTTCAAGGGATGCGCCCTTTTTAGCTAGTTCATCCGCTTTTTCATTCCCATCTATTCCCATATGCCCTGGGACCCAATATAGATGTATGCTTCTCCCTGTCCCGATTCCACAGACTGCTTACACTCTAACACGCATTTAAATGCTGTGCTATGCGAGATTATTGCCTTAATTGCTGCTTGACTGTCAATATAAAAGTTAACACGGTTGCAGCTTAAGCTATTCTCTTCCAGGGTTTCTACTGCTTTGGTTACGGCTAATATTTCCGCTTGGAAAACGCTACAGTAATCCGGCATCCTGTAGGATCTGCTTATTTCCGGATCAGCGCAGTATACCGCAGACCCTACTCCTTCCACTACTTTGGAACCGTCCACCTCTATTGTGGCCTTAAGATCTCCCTCGAAGCGCAGATAGGGAATCATGTAGTCTGTTCGTCTTGTGATTGATGACGCTATACTACTATGGCCATATGGTCGGCGCTCAAGCTGCCCCGAAGCACCGAGCCTGGTTGCGGTCGTTAACGCTTTGTTCTTTGCTACCAGGTCTACAGGTGGGATGTGCAAAATGGCATACAGTGCAGCCGTCGGGGTTGTTTTCAGGGCTCCCGTAATGCTAAGCATCGATAGTCTGCATACCCCCTCAAATTTTTTGAGGTATGTTGTTTTTTGTGTGGCCTTCCACCAAGCAAGAACTCCATAGTATAGAATAGGGCTTACAATCGCTGTAAAAACCCAATGAGAAAGAGAGGGCGATAGGCCCCACGTACACCCCAGCATTCTTTTACATGCGTAGAGTGGCGTTGAGGCCTTCTTGACCCTCTCCTCCATGTTGAGCTTCCATGACAGCTTACTGTCTAGGATGATTCCTAAATATTTTGTGCAAGGTTTCTCCTGTAAGGTCACCCCTCCTAACTTAGGCCTGGTCCAATTTGGGACCTTGTACCTCTTTGTAAACAAGACCATATCCGTCTTCTCCGCATTGACTTTCAACCCGACATTAGATGCCCAGGTATGAATATCGCGAAGCGCCCGATCCATCAAAGAACTAATCGTTGGAAGGCACTTTCCACTTATGACAATTGAAACGTCATCTGCGTAAGCCGTAAGTTTTATTTATTTTTATGCCCCTGTCCACTGATTTCGTGGCCTCGTACAATCCCCATTGTGATGTAATCTTTCTGCAATTTAACATGCAGCCGATCCATCTGATTAAGGCAGGATGTACTTTAATGTAATTAAGACCATCCATAATCGCCCATTTTGCAACATTATTGAAAGCCCCGGCAATGTCCAAGAAGACTCCTAGAGCATACTCCTTATATTCCAGGGATTTCTCTATGCTTATTACCACCCTATGCAATGCGGTGTCTACCGACTTGCCTTTGGTGTACGCATGCTGTGTTGTGGAGAGCAGCTAATGGGTCTATAGTCTTTGGAATACATGTGACCGATCTTCCCCGCCTTTGGTAGAAAAGCTACACGAGCAGTTCTCCAAGAGTGCGGTACATGATTCAGTCGTATGCACCCATCGAATATTATTTTAAGCCATTCCACGGCCGCCCTACTTGAGACTTGTAGCATGACCGGGAATATACTATCTGGGCCCGGCGATTTAAACTTAGAAAACGTCTTCACTGCCCACTCGATCTTGGTATCGGTCACCAAGCCCGGCACTACTAGCTCCGTGATCGGAGTGTGAGTGATGTCTGCTGGCTCCTCTAAACCGGCTACCGATGGGAAATGTGTATCGAGAAGCACCTCACCTCACTATTACGTGACCATTCCCCGTTCTCTTTCTTTATTAGTCCCTGGACTATGTTTCCCTTTGCTAGGACTTTTTTTCAACCGTGCTGTTTCGCTGGAGCACTCTATGTCCGTAAGAAACTTTTCCATGAGTTTCTCTTCGCCCTGGTAATTTCACGCTTGTAGATCCTCAGTAGATCCCTGTACTCGTCCCGACACGCTTCGCTTTCCGCGGTCTTTGCGAGCTTAAACATTTCTTTAACCTGTCTTCTTAGAAGACTCAGCTCATTGCTCCACCATGGCGGATTTGCTTTTCCTCTGAATCTTCTTAGAGAGCAAGCTTTGTTATACGCAGTCATAAGCGTCCTTGTTAGGAATTCATTCGACTCCTCCAGTTCCTCTACATTAGCAACCTCTTTGGGTTGTCCCAGTTTTGTTTCTACATGTTTCTGGAATTTAGTCCAGTTCGTTGACCTAGGGTTTCTAAAGGTTCCTCCCTTCTCTACCCTCTTTAGTGGGATGTTGAAGCTGATATACGCATGGTCGGAGAAGGATGGTCTATCAAGAACCATCCAATCATACCTTGATATATCACGCTCGGAGCTCAATGTAATATCCAGAACATTGCTGGATGTTGGACCAATGTATGTAGGGACATTTCCCCTGTTGGCTATCTGCAAATTGGTTTGCAGGATGTAACAAAACAGAGATTCGCCTCTCTCGTTCACATTTCCTCAGCTAAAAAGTCCTAGTTTCCCACCAAAGATTCTAAACAGATAGATGATTTGGTTTGAGTAGTTGGAAATACCTAGGTTCCAATCTACAACCTCAATCACTGATTTTTTATTATACCTAGATGGCTACACTTTGCGCAGTTGAACATTCTTTGTCTCCAATCTACACTACTGGTCGCCGGTGTTTTTATTACAAACTATATGCCTGATTTTTTGTTCAGTTTGTCACAGGAATCCATTGTTCATGGTTAGATACCACATTATGTGTATGTCCAGTTGAAGAGACCTAGTCGGTTATCTAAAGCCTACTCAACATCAATTATATTATCTAATAGGTAGCGTTTTAAAACAGCAAAGAAGAAATGTACGAAGCGGATATGAATTTTTTTATTTTAAACCGAAAAAGGCCTAATAAGCCACGCTAAGTTTCCAAATTAAGCAAAAGCAAGTACAAGCAACAGCAACTTAATGTATCGTTGTCATTATTTTTCGATACAAACTAAGTAATTAATGTTTATTTTTTACTAAATCAATTTTGTATATAAAGATGATTAAATAGCCGCCAACAAAATTATAGCTTCCGCTTGCTATTATTGTTGGCTTGCTGTAAATTAGTACTAACAAGTAAAGGTGTCTAAGTTCGGGTGTAACCGAACATTATATACTCAGCGTGAACTTTAATTGTATATTTCATTTCAGATAAATTACTTTTCTACATAACACGTGACACCGCCCGTTTAAAAAAAAATGTCTCCCCATTTCCTCTTACAATAAAACTTGATAAGTGAAATATCATTGATTCAAAACTATTTTTTGCTAAGTTATAGCTTATTATTCTAGTCTACGACCCTTTTAAACTTGTTTTATATCTAAGTTGCCGTGGTCTTTAACCGATCCCGTCCATTTTTACTAGAAATATTTTCTGCTATAAGGAAAATATGTGTACACAATTTCATTACGATATGTTAATTTTTCTTCGAGTTATGGCTCCCGAAACATAGAAAATTGCTTGATCATAAAAGGGGCGGTGCCACACCCATGTTTTTAAATTTGAAGTTTTTCCTATTTATTGTTATAAACCCACTAGGGAAATGAAATACCATTTATATAAAGCTCTTTTTGCAAAGATATAGCTTATTTTATTCGTTAACGACCCTTTTAAACGTCTTTTATATGAAAGTGGGCGTGGTCTTTAACCGATCTCGTCCGTTTTTTCTAGAAATATTTCCTGCTATAAGGAAAATATGTGTACGCAATTTCATTACGATATGTTAATTTTTCTTCGAGTTATGGCTCCCGAAACATATAAAATTGCTTAGTCATAAAAGGGGCGGTGCCACGGCCATTTTTTAAAATTTGAGGTTTTTCCTATTTATTGTTATAAACCCACTAGGGAAATGAAATACCATTTATATAAAGCTCTTTTTGCAAAGATATAGCTTATTTTATTCGTTCACGACCCTTTTAAAAGTCTTTTATATAAAAGTGGGCGTGGTCTTTAACCGATCTCGTCCATTTTTACTAGAAATATTTTCTGCTATAAGGAAAATATGTGTACGCAATTTCATTACGATATGTTAATTTTTCTTCGAGTTATGGCTCCCGAAACATATAAAATTGCTTGATCATAAAAGGGGCGGTGCCATACCCATTTTTTTAAACTTGAAGTTTTTACTATTTATTGTTATAAACCCACTAGGGAAATGAAATACCATTTATATAAAACTCTTTTTGCAAAGATATAGCTTATTTTATTCGTTCACGACCCTTTTAAAAGTCTTTTATATAAAAGGGGGCGTCGTCTTAGCCGATCCCGTCCATTTTTACTAGAAATATTTTCTGCTATAAGGAAAATATGTGTACACAATTTCATTACGATATGCTAATTTTTCTTCGAGTTATGGCTCCCGAAACATAGAAAATTGCTTGATAATAAAAGGGGCGGTGCCACACCCATTTTCAAAAATTTTTGTGTTTTCCAATTTAATGTTATAATTCAATTTATAAAGTAAAATTCTATTGATACAAAGCTCTTTTTCGCTAAGGTATAGGTTATTATTTTCGTTCACGACCCTTTTAAAAATCTTTTATATAAAAGTGGGCGTGGTCTTTAACCAATCTCGTCCGTTTTTTCTACAAATATTTCCTGCTATAGGAAAAATTTGTGTACCCAATTTTATTACGATCCGTTAATTTTTCTTCGAGTTATGGCTCCTGAAACAAAGAAAATTGCTTAGTCATAAAAGGTGCGGTGCCACGGCCATTTTTTAAAATTTAAGGTTTTTCATATTTCTTGTTGTAAATCCACTTGTGAAATGAAATACCATTGATATAAAGCTCTTTTTTGCAAAGATATAGCTTATTTTAGTCGTCCCGGACCCTTTTAAAAATTTTTTATATAAAAGAGGGCGGGGTCATTAACCGATTTAGTAAATTTTTCTTCAAAGCATTCCTTTTAGTAAAGGCAACCTCTCTACCGACTTTTGTTACGATAGGTTTAACTGTTTTTGATTTATGACTAATAATATTTTTTAAATTGATTTTATCACAAGTGGGCGATGCCACGCCCATTTTAAGAAAATTTTCCACATTTTTTTCAAGGGTCTCAATATCAGTTCACACGTCAAATTTCAACATTCTAGGTGTATTATTTACTAAATAATCAGATTTTTTGTGTTTTCCATAATGTTATATATATAAAAAGTGGGCGTGGTTATCATACCATTTCGCTCATTTTCAACACCAATCTATTCTGGGTCCAGATATAAGCTCGTGTACAAAATTTGGTGAAGACATCTCAATATTTACTCAAGTTACCGTGTTAACGGACAGACGGACGGACAAGGCTCAATCAAATTTTCTTTCGATACTGATGAGTTTGATATATGTAAGTCTATATCTATCTCGATTCCTTTATACCTGTACAACCAACCGTTATCCAATCAAAGTTAATATACTATGTGTGCAAAGCACGCTGAGTATAAAAATAAATTATAGTAACTACGATAAAAGAATGTTTATTAAATACTAGATAACATATCGAATAACAAAGCTAACAAAAAAGCTCAACGAAAAAGACGATAAAATATACTCATTCACATAAGATCCGCATAGAATGATGTTTGCCATGAAAAACTACTTATCTTTGTAGAACTAACCAACTCTGCGGCAACAATGAATTTAATACATATTTATTCATTTATTAAAGATTACATAGCACTGATAAAATAATAACAAGAAACCTTAAGCTTTGCATAATGCCTTTGGCTTGTAAAATTTTGAACGGAAATGTTATTTTAACTCGCCGAAATCCATGAGAAATCTAGGTCATTAATTATTTCACAGCATAAATACTGTTTATGAAGTAAAAAATTGCTTAGCTACCAACTTGCAATGTGACTACAACTACTTAGATTATTTGTAGTTGGGTTTTGTTTCTTTGACTGACAAGCTTGTTGCTGCTAATGTTGTGCGTACTGAAATAATTTGCCTATTAACTTAAACCACATTAAATTCATACAATGTTTAATTTTTCAAAAAATATCTTATCAACCAAATCTCATCTGTGCTGCTCTTGTGAGATCATTTGGCTTTTCCTATTGTTACTCAAGCTTGCGGATATAAAAATGTTTTCTTCTAATTTTCTCTTCAAATCGTGTTTGACATTTTTATAATCAGCGTGCTTTGCACACAGAGTATATTAACTTTGGTAATATAACCGTTGTTTGTACAGGTACATTGGACCCAAGCGGGTTAGGGGCGACTATAGACCAAATTGATTCAAGGGGCTGCCAGCGCAATATATAGCTTCTCCAACCCAATTATCAACCTCACCTACCTGTGGCGAATCCCCTTTCTTTAAGAGCCGAGGCTCTGGGGAAGCCAAGTTCCTCATGGATCTAGGGGGCGGGATGACCTAGAAGGTTTCATGTGGTCATACCAAATCGTTCCCGAGATGGTCGGGCTAGTACCTTAATGGTGCATGTTACCGGAACGTACCGGATCTGCATCCGGCAAAAGCCATCAACATCAATAACACTCCCCAAGGTCCTGCGGGGAATGCCCTTATCGCTACAACAACAGCAGGTACATTAAAATCGAGATAGATATAGACTTCCATATATCAAAATCATCAGTATCGTTCGTCCGTATGTGCGTCCGTTAACACGATAAATTGAGCATATATTGAGATATCTTCACCAAATTCGGTATACGGGCTTATCTCGCCAAGAATAGATTGGCATTGAAAATTAGTGAAGTCAGATGATAACAACGCCAATTTTTTATATATATGTGACCCGGCCTATGAAAAGGTGGCTTATGACTAAAAAAAAAATTGCGAGAAACAGCTGTTTTTTGTTTTTTTTTAGTCATAAGCCACCTTTTCATAGGCCGGGTCACATATATAACATTTAGGAAAACACAAAAAACCTGATTATTCAGTAAATAATACACCTAGGATGTTGAAAATTTATGTGTGAAGTGCATTAATATTTGAAAACTTTTTGAAATGGGAGGGGCACCGCCCACTCGTGATAAAATCAATTTTACAAATATTAATCAGAAATCAAAAACCGTTAAACCTATCATAACAAAATTCGGCAGAGAGCTTTCCTTTACCATAAGGAATGCTTCGAAGAAAAATTAACGATAAGGACCACGCCCACTTTAATATAGAAGATTTTTAAAGGAGTCGTGGACAAATAAAATAAGCTATATTCTAGTATCGGCGGCCACCGTGGTGTGATGGTAGCGTGCTCCGCCTACCACACCGTATGCCCTGGGTTCACACCCCGGGCAAAGCAACATCAAAATTTTAGAAATAAGGTTTTTAAATTAGAAGAAAATTTTTCTAAGCCGGGTCGCCCCTCGGCAGTGTTTAGCAAGCGCTCCGTGTGTATTTCTGCCATGAAAAGCTCTCAGTGAAAACTCATCGGCCTTGCAGATGCCGCTCGGAGTCGGCATAAAACATGTAGGTCCCGTCCGGCCAATTTGTAGGGAAAAGCAAGAGGAGCACGACGCAAATTGGAAGAGAAGCTCGGCCTTAGATCTCTTCGGAGTTATCCCGCCTTACATTTATTTATTTATTTATATTCTTGTATCGGTGTTTAAAAAGAGCTTAATGTTAATAGTTTCTTTCTTTCTATATGCCATTATAACAAAAAGTTAGAAAATGTTAAAAAAATTTAAAATGGGCGTGGCACTGCCCTTTTTTACTAAGAAATTTTCTATGTTTCGGGAGCCATAACTTGAAAAATTAACGGATCGTAAAAAGATTGAGTAGAAAATATTTCTAGTAAAAACAGACGGGATGGGTTAATCGCACCACGCCTACTTTTATATAAAAGAAGTTTAAAAGGGTCGCAGACCAGAACAATAAGCTATATCTGAGCGAAAAATAGTTTTGCATCAATGACATTTCACATACCAAGTTTTATTGTAAGACGAAATTGGTATAGTTTTTTTTAATGGGCGCTACCACGCCCCTATTCCGATCAAGCATTACACAACATTTCTAAAGCCTCAAAAAATTTTACCGCTTGTAACAAAGTTCGACAAAGTAGTTTATCTAAAATGAACTGTACAATTGAAACTCACGCTGAGTATTTAATATTCGGTTACACCCGAACTTAGACACCCTTACTTGTTTTATATTCATATCAATTGCAAATTCATGCACTTTCAGTAAGCTCCAAGAAATTTTATAACAGAGAAGAAAAGTTGTAAGTAATTTCGAAATTGCATTTTGAACTTTGGTTTCACTTTTTCAGCGCTTCACTTTTGTGTTCATACCGCAACGTCAAGTTAATAGAAAAGTGGTTGTGAAGTTTCGCATAAACATTTTTATTCACCTGTTGTTTTTAGTTTCATGCTGCATAAATATTTCTTTTTTTCTTCTCGCCCTTTATTGTCTGCCCTTGCATCTGTGTCCATGCCAAGATTTATGTGCCAAAATGTTTCACTTTCAATTTATTATTCGCATGGTCTTGTAACTGAACTTTGTGTCAAGTAAATAACTCACATGTGTAATCTTGTTTATGGCCAATTGGCTTTCTGCTTTGTCAGTTACTGTGTGAATTTTGGCAACTTTTGACCACTTAAACTTGTTGCTTCAAGTTTTTATTTGGTTTTTTTCTTTTGCTTTTCTTCTTTATAATTTTTCTTAGGCTATTTGCCAAGAAGGGGTTTTAAAGTTTTGGCTTTCTATGGGGAAACTTTTACATATTAAATACGTAACGAAATTACTTACTTTTAATATTTGAGTTTACTTTTACTATTCATAGGTTAAGTTTATATTATACTCAAACTGTTTATACAAGGATTGGTACAAAAAGTTCTGCAAATTATAAAGTGCTTACAGGGAGGTTCCATGAGAAAGTGAACCTTGGTGCCTTTCAAAACTGGAGACCGTGTGGATACAAATGTTGTAAAATCGTCCAATCGACCGAAAAATATTAAATTTATTGTTTAAATACATTTTCAAAACCTGTTTTTTTCTTCATAAAGCAAAGTGCTCTCGAAAGATTTGTGATTTAACACTCGAGTGATCAAGAAGAAAAATAACTGCTTTAACTCATCATTGTTTAAGGGAGCAGAATAAAATACCAAATTACATTAGCCCTTATTATTATTAGATCTATCGAATAGTGATAGCTTTGTCCCACCCGTGACTAAAAAGTGAAAAGTTGTTCTAAATTCCATGTAAATTTTTGCGTTAATGGTTCCCATCGTCGAAAACGGCGTGGATTTATGCTCACATTCACAAATAGCTTGCCATATCAGACTTTTATGCTAAACTTTCCTATCAAAGTGGTTTTTTTCTGCAGAACTGGGTACCTGGAAGCAGTCTTCCATTTTTAAAGAAGTTTCCTCTTCCATAACAACACATACATTTTTGCTGGCCAATTTGGTCTCATAGAGCTTACGTGCAAGGGAAATGCTTTTTGACGTCTGTTTTTCACTTCGTTTTGGAACTTTTTTTGTAAGTTTTAATACCATTTCTCTGCTTGATTCGCGAATGAAATGAAATGATTCGTGTGACTTGCACAAGTGTGATTTTGGCAACATCTTTTGTTGACATGGATCGTTTTTCCTAATTAGGGATAGAACATTATCCCTTTGGGCGTCCACTTCTTGGCTTGTCCCTCACTAAGCGTTAGTTGAAATGCAAAACCTGTCTTGGGGCAGTGTCATAGTATAATCCTGTGAGTTTTATCAACTTTTTGTAACTAACATTGGGATAACTCGTCCAAATGTACAACAATTTTTTATATATCTTTTCCTTCTTACTCATTTCCCTCGTTGTTGAAGGCTTGATTTTAGGAGCTAATATATTTTTAAAAATGTTATGAAATACCAATTCAGAAATAATTAAATCAAAGACTATTATGTTATTACTAAACAACTTTTAAGGTATTCTAAATTTTCAGAAATTTCTGTACCAATATTTATTGTTATTTATATTCAAAAGAATATTTTCTATCTTTATTTGGTGTTCTTTTTCTTTTCAGGTAAGATAACTCAACAATATAACCACCATCACGGACTCCTTTATATGTACGGCGATTATGTTGTTCAATATTTATTTTCGTACAAATAACATCTCTCAAACAGGTACTATCCAATTGGAAATTTGAGTAAGAGCCTTCTGACCATATTTATTAAATTTTTGAAAATCATTGTTAAGTAGCTGTGAAAGTTTTGTTTTGAATGGCCAGCTGAGAATGCATTCCGAAAACTTACTTGATTGCTCATTAGTGAATTTCTTTTAACGCTAGAGTACTCTATAGATCAGAAATCGAAAAAAAAACAAATATCAATATACTAAGTCCCTTTTTACAGAGCATATGCAGAAAAAAGTTAAATTCGATACAACATTATGTCGACCACTGAGTTGAGTATAACGCTGTCTCGGCTGCCTTTTCGATAACGCCATCTCATAATTCGAGCGAGGAACACTCTGCTTAATCTCTTTTTGCTTCCATATAATACACTATTCCATATTTCTATTGATTAACGCCCTATTTATGAATATAGTTTAATAAAGCCCTATATCAAAATTCGTTTAAAGAACGCCCTCTCTCAGAATGAATTAAATACTTTTTGGATCTGATGCATTTGATCTAATCATTTTTGAATACAATCTGAGTATGATATAAATAATAATCCATCGAACCCTCATTTCCTCAGAGCACTTTACCAAGCCGATCCCTGTCAAGGATTTGAGAATAAGTCTAGGCTTTAGATGACATAGTTTCGATAGTCCGAAAATCTCTCGCCTACTTCTTAACATAGTACTCCCCGGTATCTTCCATTCTGTCTCAATAGTTGCGAAAAAAGCCATTCGTTAAACGCCAGTTCGCGTATTTCCTTTTTGTCTCTTCCTTTATAACCATCTAATTTATGTTGCTACTGCTGCTTCTTTAACTAGTCCAGAACCTAGGTTTGTCAAAATTTTTAGCGTGACATTGAAGTGTTCAGTTTTTCCACATTAGAATACGACCTTGAAGGCAGCTTGACTGTCACTCAATCTATTGATTCTAAATACTTACGAAATTACTGCGACTACCTCCGTCTAAAAAATGCTTGGGAAATGCATTGACTCTTGAGCACAACAATATTTTCGTTTCAATCCATTTTGCAGTCTTTCAGCTGCCTGTACCACCCTAGTGCATGATTCTGTACTTTTACGTCCTCCCAAGTTGCTTTGTCTGCGAGTTCTGTATTCTATTTCTATTAATAACGAACAATCTGAACTACGTCTGCTGTTGGGAAATTCGGAGCTGATCGTTGAGCTTTTCTAGCGCCCATTTTCGACATGGTTTTTACGTGTTTCTAGTTTTTAAACTTAGAAAAAAAATTCCGACTGACGCATCTATTTCGAAGGTGATAATAAGCTTCCCCACTTGAAAAACTTGATATCTTCAAAATTCACGAAAGTCAGTAGAAATTTGTTATTGTAGAGGACATTAAATGTGGAAAAGGAGGGATCGAAATAGGTATGCTATCGACGAGGTATGAACAGCTTATAGGTCTTGTGTCGAAAAATTATAGATTATCAATCGAAAATTTATAGATATTATTATAATCGATTTGGTATCGATTCGTGATCAATTGTTACCGGTGTTTCCCATTTATTAACGAAACGTTATCGATTTGATATCGATAAATTGTCGGTTTATTATAAAAAAGTTATCGATTTATGCTATCGGCTATATATCGAAGATATTTATTGAAATTTATTATTTATCGTTGTATTTTGGAAAAATTATAGATTAACTATCGGAGTCTTACCAATTTGTTATTGATTCGACGACTTATCGGATAGTTATGTAACCGATACGGATAAAACTTCAATATAAAATTGATGACACATCTGTAACCCGTCGACAACAAGCCGATAGATAAAAAACCAATAAAAATCCGGTTGTAATAATTCGTCGATAATAAGTCGATAATAAAAGAAATTGTCAGTATCGGTTGTTACCGACTAGAAGCAGACGAAGCCGAAATTATTTGTTTCTGGTGAATTTACCTCCACTGCGGATTAACTTCAAACCCTCTGTGCTACGGCGTGTTGATTATTATTATTTTTTTTAACTATATTTATGTTATTTAAACAAATTTTTCAAACGTTGGCAATTTTTTTGCAACACGCCCAGGTTTCGATTTTTCGCATAACAAAGCCTCGCACAGCCGTGGCCATTCAGTTTGTCAATAAATCTTCGCAACACATTATACCGTCTTGAACCCATCGGAAGTCTCCACGATATTCATGTAACTAGGCTAAATGTTTTAATGTTTTTTCCTTGCACGCATACAAAATTTATTTTTATGGTTGTTGCAACAAATACAAAAAACAAGCATTTCGTGCAACATGACTTTTAATATGAACCTACTCGCAGTCTGGCCTGCTATACTTACTTGTATACGTTTAAAAATAATAATCACGCAAAGTAATTATGCTTGCATTTTAAAGACTTTTGTAATCGTTGCTAAATATGTACCGCATACTTTAGAGAATTCACTACAAATAGTTAGTTTGTATGTTTATAGATAAATACATCTATTATTGTTGCACGCAGAAGCAGCTCAATGATTTGCGCCACAAATACCTTAGACGCGCCCAACAAGGGGCGTTTGTGGTGGCTCTAATTTGCGTCATGCCTCTCAGCCAGTGTAAATGCTTACGGCGCTGTAAAATGTAGTTTCCATGACATGTTCCACAGTCAGTCAATCACTGCAAAATTGCACGTCTGCATGTTATTTGATAAATAACAAACTGAAATGAAAATGAGGTGGAAGGTGTTGAAATTAATTACCAAAAATAATTGTTTAACTACATATTTTAGTTTCAATGTTTACTTTTCATTTAAAAAAAAAAAAATTTTAAGTGTGTTTTGGTTTACTGTTAATAAAATTTATGGTAAAAACAAGTATTTAAACTTTCCATTTCCATTGCCCCATTTGAACTATTGACAAGTTGATATTTACTTGCTGCATATTAAAATAGTTGACAATACAAATACTAGGGTTGTTACTTAATTTTTCGCTTCTAGTTCAGCCTAAGCATCAACGTGCTGTGGGCAGTAATGTTTTTGGCACGTCTTTCGTAAAATTTGATCTGCATTGAACTGCGCCCTCGTCATATTTTAAGAAAACGCTCAATAAATTGCTTTTTTGCCAAAATCAGTTTCATTTTTTTATGCCACTTTTACACAGAGGATTAATGAAATTTCTTCACTAAAGTCTTTATGAAACTCAATTTGTCATACAAAATTCAGACACTTAATTATCTCATATCTGCTTTAGTGGATGCTTAATAGAGTGAAAAATTTAGTGAGTTTTTCGGATTTTATTGTCAATGTAACATCACAGGCAGCCACCGTGGTGTGATGGTAGCGGGTTCCGCCTATAACAACGTATGCCCTGGGTTCGCACCCCGGGCAAAGCAACATCAAAATTTCAGAAATAAGGTTTTTCAATTAGAAGAAAATTTTTCTAAGCGGGGTCGCCTCTCGGCAGTGTTTGGCAAGCGCTCCGAGTGTATTTCTGCCATGCAAAGCTCTCAGTGAAAACTCATCTGGCTTGCAGATGCCGTTCGGAGTCGGCATAAAACAAGTAGGTCCCATCCCGCCAATTTGTAGGAAAACAGAAATAGGATCACGACGCAAATTGGAAGAGAAGCGCGGCCTTAGATCTCGTCGTTTTTTTAATATCATATTTACGCAGAACCAAATGCGTCATTTTGGGCGAAGAATTACAAATGCGATGCATTTCCTCATACAAATCGCATTTCCGATATGACTAATTTGCGCGCATTTCATCGCATTCGGCCTGCAAATGCAGTCCACTCAATCAATCCACACACGCTTTTGACATTTTCTTTCTCAAAGAAATCCGGCAAAATCAAGAATGGTTAAACGCCGAATCACGATCTTAATGCTGTACCAGAGTTATAAAAAGGATTTTCCAGTAAATTTCGTTTTACTGCTTTTAGATTTGCTAGACATGAAGGCAGTTATTATTATTATTATTATCTATATATTAATACGCTAACAAAATTTCCATACAAACAATTGACAGGCGGTTTCGCATAGTTAGCATACGTAAAATCATATAAAAGTGATATTAATCGATTCGTATAGATCAGCCGCAGTGCATAGGCCTATTTTTGTTAACAAATATTACTCTATTTGTTTATAATTAATAGGAAAAGTTTTTTGTAAATCCAACAATCTCTCCAAATATCGATATTTACTTCATTGCACAAAAGCGCGCCATCTTTGGACAAATTATGTAAATGCTCTATCCGAAGATTAGAATCTTAATATTTCCACAATGATCACATTAAAACCCGGAAAAAAGTCTAAGTGCACTTATTGCGTTTTTATATGGAACTGTTTGTTCACTTCACTTAATTTCAAGTAATTTCACCATAATTCTATGTCAATTTCATTTGATTTTACATAATTTTTATATTTTTGTTTAAGGAGCTCCATACCAAAACGTTATAATTACATCTGAAAAGTTTGTAGAAAATTAAGGAAAATACAGTCAAAAAGTACAAAGTCTTAGATAAAATTCAAAATTTTACAGAAAAAGTTAAGTAAGTTAGACCAGTCTGCTATATTTCCAACACTTGATGCATAGACTGAGTTGAAAAAATACACGTTGGTCGAATTTCGACCACAGGCGATACTAGTTATTATTATTATTATTATATTTAGGAAATATTAGTACAATAAGACTTGACTGCAGTCTTTTTTAGTACAACTTTTATCACATAACTCTTACTTAATAATATTTATGTTAACAAAATCAATTTAATTTAAATTTAAAAAGTATATCAAAACTAAGCATCCAGTTAGGAGTGTATAATATTATATTATTCATAGAAATCATTATACATAAAACAGATACAGAAAAGTAAATTAATAAAAGATAATACAATCTAAGGTAGGTAAGTAATTAATAGTTTTATAGGTGGCCAATTTAAGCAAATTATGTTGAAAAATATTGATAAATAATTTGTATATAGTTCCTTTCGTGTATACGGTTCTTTGTGGCAGCCGGTATGGAATTCCAAGAGCGTATAGTATTTACAAAAAAGAGTCTTGTTGAAGCCACAAAGCTGAAACTCGGAAAAATAAGCTTTTCATATAGATTTAGAGGGCGTTTTTGTGGCAATCAGCTGAACGAGAAAAATACAACTTCTCGCTTTAAAATAAGCATGGATTTCACAACCAAGAAGCTTAGTTCTCTAAGCAGAAATATGGTCAAACTCACATAGGCCATACACATATCGCGTTATGTGGTTGAACGCAACATCAATTTTATGAGCGGACCAGGAATCTATGTATATATTAATACGCTAACAAAATTTCCATACAAACAATTGACAGGCGGCTTCGCATAGTTAGCATACGTAAAAGCATATAAAAGTGATATGAATCGATTCGTATAGATCAGCCGCAGTGCATAGGCCTATTTTTGTTAACAAATATTACTCTATTTGTTTATAATTAATAGAAAAAGTTTTTTGTAAATCCAACAATCTCTCCAAATATGGAAAAGTTTTTTGTAAATCCAACAATCTCTCCAAATATGGATATTTACTTTCTTGTACAAAAGTGCGCCATCTTTGGACAAATTATGTAAGTGATCTAAGACACAAACCTACATAAGCGTACGCGCTACACGATGAAAGATTAAAACATGGTTTCCCATTGTTGCCACTTACCTATAATAGCCTCTACCAATATCCTAAAAAATTGTTCCAAAATAATTTGTAGCGTACCAAAAAATCTTAAATAGAATTAATTTTTGACCGGCCCATTTTTTGTGGCAAATTTCACTTACACGTAAATACATAACACTTTATTTAACAGATTCTTTGTTTTTTATTTTAGTTGTTTTCAAAAAAACATGAAATCGCAAATAATGAGTTAACTTTTGTTGAAACTAACTAATTTATTTATAACAATTTGGCGCAGTTAGAGAATTCATCTTACGACCCATATGACATTTTAGTTTATCGATAATAAATTTGATGATAATCGATTAATTTTAGAAAGTAATAGATTTTAGACAGTGGCGGTAACAGTTATGTATTTATACAAAATTTAACGGGTGGCGTGAAATAGACTAAATTCCTTTAGCAAATTTCTTCGTTTTTAACTAAAAGTTCGTGTTATTTGAACTATGACAATATTTGAATTATGACAATATTGAAGTAAATGGGCGATAAATGTATATGGGTGATATAGGCTTACTGGGGAACCAAGCTCTCAAAACTAACTTCGGTAGCGCGCCAACTGGGACCTCACGGGAGGTGTGGAAAAACCTATTTTTCAATACAATTTCAAGTAATTTCACTATAATTCTATGTCAATTTCATTCGATTTTACATAATTTTTATATTTTTGTTTAAGGAGCTCCATACAAAAACGTTATAATTACATGTGAAAAGTTTGTAGAAAATTTAAGAAAATACAATCAGAAAGTACAAAGTCTTAGATCAAATTCAAAATTTTAAAGAAAAAGTTAAGTAAGTTAGACCAGTTTGCTATATTTCCAACACTTGATGCATAGACTGAGTTGAAAAAAATACACGTTGGTCGAATTTCGACCACAGGCGATACTAGTCTAATTTATTGCAAGTGCAAGTTTTTTACGTATGGCAACTGGCGTAAATATTGACCACTGCCTTAGATTTCGGAGTGTGCAGTATACCCTCCCCACCATGAAATTAATATGATCAACGCAAGTAAGACTAGAGTTAACAACAAATCCCAGGTTTTTAACCTTGTTAACAATTTTAATCAAGTTGTTATCAATATGTTTGATAGGTAGATTACCAATAACGATATTTTTCCTTGATATCAGTAATACAGAAGACTTACTTCCGTTGAGGCAGAGACCATTTTTGCTAGCCCAGTGCGACACTTTCAACAAATCTCCATTTAATTTAGCGCAAAGATTACTAATACTATCAGATATGTACATTTGCACATCATCAGCATAGGCATGCATTCTAACGTGACTTCACTCTAGGAAAATGTCATTTAGAAACAGGCTGAATAATAGGGGTCCAATGATGGAACCTTGTGGAACTCCTAGAGTTAAAAATTTTGACTGCGATATTTCGTAGCCCGTGCTTACTTGCAGGCATCTACCGGTCAGATAGCTATCCATAATCTTCACTGTATTTCCACTGAATCCAAAATATTTTCTGAGTTTGTTACAAAGCAACTGGTGATTGACAGAGTCAAAAGCTTTCGAAAAATCTAATAGAGTGAGTGAGCTGATTTTTATCAAAAGGCACCCGTATATCGTCCAATATTTTCAACAACGCAGTTGAGCAGCTGTGCTTGGCTCTAAATCCCGATTGAAAGGGTGAAAGTAGCTTATTATTTTGGATATGAAGGGTAATTTACTCCGCTAGAAGTCTTTCAAAAACTCGCGTCTAATTTCGGGTTCAAAAAAAATTATGTACCAGGAGCACATGATAATGGCTCTTCATAAAGTCATTTGATAGCACATATTCATTAATTATTCTTGTGTACCAAATGAAATTATTTAATTGATTAAAAAAAACGTCAAACTGACATTTCATATTTCTCTGACTTTTTACACTTTACTGCCGTTTTGCTATGAACGGCAGTGATAAGTGACTAACTGAAGATGGTGAAAACGGCCATAAGACTAAAATTAATGTTTTGAGTATATGTAAGTAATCCAAAAGTTTTTGGCTGTTAAAAATTCTTTAATAATTTTTTAAACTTGTTAGGTATACAAGTTAAGCCATATAAAAACTGGCTTATTCATAAATATATATGTATGTGTATCGCAATATCTACGCAATTACCCTCGTAAATAAACAAGTTTAATATATATACCAGCTTTTCTTACGCGCTTCAATCGTATTAAACTAAATACTTTATGGCTTTGGTGCGTTCTGTTCGATTGACAAGTGAAAATGTACAGGAAAACTTACTTTACCAATTACACGGCCTAAACTTGTCATATCACTTTGTAGTCATGGTTGTAAAGTGATGTTGTTGTATTTATGTATCATATGCACATAACGCTAACCTCACAGCTGGTGTCACTTTTCTTTTAAGCCAACAATTTTATAATATGAATAAACAAATAAACGGCTAAATTAAATTGCTAGTCATTTTCGGAGCTAAAGACGTTTGATACAACTTTCTTTTTGTTTTGGTCTTGTATGATAATCCCTTCAAACCTAAAGTTAAAAAATATACATTAATAAACTTTGAATCTACATAAAATGGTATTTTGTCAAAATTCAGTTGCGGAAGGGAAGCTATAGAGCTTTGTATTGCACTTGTAAACGCCTTGAATCCCTCGTGTGTTGAGGGGAGTTGCATCATTTCTTCTTTAAAGTAATGTTACATTTTTGAATCAAATTTGTTTATAACATTATTGACAAACAGTAGGTAGGTACGAAATAAAAAGCTGACTATGTATTTCGTTAGCTTAAGGCCTTAACCGGAACATATTTTCGAAACTAAGGTTTTCAGAAACTATCATATATTAAAGACATGTTTGCAGGGTAGTGAAGGTAAAAATAAGAGTTTTTTGCCTTCTTCTCCCATAAAATTTGACGTGTTTTAGAACAGATTTCGCACGTTTTAGCAATAAACAAAAATAAATACCTAGCACGATTTTACCTCCGAGCAGATTTAGGCCGGGTTTCCAATTTGCGTCGTATTCCTTTTAATTTTACCTACAAATTGGCGGGATAGAACGTACATGTTTTATGCCGACTTAAACGGCCAAACCACTGCCGAAGGACGACCCGGCTTCGTCAACCTTTTTTCTAAATTTTTGATGTTGCTTTGCTCTGTAATTGAACCCAGGGCCTTCGGTGTGGCAGGCGGAGCACGCTACCACCACGCCACTGCGGTCATTGGTTAAAATAATGTTTATAACAAATTTCTTAGTTTTATGTCAATTTTTCGTAAAAGAGGCAGTGCCATTTCCAGTTTACGAACGCTTTAATTTTCAGGTTTTCGATTCTCCTGTCAGTGCGAAGATAAAATTTAAGCTAAGTAATTTACCTTCTCTCCCAGTAGCACATTCGTTTCCACCTTCCTACTAACCAATTTCAATGTTGCCATATTCTTAAAAATGGTTTTACCACAGCCAGAATAATGGTGAGCCGATCAAGAGCTCGTTGCTAAAATTTTATACATTCGTTTTAGTCATACTCCCGGTAAACTTTTGCAAAGTATTGAACTATCAAACCCTGCTTCACTTCTTTGCTGTTTGCTCTAATACTTAAATAATTATAGCGTCAACAAAATCCTTTCATTTCCATCTGCATTTTCCTTTTGAATGTAGTTAAACTGTTGCTGTTACTTGTATTGTATTTTCTTCCTTTTCTTCCTCTATTTCATCGCTCTATGCTTTGTTCTGTTCCTCTACTTTTGACCTTCCTCTTTCCTTCTCCCTCTCTTTACTCTTACCCTCTCAAACGTTCCTTCTTTCTGTATATAGTCCTACAATCCTCTTTCGCTTCTTCAACCTTTTCATCCTTTTTCCCTTCATCTACGTCTTGTTACTCGCATTTTTCTCTCCCTACCTCGGCTTTCTCCTCCGTCCCTGTATCTTTCTTACTCCTCCATTTTTCTTTACCATGCTCCCTTTTTAAGACCTCTCCCACTCGATCAACCTTTTCCTTTCAATTCGCATTTCATTCCGTCTTTCTCTGCATCTCTTCTTCCCTCCCCTTTTACCTATCTGCACCACACTCTGGTCTATTTGTCAAAACCCACATCTTCGCTCTCCCACTCCTTTTCAACTCCACTTCCCTTTCTATTTCTTCCTCTCTCTTTGTTCTCCGTTTTTTTTCGACTTCTTTGTTTCCTTATCTGTGACTCTTCTCATTGCCTTTGCCTTTCCTGTTTATCACGTCTCTCGCTATGTCTTCTCTCCCATTTCCCCCTTTTCTACACCCACTCGCCTTCTTCACTTATTGAATATCCAAGTATTGGATATATACTTAGAATAACTGCGTAGATACAGCGAAATTGGATTTTTTGTAGAAATGGACGTGACACAGTTCACTTTTCCAAAATTACTATTACCTTATCTTATTTACACGACACATATGTATACTGTGGCTGTCTTCTCCTTTTCCCACACTTAACCCTTTTATTATTGTCAACTCTCTCTTCACATTTTTAAATGAATTAAAATGCTTCCCAATTTCAAAATTTATTCTCACATCAAATGACGGTAAAATGTCATTTTCACTTGAAATCTATTGCATTGCGTTATTTACATGCGCTAATTTAACTTTCACTGACAAAACATATGTATATTTTTTTCTTGTGCCTAAAATGTAAGTAATGTTACCAAAGGCGTGACATTCCTTTAATAAGCGTAGCTGAAAATGATAAATTATATGTCATTTGTTACAAACTTTCAGACACTTACTATGTAATTATGTAACTGTTACTTACATATTTCCTATATTTGAAATTGCACATTTCCAGAAAATAACTTGTGAATCAATTATAAAGGGCGTTACCAAAAATATTTGAACTTGATATTTTACTTCCTCTTAACTATTGCTTTCAACCTTATTAAAATCTCTAGACTGTTCGAAGGAAAACTTATATATTACAGCATATTATTGGAACACTGACGCTATTTTCAATTCCCATAAGCAATTGATGAAGTTAATCTTCATGGGCTTAATATTTAGCTTCATCATTCATTTCATTCATTTTTTTTTTCAGTTTATTCTTTACACCCACTATCTAAAATATTTAGCTTACACCAATGAATAATGACTGACGGTCTTCTATTGCACGTTTTCTCATTTCTTGAAATTCCATTCGCTTTGTCAGTAAATATTACAATTGTCAAACAAATGTCAATTTGTCGTTTTGTGAGTGAGTTTCACATATTTCGCTTGCTAGTAGAGGACGGCTCTCCGAAGATGTCAATGCAGTGCACGTTTTCCATTAGAGTTCATTAAAAAATGTTTATTTACAACAAAAATTCGAAGGTATTTATATAACTACAGCGGTATTTTGTACACTGACTAGTGTAAAATGCGAATGTAAAAAAAAAAAATTTAGCAGTATATCTATATATCTATATTATTAGCTGTATACTGCAAAAGGAGCAGTTGCTACTTACATATTTCTTGTTAAAATCATATAATAAAGTGATTGGTTTCTTAAATAAGCTACATATGTATAAGGCTGGCTCTTGACACCTAATCAAACTAGAAACTTCGTCAAAATAATATACTCGTTATAATGAAAAATGGGTGCACGACCGTCCACATTTGAACACTAAAAATATAAGTTCTTTCGGATCATAGCTTTTACAGCAGCAAACGTTTTCCAAAATTTTAGAAAAAACTTCGATATGCTTTAATTTTATAAGATACTAGCAAGTACCCGGCTTACTTCGTTACGCCGCAAACAGTAAATCTATTGAGTTTTTGCTATTTGGGTATAGTTTAAAAGAAGAGATACACATACTACATATGTCATGTATTTTTATACTCAGCGTGCTTTGCACACAGAGTATATTAACTTTGATTGGATAACGGTTGGTTGTACAGGTATAAAGGAATCGAGATATATGTAGGCTTCCATATATCAAAATTACACTGAACCACGAATTTCAACTTTTTCTCTTTACCAGAAACGCCGTTATGAAATTCGTATGTAAAATCACCCCCTGATTTCGAAAATTGAGTTCATTTTTGATTATATGGTACGGTTTTTGAGATATTTGCAATTTACCGTTATTCGAAAAAACCAAAAATATGGCTCCCTTTAATTACGTATATCTCACGAACGGGTAAAGAAATGCAAACAAGTTTACAGAATCGGAAAGACGATAAAATTTTCTATGAATACATCATACATTGTTTTTTGCTCAACCAGACAGTTCTCGAGACATTAGCTTATCATTTCAGATTTTTGTTTTTTTTATGAAAAAATATGAAAAAAATTACTTTTTGGAGGGCAACATTCCAAAACCACGACTTTTTATCCAGATATTTTTTCTTTACGTAAAGCTCTGTTTAATTAGAAAAAAGATAAGCTATCATCGAATAAAATCTATGCAAAACTACGTAAGTTATAAGCGATCAAATAAAAATACCCACACTTTTTTGCAATTGCTTTACCCGTTCGTGAGATATACGTAATGAAAGGGAGCCATCTTTTTGGTTTTTTCGAATAACGGTAAATTGCAAATATCTCAAAAACGGTACCATAGAATCAAAAATGAACTCGATTTTCGAAATTAGGGGGTGGTTTTACATACGAATTTCATAACGGCGTCTCTGGTAAATTTTGGCCGTCGACCAGTGTTATCAGTATCGAAAAAAAATTTGATTGAGCCATGTCCGTCCGTCCGTTAGCACGATAACTTGAGTTAATATTGAGATATCTTCACCAAATTTGGTACACTAGCTTATCTGGACCCAGAATAGATTTGTATTGAAAATGAGCGAAATCGTATGATAACCACGCCCACTTTTTATATGGATAAAATTTTGGAAAACACAAAAAACCTGATAATTTAGTAAATAATTCACCCAGAATGTTCAAATTTGACATGTGGACTGATATTGAGGCTCTTGATAAAAATCTGTAAAAAGTTTTTAAAATGGGCGTGGCACCGCCCACTTGTGATGAAATCAATTTTACAAATATTATTAATCATAAATCAAAAATCGTTAAACCTATCGTAACAAAATTAGGTCTCTTAAGCTAGCCCAACCTTCTCAGCCCAATCAAAAAACGACACCATACTAAATTGCACAACATTTATTACTAATTTAGTACCGGTTAAGTACGGTTCCGTTTTTTGATTGTCATATGGGTTGGGCTAGCTTAAGTTTAATAAAATACAAGGGTAACAAATTTGATTAACCGGCACTAAATTAGTAATAAATGTTGTGCAATTTAGTACGGTCTCGTTTTTTGATTGGGCTGAAGAAAAGGTTGGGCTAGCTGAAGATACCTAATTTTGTTACGATAGGTTTAACGATTTTTGCTTAATAGACCTAACAAAATTGGGCAGAGAGGTTGCTTTTACTATAAGGAATGCTTTGAAGAAAAATTTACGAAATCGGTTAAGAACCACGCCCATTTTTATATAAAATATTTTTAAAAGTCGTGGATGAATAAATAAGTTATATCTTTGCAAAAAAGAGCTTTACTTCAATGGTATTTCATTTCCCAAGTGGATTTACAACAATAGGAAAAACTTCAAATTTAAAAAAGTGGGCGTAGCACCGCCCCTTTTATGACTAAGCAATTGTCTATGTTTCGGGAGCCATAACTCGAAGAAAAGTTAACGGATCGTAATAAAATTGGGTACACAAATATTCCCTATAGCAGGAAATATTTCTAGAAAAAATGGGCGGGATCGGTTAAAGACCACGGCAGCTTAGATATAAAACAAGTTTAAAAGGGTCGTAGGCTAGAATAATAAGCTATAACTTAGCAAAAAATAGTTTTGAATCAATGATATTTCACTTATCAAGTTTCATTGTAAGAGGAAATGTGGAGACATTTTTTTTAATCGGTTACACCCGAACTTAGACACATTTACTTGTTTCTGCTACGAAGGTAATAGTGTAATAAATACCCTCTGTTCTCTGAAATGCAAACACTTTTAAATTCGTTAGCGATACAAACAATTTATTAATGAACAACTTTGAAAGAAAACGCAAAAAGATAACAATTCAAATAAAATTAGATACTTAAGTAAATCGACTGCTGAGTCTAATATCACTCTATTTCAAAACTCTTTTTAAAAACACCCTACATCAGAATTTTTTTTCGAGAACGCCCTATCTCAGAATTTGATTGAAGAACGCACCATCTCAGAATTTATCTCAGCTCAAAATGTGTTGAATTTATACCGAGATGAAAAAAATTTTGAAATACGGCGTTCTTCAATCAAATTTTGCGGTAGGTCATTTTTGGGTCAAATTCTCAGGTAGGACGTTTTAGAAAAGAATTTTGTATAGAGTGCTATTCCACTTAGCAGTCGAAGTTGGATTGTAGAAACATAAAAGGTAAATGTTTTCATTAATTAAAAACTTTCGGGAATATAACATTCTTTGTTGTAGTATAATTTCCAGGAATGAGAAAACTTTGGTTCTGTGAGGAACCAGTTCTTGAAATAGCGACATACAGTTGCCCGTGAGAAGGTCTACGCCAACATAACTGTTTGTCCTTGCGACTTATTAATTGTAATTGTATTAGTCTAAGTGTAATAGGGGGTACTTCGGAGTAAAGCAAAGTCTTTAAAATCGCCAACTGAATAAAGGGAAGAAATGCTGTCAAAGTGTTTTGTAGTGGTTCCTACAGTAGTGACCATAAACCCTTTGTCCATTTTCTAAGTGAACAGATAGATGTACAACCGTTGGGAATTGGTCATGAATCGAAAATCCCAGTAATCTCCAAATACCTTCTGATGTGCTTAAATATCTGCCATTCAAAAAATTTGCACTTCGTCCTTATTATCGTGAACGGAAAATGTCGCTACCTTTGTTACATATTTACAAATATATTTTATTGCTTGCACTGAATTACAGTACTCTACATTTATGTGAGCGGAGAAACATCTGGAAAGAACGGGGCAATATGGAACGATCCATCGGTTGTCGACGTTGTCCTATTAGAAAGTACATGGTTATAACCACCGTCCGCTGAAGACCTTCGTCTATATTTTGGATATCCATCTTCCCCGGTCTTCGTATGCTGTAGGAGCTCGCCTGGGTATAATTTTGAGCATCGTCCATTCAACACACAGGACGATGATAAATGATCAACCCCAGCTCTGTGAAGTTGGCACCTACTTGGTCGAATAATTAAAAAAACATATCTCATTCGTTTGTCCACCTTTTGTCCATGTTTGTCCAGGAAAAATTTTCGTTTGTCCACCTTTTGTTAAAAAGTTATTTCAAAAAAAAAAAAAAAAATCGTGTGTGAAGTTGGCACCTCCATTTGCGGGTATTTAAAAAACTAAATGCCATTCGTTTGTCCACGTTTGTCCAGGAATAATTTTCGTTTGTCCACCTTTTGTTAAAAAGTTATAAAAAAAACATTTTTTTTCGAAAAAACCCAAAAAAATGTTTGTTTCGCTTTATTGTGCTAAATCGTATGTCCGTCGTTTGTCCATCGTTTGTCCACGATTGTCCAGGAAAAATTTTCGTTTGTCCACCTTTTGTTAAAAAGTTATTTCAAAAAAACAAAAATCGTGTGTGAAGTTGGCACCTCCATTTACAAGTAATTAAAAAAACCAAATGCCATTCGTTTGTCCACGTTTGTCCAGGAAAAATTTTTGTTTTTCCACCTTTTGTTAAAAAGTTATTTCAAAAAAACAAAAATCGTGTGTGACGTTGGCACCTCCATTTACAAGTAATTAAAAAAACCAAATGCCATTCGTTTGTCCACGTTTCTCCAGGAAAAATTTTCGTTTGTCCACCTTTTGTTAAAAAGTTATTTCAAAAAAACAAAAATCGTGTGTGAAGTTGGCACCTCCATTTACAAGTAATTAAAAAAACCAAATGCCATTCGTTTGTCCACGTTTGTCCACGAAAAATTTTCGTTTGTCCACCTTTTGTTAAAAAGTTATTTCAAAAAAACAAAAATCCCGTGTGAAGTTGGCACCTCCATTTACAAGTAATTAAAACAAGTAAGGAAGGCTAAGTTCGGGTGTAACCGAACATTACATACTCAGTTTAGAGCTGTGGAGACAAAGTAAGGGAAATCACCATATTGTAAAAGGAACCTAGGGTAACCCTGGAATGTGTTTGTATGACATGTGTATCAAATGGAAGGTATTAAAGAGTATTTTAAGAGGAAGTGGGCCATAGATCTATAGATGGACCCCATTTAGGGATATCGCCATAAAGGTGGACCAGGGGTGACTCTAGAATTTGTTTGTACGGTATGAGTATCAAATGAAAGGTGTTAATGAGTATTTTAAAAGGGAGTGGGCCTAAGTTCTATAGGTGGACGCATTTCGGAATATCGTTATAAAAGTGGACCTGGGTTGACTCTAGAATGCGTTTGTACAATATGGGTGTCAAACGAAAAGTGTAATAAGTGTTTTAAAAGGGAGTGGGCCTTTGTTCTATGGGTGGACGCCTTTTCGGGATATCGCCATAAACGTGGACCAGGGGTGACTCTAGAATGCGTTTGTACAATATGGGTATCAAATGAAAGGTGCTAATGAGTATTTTAAAAGGGTGTGGGCCTTAGTTCTATAGGTTGACGCCTTTTCGAGATATTGCCATAAAGGTGGACCAGGGGTTACTCTAGAATTTGTTTGTACGATATGGGTATCAAATGAAAGGTGTTAATGAGTATTTTAAAAGGGCGTGGGTCTTAGTTCTATAGGTGGACGCCTTTTCGAGATATCTCCATAAAGGTAGACCAGGGTGACTCTAGAATTTGTTTGTACGATATGGGTATCAAATGAAAGGTGTTAATGAGTATTTTAAAAGGGAGTGGGCCTTAGATCTATAGGTGGATGCCCTTTCGAGATATCGCCATAAAGGTGGGCCAGGGGTAACTCTAGAATTTTTGTGTACGCTATGGGTATCAAATGAAAGGTGTTAATGAGTATTTTAAAAGGGTGTGGGCCTTAGTTCTATAGGTGGACGCCTTTTCGAGATATCGCCATAAATGTGGACCAGGCCTGACTCGAGAATTTGTTTGTACGATGTGGGTATCAAATGAAATGTGTTAATGGTAATTTTAAAAGGGAGTGGGCCTAAGTTCTATAGGTGGACGTCTTTTCGAGATATCGCCATAAAGGTGGACCAGGGGTGACTCTAGAATTTTTTTATACGATATGGGTATCAAATGAAAGGTGTTAATGAGTATTTTAAAAGGGAGTGGGCCTTAGTTCTATAGGTGGACGCCTTTTCGAGATATCGACATGAAGGTGGACCAGGGGTGACTCTAGAATTTGTTTGTACGATATGGGTATCAAATGAAAGGTGTTAATGAGTATTTTAAAAAGGAGTGGGCCATAGTTCTATATGTGGACACCTTTTCGAGATATCGCCATAAACGTGGACCAGGGGTGACTCTAGAATGTGTTTGTACGATATGGGTATCAAATTAAAGGTATTAATAAAAAATAAAATAAATGTAAGGCGCGATAACCTCCGAAGAGATCTAAGGCCGAGCTTCTCTTCCAATTTGCGTCGTGCTCCTCTTGATTTTTCCCTACAAATTGGCCGGACGGGACCTACATGTTTTATGCCGACTCCGAACGGCATCTGCAAGGCAGATGAGTTTTCACTGAGAGCTTTTCATGGCAGAAATACAATCGGAGCGCTTGCCAGACACTGCCGAGGGGCGACCCCGCTTAGAAAAATTTTCTTCTAATTGAAAAATCTTATTTCTAAAATTTTGATGTTGCTTTGCCCGGGAGTTGAACCCAGGGCATACGGTGTGATAGGCGGAGCACGCTACCATCACACCACGGTGGCCGCCAAATGGTATTAATGAGGGTTTTAAAAAGGAGTGGCCCTTAGTTGTATATGTGAAGGCGTTTTCGAGATATCTACCTAAATGTGGACCAGGGTGATCCAGAACATCATCTGTCGGGTACCGCTAATTTATTTATATATGTAATACCACGTACAGTATTCCTTCCAAGATTTCAAGGGCTTTTGATTTCGCCCTGCAAAACTTTTTCATTTTCTTCTACTTAATATGGTAGGTGTCACACCCATTTTACCAAGTTTTTTTCTAAAGTTATATTTTGCGTCAATAGACCAATAAAATGACCATGTTTCATTGCTTTTTTGTATTTGGCATATAATTATGGCATTTTTTTCATTTTTCGTAATTTTCGATATCGAAAAAGTGGGCGTGGTCATAGTCGGATTTCGGCCATTTTTTACACCAACACAAAGTGAGTTCAGATAAATACGTGAACTGAGTTTAGTAAAGATATATCGATTTTTGCTCAAGTTATCGTGTTAACGGCCGAGCGGAAGGACAGACGATCGGCTGTGTATAAAAACTGGGCGTGGCTTCAACCGATTTCGCCCTTTTTCACAGAAAACAGTTATCGTCCTAGGAGCTAAGCCTCTACCAAATTTGGTTAATTTTTGTTCAACTTATGGCATTAAAAGCATCCTAGACAAATTAAATGAAAAAGGGCGGAGCCACGCCCATTTTGAAATTTTCTTTTATTTTTGTATTTTGTTGCACCATATCATTACTGGAGTTGAATGTTGGCATAATTTACTTATATGCTGTAAAGATATTAACTTTTCTTTTAAAATTTGAATTTAAAAAAAAATTTTTTTAAAACGTGGGCGCGGTCGTTCTTCGATTTTGCTAATTTTTATTAAGAAGACATAAAGTAATAAGAGTAACGTTCCTGCCAAATTTCATCATGATATCTTCAACGACTGCCAAATTACAGCTTGAAAAACTTTTAAATTACCTTCTTGTAAAAGTGGGCGGTGCCACGCCCATTGTCCAAAATCTTACTAATTTTCTATTCTGCGTCATAACGTCAACCCATCTACCAAGTTTCATCGCTTTAAACACCTTTGGCAATGAATTATCGCATTTTTTCGGTTTTTCGTAATTTTCGATATCGAAAAAGTGGGTGTGGTTATAGTCCGATATCGGTCATTTTAAATAGCGATCTGAGATGAGTGCCCAGGAATCTACATACCAAATTTCATCAAGATACCTCAAAATTTACTCAAGTTATCGTGTTAACGGACAGACGGACGGACGGACTGACGGACATGGCTCAATCAAATTTTTTTTCGATACTGATGAATTTGATATATGGAAGTCTATATCTATCTCGATTCCTTTATACCTGTACAACCAACCGTTATGCAATCAAAGTTAATATACTCTGTGAGCACTGCTCAACTGAGTATAAAACCCAAATGCCATTCGTTTGTCCATGTTTGTCCAGGAAAAATTTTCGTTTGTCCACCTTTTGTTAAAAAGTTATTTCAAAAAAAACAAAAATCGTGTGTGAAGTTGGCACCTCCATTTACAAGTAATTAAAAAAACCAAATGCCATTCGTTTGTCCACGTTTGTCCAGGAAAAAATTTCGTTTGTCCACCTTTTGTTAAAAAGTTATTTAAAAGAAAAAATCCTGTGTGAAGTTGGCACCTCAATTTGCGAGTAATTAAAAAAGCCAAATGTAATTCGCTTGCCCATCGTTTGTCCACGTTTGTCCAGGAAAAATTTTCGTTTGTCCACCTTTTGTTAAAAAGTTATTTCAAAAAAACAAAGATCGTGTGTGAAGTTGGCACCTCCATTTACGAGTAATTAAAAAACCCAAATGCCATTCGTTTTTCCATCGTTTTTGTTATAACTTTTTAACAAAAGGTGGCGAAATCAAAATGTTTCCTGGACAAACATGGACAAACGATGGGCAAACGACGGACATGCGATTTAGCACAATAAAGCAAAACAAGCAATTTTTTGGGTTTTTTTCGAAAAAAAAAAAATATTTTTGTTATAACTTTTTAACAAAAGGTGGACAAACGAAAAATTTTCCTGGACAAACGTGGACAAACGAATGGCATTTGTTTTTTTTAATTACTCGTAAATGGAGGTGCCAACTTCACACGGGATTTTTTTTTTTTTTTTGAAATAACTTTTTAACAAAAGGTGGACAAAAGAAAAATTTTCCTGGACAAACGTGGACAAACGATGGACAAACGAATGGCATTTAGTTTTTTTAAATACCCGCAAATGGAGGTGCCAACTTCACACACGATTTTTTTTTTTTGAAATAACTTTTTAACAAAAGGTGGACAAACGAAAATTTTTCCTGGACATACATGGACAAACGGTGAACAAACGAATGAGATATGGTTTTTTTTTAATTATTCGACCAAGTAGGTGCCAACTTCACAGAGCTCAATGTTGCATACTTTTCTGCGCACTTGATTTTGTTTTACAGATTTAACCCACAGAGCAGAGATCTGCAATGAGTAGTTGTCAACTGAACGCGACATAGGCAAAGTCACAATAATATATGATTTTAAGTTAGTTAGCACTGTTTGACACAATTTTATATGTGATCTCTGTCAAAAATTCTTCAACTAACTTGGTCACATTTTATTTCGATTATGAATATGCCCCAATATATTCGCCCCAAAATTTTCGTTTGTCCACCTTATGTTAACAAGTTATAACAAAAACATTTTTTTTCGAAAAAACCCAAACAAATTTTTGTTTCGCTTTATTGTGCTAAATCGTATGTCCGTCGTTTGCCCATCGTTTGTCCAGGTTTGTCCAGGAAAAATTTTCGTTTGTCCACCTTTTGTTAAAAAGTTATTTCAAAAAAAAAAAAAAACCGTGTGAAGTTGGCACCTCCATTTACGACTAATTAAAAAAACCAAATGCCATTCGTTTGTCCATCGTTTGTCCACGTTTGTCCAGGAAAAATTTTCGTTTGTCCACCTTATGTTAAAAAGTTATAACAAAAACATTTTTTTTCGAAAAAACCCAAAAAAAAATTTTTGTTTCGCTTTATTGTGCTAAATCGTATGACCGTCGGTTGCCCATCGTTTGTCCATGTTTGTCCAGGAAAAATTTTCATTTGTCCACCTTTTGGTAAAAAGTTATTTCAAAAAAAAAAAAAATCGTGTGTGAAGTTGGCACCTCAATTTCCGAGTAATTAAAAAAGCCAAATGCAATTCGCTTGTCCACGTTTGTCCAGGAAAAATTTTCGTTTGTCCCCCTTTTGTTAAAAAGTTATTTCAAAAAAACAAAGATCGTGTGTGAAGTTGGCACCTCCATTTACGAATAATTAAAAAAACCAAATGCCATTCGTTTGTCCACGTTTGTCCAGGACAAATTTTCGTTTGTCCACCTTTTGTTAAAAAGTTATTTCAAAAAAACAAATATCGTGTGTGAAGTTGGCACCTCCATTTACGGGTAATTAAAAAAACCAAATGCCATTCGTTTGTCCACGTTTGTTCAGGAAAAATTTTCCTTTGTCCACCTTTTGTTAAAAAGTTATAAAAAAAACATTTTTTTTCGAAAAAACCCAAAAAATTTATTGTTTCGCTTTATTGTGCTAAATCGTATGTCCGTCGTTTGTCCATCGTTTGTCCACGATTGTCCAGGAAAAATTTTCGTTTGTCCACCTTTTGTTAAAAAGTTATTTCAAAAAAACAAAAATCGTGTGTGAAGTTGGCACCTCCATTGCA
Organism: Eurosta solidaginis; assembly: GCF_040869045.1. Taxonomy (NCBI): domain Eukaryota; kingdom Metazoa; phylum Arthropoda; class Insecta; order Diptera; family Tephritidae; genus Eurosta; species Eurosta solidaginis. The sequence continues at coordinate 285,373,005 of NC_090319.1, read as the reverse complement.
AGTAATTAAAAAAACCAAATGCCATTCGTTTGTCCATCGTTTGTCCACGATTGTCCAGGAAAAATTTTCGTTTGTCCACCTTTTGTTAAAAAGATATTTCAAAAAAACAAAAATCGTGTGTGAAGTTGGCACCTCCATTTACAAGTAATTAAAAAAACCAAATGCCATTCGTTTGTCCACGTTTGTTCAGGAAAAATTTTCGTTTTTCCACCTTTTGTTAAAAAGTTATTTCATAAAAACAAAAATTCATTCGTTTGTCCAGGAAAAAAATTCGTTTGTCCACCTTTTGTTAAAAAGTTATTTCAAAAAAAACAAAAATCGTGTGTGAAGTTGGCACCTCCATTTACAAGTAATTAAAAAAACCAAATGCCATTCGTTTGTCCACGTTTGTCCAGGAAAAATTTTCGTTTGTCCACCTTTTGTTAAAAAGTTATTTCAAAAAAAAAAAAATCCTGTGTGAAGTTGGCACCTCCATTTGCGAGTAATTAAAAAAGCCAAATGCAATTCGCTTGTCCATCGTTTGTCCAGGAAAAATTTTCGTTTTCCACCTTTTGTTAAAAAGTTATTTCAAAAAAACAAAGATCGTGTGTGAAGTTGGCACCTCCATTTACGAGTAATTAAAAACCCAAATGCCATTCGTTTGTCCATCGTGTTTGTTATAACTTTTTAACAAAAGGTGGCCAAATGAAAATTTTTCCTGGACAAACATGGACAAACGATGGGCAAACGACGGACATGCGATTTAGCACCATAAAGCAAAACAAACAATTTTTTGGGTTTTTCCGCAAAAAAAAAAAAAAAATTTTTGTTATAACTTTTTCACAAAAGGTGGACAAACGAAAATTTTTCCTGGACAAACGTGGACAAACGATGGACAAACGAATGGCATTTGGTTACTCGTAAATGGAGGTGCCAACTTCACACGGGATTTTTTTTTTTTTGAAATAACTTTTTAACAAAAGGTGGACAAACGAAAATTTTTCCTGGACAAACGTGGACAAACGAATGGCATTTAGTTTTTTTAAATACGCGCAAATGGAGGTGCCAACTTCACACACGATTTTTTTTTTTTGAAATAACTTTTTAACAAAAGGTGGACAAACGAAAATTTTTCCTGGACAAACATGGACAAACGGTGGACAAACGAATGAGATATGGTTTTTTTTTAATTATTCGACCAAGTAGGTGCCAACTTCACAGAGCTCAATGTTGCATACTTTTCTGCGCACTTGATTTTGTTTTACAGATTTAACCCACAGAGCAGAGATCTGCAATGAGTAGTTGTCAACTGAACGCGACATAGGCAAAGTCACAATAAGATATGATTTTAAGTTAGTTAGCACTCTTTGACACAATTTTATATGTGATCTCTGTCAAAAATGCTTCAACTAACTTAGTCACATTTTATTTCGATTATGAATATGCCCCAATATATTCGCCCCAAAATTTTCGTTTGTCCACCTTATGTTAAAAAGTTATAACAAAAACATTTTTTTTCGAAAAAACCCCAAAAAATTTTTGTTTCGCTTTATTGTGCTAAATCGTATGTCCATCGTTTGTCCATGTTTGTCCAGGAAAAATTTTCATTTGTCCACCTTTTGTTAAAAAGTTATTTCAAAAAAAAAAAAAAAAAAATCATGTGTGAAGTTGGCACCTCAATTTGCGAGTAATTAAAAAAGCCAAATGCAATTCGTTTGTCCATCGTTTGTCCAGGAAAATTTTCGATTGTCCACCTTTTGTTAAAAAGTTATTTCAAAAAAACAAAAATTGTGTGTGAAGTTGGCACCTCCATTTACGAGTAATTAAAAAACCCAAATGCCATTCGTTTGTCCATCGTTTTTGTTATAACTTTTTAACAAAAGGTGGCCAAATGAAAATGTTTCCTGGACAAACATGGACAAACGATGGGCAAACGACGGACATGCGATTTAGCACAATAAAGCAAAACAAACAATTTTTTGGGTTGTTTTTGAAAAAAAAAAAAATATTTTTGTTATAACTTTTTAACAAAAGGTGGACAAACGAAAATTTTTCCTGGACGATCGTGGACAAACGATGGACAAACGGCTGGCATTTGGTTTTTTTAATTACCCGTAAATGGAGGTGCCAACATCACACACGATTTTTGTTTTTTTGAAATAACTTTTTAACAAAAGGTGGACAAACGAAAATTTTTGCTGGACAAACATGGACAAACGATGGGCAAACGACGGACATACGATTTAGCACAATAAAGCGAAACAAAATTTTGTTGGGTTTTTCGAAAAAAAAAAAAAATTGTTATAACTTTTTAACAAAAGGTGGTCAAATGAAAATTTTTCCTGGACAAACATGGACAAACGATGGGCAAACGACGGACATAAGATTTAGCACAATAAAGCGAAACAAAAAAATTTTTGGGTTTTTTTTCAAAAAAAAAAATATTTTTGTTATAACTTTTTAACAAAAGGTGGACAAACGAAAATTTTTCCTGGACAATCGTGGACAAACGATGGACAAACGAATGGCATTTGGTTTTTTTAATTAATCGTAAATGGAGGTGCCAACTTTACACACGATTTTTGTTTTTTTGAAATAACTTTTTAACAAAAGGTGGACAAACGAAATTTTTTCCGGGACAAACATGGACAAACGATGGGAAAACGACGGACGTACGATTTAGCACAATAAAGCGAAACAAAAATTTTTTTGGGTTTTTTCGAAAAAAAAAATTTTTTGTTATAACTTTTTAACAAAAGGGGGACAAACGAAAATTTTTCCTGGACAAACATGGCCAAACGATGGGCAAACGACGGACATACGATTTAGCACAATAAAGCGAAAAAAAAATTTTTTTGGGTTTTTTCGAAAAAAAAATGTTTTTGTTATAACTTTTTAACATAAGGTGGACAAACGAAAATTTTTCCTGGACAATCGTGGACAAACGATGGACAAACGAATGGCATTTGGTTTTTTTAATTACTTGTAAATGGAGGTGCCAACTTCACACACGATTTTTGTTTTTTTGAAATAACTTTTTAGCAAAAGGTGGACAAACGAAAATTTTTCCTGGACAATCGTGGACAAACGAATGGCATTTGGTTTTTTTAATTACTTGTAAATGGAGGTGCCAACTTCACACACGATTTTTGTTTTTTTGAAATAACTTTTTAACAAAAGGTGGACAAACGAAAATGTTTCCTGGACAAACATGGACAAACGATGGGCAAACGACGGACATACGATTTCGCACAATAAAGCGAAACAAAAAATATTTTGGGTTTTTTCGAAAAAAAAAAAAATGTTTTTGTTATAACTGTTTAACAAAAGGTGGACAAACGAAAATTTTTCCTGGACAAACGTGGACAAACGATGGACAAACGAATGGCATTTGGTTTTTTTAATTACTCGTAAATGGAGGTGCCAACTTCACACACGATTTTTGTTTTTTTGAAATAACTTTTTAACAAAAGGTGGACAAACGAAAATTTTTCCTGGACAAACGAATGGCATTTGGTTTTTTTAATTACTAGTAAATGGAGGTGCCAACTTCACACGGGTTTTATTTTTTTTTTTTGAAATAAATTTTTGACAAAAGGTGGACGAACGAAAATTTTTCCTGGACAAACGTGGACAAACGAATGGCATTTAGTTTTTTTAAATACTCGCAAATGGAGGTGCCAACTTCACACACGATTTTTTTTTTTTTGAAATAACTTTTTAACAAAAGGTGGACAAACGAAAATTTTTCCTGGACAAACGGTGGACAAACGAATGAGATATGGTTTTTTTAATTATTCGACCAAGTAGGTGCCAACTTCACAGAGCTATCAACCCCACATGGGCCGTGGATCATATTTTTAGTAATTATATCATACAACATCGGATCTTCGTCTTTGTTTGGAATTTCCGCTGATATAATGCAATCCATGTCATAGGGAAGAATTTTATCTATTAGCCAAATTAAAATATGCGCGTGAGGTAAACCCCGCTTTTGCCATTCAGCATTAAACATATGGCATCTAACTTTTCCAAAAATACCTTGTTATGTAATTAAACTGATGAGTTGGTGTAGTTTGATATGGAATACCCTCGGCACAATATCATGGTGCTCACTTGGTCGTTGATTAGAAAACAATTCGTTTTTGATTGCACTCCACTCTGGAATGCATGTTAATGACGCTCATATAAAAGGGCGTCTTGTGTACGTTCATGCAAATATCGAGGCGATCCAGTAAATGAAGACGTCAAAATTACTAACTGACCATTATTTTCAGGATTGTAATCCTCGTTAACAGCATCCCTTAGATGTATATAACTATTTGCACGCAACATCTTTTGGTGTGCTCGTATAAAATTCAACCTTTTGGTCATCAGTTTAGTAGCCATGTCCACACAGTATCGGTTAAAGAGATGTCCATATCCATTGACGCTTTAAAGCTATTTTCTCTAATCATAATTTTATATGCATAAAATTGCATACATGAAACTGTTTTTGTGGGTTAGGTGCCCACTGCTTGGAGAAGTTTGCGGTATATTTATGCTGTAACCGTCCTCACCATTTAAAAAATAATTTTAAAAAAATTTTAAGTTAAACGGTTTTATTGAAAACAATACTTGCATGAAGTAATAATAATACTAAAAGCTACAAAATAATTAGGTAGGTCCTAGGTACTAGTCATCACACTCCTAATCAATCTATGGCGTTGATCAGACCATTAAATAAAAGCGTTGGGTGCGTGAAATTTCTAAAAATGTGAGGCGTAGCATAACCTGATTAAGGTTCAGTTGGTCTTATATATGACTATCAATAGAAATTTGACGCATCCAACGCTTTTATTTAATTGTCTGATCAACGCCATAGATTGATGAGGAGTGTGATGACTAGGACCTAGGACCTACCTAATTATTTTGTAGCTTTTAGTATTATTATTACTTCATGCAAGTATTGTTTTCAATAAAACCATTTAACTTAAACATTTTTTTTTTATTATTTTTTTTTTTTTCAAGTTTTTAGTCTTTATTTATTTGCCAATTATTTCTCATTCTATTTAGTTCATTTAGAGATTCATTATTACAAGGAGTCCTTCCTGACAATTTGTTACAATCTAAGTCCTCAATACATAATCCTTCCAAAGACTTTACTCGACTCGCCGCCACGTATGCTTTGTCCCTCCTCCAACTCCAAAATATTTTGATGTCACTTCTTCCGGAGTGTATGTAATATTTGTTCCTAATATGAGCCAAATCGGACATCGTAGGTCGCTTTCTATTCATGTATGTATTATGTGTTCCAAATATGGACCAAATCGGACCACAAATACGATTTTTGTGAATATCTCGATCCTTACGCCACCTAGCGGCGATTTTTTCTTATTATTGCATTGTCATCGGGTTCTGAACTATATTCCAAGTTTCAAGCTTGTAGCTTATCGGGAAGTTACTTAAATTTCAATTACAAAAATCCCTCACAACGGCCGTGCATGCGGCCTGCCTGTCAAGTCAAGCTAAATAAAACCGTTTAAAAATATGACAGCGTATTGCAAGGGGTCATATGAAGGATGAATTTCTGACACACGATGGAGAGTGTTATCGTGGGACTGTAACACAATATGGCGGGGACCAGCATTTTCGTTAACTATCAATACTGCGACCTCGCCTGTAGTCGGGGCATTATATCGACCACGGTGTTCATTAACAGGGCGTTTGTCGGCATGGATTACAACCCCATAGTTATTCGAATTAGATGGCATACGCTCCATAGAAGTCACAAAACTTCGAACATACACATTATTTTCAAGCAGAATTTCTTGAATTACTTTCAAAATATCTCTTTGAAGAGTTGGTGCAGTATTTTGGCACAACGAAAGATGCTCCTCTTGGGAAGAAAAATATATGTATTTGTATAAATTTTGGAACCATGTTGGGCGGTGGTAATAAACTTCCAATAATATGGTACACTTGTCCATGTATTTTTTTCTAGGCAATGTTTGCAGCATACAATCATAAATACAATAAAGTTTAAAAAAGAGATGCATGCATACGTTCATTGATTTGCGCGCTAGTTTCCATATGTATGTACATTGTACACACATCAGATCGTTGCGAGCAAAAAACTCGTGCCTTTGCCAAGAGCGAAATGACGCACTCTCTTTGGATGTCAGTATAGGTATCTCTTCACAAACACAAAGTTGTTTTTATTGGTCCGCTGTAGCTTGGGTTTGGCTATCGAAAAGTTTTATGTTTGCATTATTTGGGGGTTTTCATCAACTTCATCCTAAAAATAAAGGGCTTTAGTTTGTGAAAATGAAACAATTAAAAAGCGCAGGGTGTATATTTGCGCCAATACTTACAAAAAAAAATCATAAAAATCGGTTTGGTAGTTCTTCAGATTATCCGTTCCAAACATTTCCCATATAAACATTTTCATATAATTAGTATAGATATAGATTAGTTTAATCAAGAAGATAGATTGCACCTTCAAGTAGACCTAAGTAAACTGGCTAAGTGGTACAATGCTAATGCCAAGCGTTGAGCTAAATAATTCAAGCCTACCTATAACGCTTCTAGCTAGTTAGTAGGACCTTTGGAGTATGCTTCAGTCGTATGGAAACCACGTTCGCAGATTTATAGATTCAACGCTCTCAGATTTATGGAACCCATGTTCTCAGATTTATTGCGAAAAATTGGAATATGTTCAAAAACAATTCTGCCCTGTGTTACTGTGGGGTTGCCATGATGCTGTAGGAGAGAAATCCTGGTGTATTATACATTGGGAAACAAAATACTTACCGATTTTGAAATAAATTCTCAGCTAGCCAATGATAAATGCATACATATCTCACACCTAGATCAAAACAGCGATCAACACAAAATGTCTCAATGTTCGGAAATCTCGAAAAACTGAATGCCTCTTCCATATACGCCAATACAATTTTAATTTCTAACTGCTGTTTTCTCATATGAACCTTAAAATTTATCTGATCTATAAACACAAATTTTGTACACAAAAAGTACTTTTATCGGACGGATAAACCTTAAAGTTTACTTCAGAAAACGGACCTTTCCTTTGCCTTTTCTCACTGCTTAGTGGAAGCATTAGTGAATCGAGTTCGATAGATATTGCATGGGAAACTCTGAGGTACCCATAACTTCGAAATTTAAGATTTTTAAGTTTGCTGCCTATTGATCCAGGTTTGCGATATGTGCACTTTATTCTTCTTACTCATACAATAACATGAAGTATCGCACCGTCCCTCACATCATCCACTGTTTCAAAAGCCCCGTCACATAAGCAGTTTTTCATATAGATGTGTTTTACTGAATCTTTTGCATTATGAGTAGATTGCACAGAACGGTAGATGAGCAACACTGGCGCCATCTGACATGAAAAAGTAGCCAACTTGCAAACTTTTGTTGCAAGCAAAGCATAAGAAAGAGAATTTGACATTTGTTTTGGCTAAGGGTGCTGGCACACTTTGCAAGTGAAATTATTTTTCCCACTCGTTGGTAACTTTTCTAACATTTTTGGCAATTAAAAACTGCAATATATCAAATGAATACGACACAAAATATGTTAGCAAGTATTCTTGTTGTATAGAGAGAATGTTTATAACAGTCCTTCGATAAATTTTGTATGTGAATAGGCAAGGCAAAATAAACTTCAATTGCCAAGTCTGAAGTTCCTGCATATTTATAAACGCAACATCTTGGTTGATTGTGGCGAACGCATCTACATATATGAACAATTTCTAGGGTAGTCTTTATGAATAAAACAAACTATGTTTTCCAGTGTCAAACCACCAAACGGTAATACCTAAGTCAAAAATGTCACACATAAATTGTGGTATCGATTGTAAGCGGTTAAGGCGTGTTGTACAATGATCCAAGCTCAGATTGTCCCATGAAAACTCAATATATTAACATCTGAACTTTAATCACAGTAAGAAACCCCGTAATGGTTTCTTATCGGAACCAGAATTTATGTGTGCTATCGGCATCTGTAATATGTATATATCGATTTTGGGTATTAAAAGTCAAAATATTCTATTTAATTTTTTTGAGTCTCCATATAGCAACCTAAACTTTGACCCTGTGCGACCTCCCTTACCCGTCTCGAACTGGGAACGAAATTAATATTTTTGATCTGTGTATTTCCGTCTCAAGGGGTGAGACTGGAAGAATCGTTTAATTGATTTATAAGGACCACCCTAACAAACAAATATATTGAACAGACGCAATAGCTATTTTCTTATTTACTGATATAATTTTTCTCTAAAACCTGTCGCACGCATTCGATTGAGGGTTTATCGCTATTTGTTCATCAAGTTGTTTTTGTATACGTAAAACAAATTAAACTTATGTACATATCCAAAAATCAGCATTTAATTTCGTTTTTAATTCCATTTTTATTATTGAACAACTAAGAGAAGTCATTGATACAATATTTATGGAATGAAAGGGAATACTTAACTATAAGAGAAAAGAGCGTAAAGCTTTAGATAAAAAGGTTTCGATTTTGTTTATTGCTTATATTAGTTATTCGTATATACTTACAAATCTATATTAATGATAACTTACTGTTAGTTAGCTGCAACGGGAAAGTGAAAATTACATTTAAAAAAAAATTATGGTCGCAATTGTTAACGTCTATCTGTTTACGGTAGGTGGAAGTGAAACATGAAAAGTTTCAAAGCTCGCACCGTTAGAAAATTAGTAGAACAAACAATAGACAACAAACTATAAACAATTGTTCTATATTCAAAGCATAATATATGGATTGTATAAATTTTGGTGTCAAAGCCGCACTTTGTGCTGTTGTGTTATATTAAAACCAAAATTATGTGAATTTCATTCCCAAGAAGAGCTGAAAGATAATATTTTAAAAGCAGAATTCAAATTATAAGGCCCACTTGCAGAAAGACAAGTTAATTTTTTAACTCAGAGTTAACCTGACATGAGGTGTTAAACTCATACATTTTTGAGAAATTTTTCAAATAACTCTGACCTAAAAAAATTACTTGCCGTTCTGCAAGTGGCCCTGACAATAAAAAAAAGGAATTAGGATGTTGCTACGATCGGCACTTAAACCCACGCCGTTCGTGGTGAAAGTGCAATTCTGTCCGAGCAAATAACGATCGCGGTCCTAATAAAAAATAAGCAAGTAAAGGTGTCTAGGTTCGGGTGTCACCGAACATTATATACTCAGCGTGAGCTTCAATTGTACATTTCATTTTAGATAAATTACTTTTCTACATAACACGTGGCACCACCCCACATAGGTAGATTTTAGACATTTAGGGGGCCATAATTGAATTTCTGAAAGTTACCAAAAATACAAAAAAAGCACTCCCACAGCTTAAGAATAGACAGGGGAACAATAATTCTACCCCTTCCCATCCATCGCATATCTGGCGTTAGATGTCAAGTAATCGGTATTTAGCTATTTCTGAAACGCGTGTTATGTTTTTTTTTAACCTATGTGAAATCGTATGTTTTAACGTGAATATTTTAAGTTTTAACACAATTGAATTGAGTAATTGTGGATTCTGGTATTTCAGGTAAATACTAACATTATTAATGGTGTTTGTGATTTTTAAAACTTATAAATTGATAAAGAACCTATTTTATTTAGGATGTTAAACAAATTTTTTTTATTTTTCTATTTTTGGTGTTCAAAACCAATTTTGTTATGTTTCCAAGTCCGTCCAAGTGAAAATTAGTTTTGACCATTGTACTTGGCACAATTAGCTTGCCAACTGCATTAAATTTAGCTGCAGATACTTGCAGATAGGGGGTTAGATAGAGGGTTTGATACACCCTTGTTGCTGTACAACAAGAAAAATAGCCTCACTGCGTAGAAATTTTTTAGTGTTACACAGTGGAATTCTATTTTTTAATATAACCCATTAATTACACAAATTATTATAATTTTTCATTTATTAAACAGTTTTAAGAAGATATAGGCAATAAAATATTTTTGGCCGCTTAAAACTTGAAAATCTACCTATGTGCGCTCGTTTAAAAAAAAATTTCTCCACATTTCCTCTTACAATAAAACTTGATAAGTGAAATATCATTGTTTCAAAACTATTTTTTGCTAAGTTATAGCTTGTTATTCTAGTCTACGACCCTTTTAAACTTGTTCTATATCTAAGTTGCCGAGGTCTTTAACCGAAAAAATGGACGGGATTTTTACTATAAATATTTTCTGCTATAAGGAAAATATGTGTACACAATTTCATTACGATATGTTAATTTTTCTTCGAGTTATGGCTCCCGAAACATAGAAAATTGCTTAGTCGTAAAAGGGGCGGTGCCACACCCACTTTCAAAAATTTTAGTGTTTTCCAATTTAATGTTATAATTCAATTTAGGAAGTAAAATTCTATTGACAAAGCTCTTTTTCGGTAAGATATAGCTTATTATTCTCGTCTACGACCCTTTTAAAAATCTTTTATATAAAAGTGGGCGTGGTCTTTAACCGACCTCGTCCATTTTTCCTAGAAATATTTCCTGCTATAGGGAAAATTTGTGAAATGGTGACACGCCCATTTTTTTAAATTTGAAATTCTTCCTATTTATTGTTATAAATCCACTTGCGAAATGAAATACCATTGAAATAAAGCTTTTTTTTGCAAAGATATAGCTTATTCTATTCGTCCACGACCCTTTTAAAAATCTTTTTTTTGCAAAGATATAGCTTATTCTATTCGTCCACGACCCTTTTAAAAATCTTTTATGATTAATAATATTTGTAAAATTGATTTCATCACAAGCGGGTGGTGCCACGCCCATTTTAAAAACTTTTTCCAAATTTTTATCAAGAGTCAATATCAGTCCACATATCAAATTTCAACATTCTATTTTATATATAAAAAGTGGGCGTGGTTATCGTATGGTATGTTTTCATACATTTAAAGCGATACGGGCAATCCCCGGTTAACTCATATAAGTAGACAACATTTGATTAATTCGTTGTAGTTCTATAAATATAACAAATACAACAACAAATACCAAGTTTCTCTGAAATCCGCCTTACAAACATGCATAACTTCAACACATAACTAACTACATACGAATTATGTGATGTGTAGAAGATAATATATGAGAAAGAAGGCAATTGGGAAAAACTTTACAACAACTAAGGCATGACGTAGCTGAATGCGTTTGTAACCATTTCAACTACAGTAGGAGTGCGGGTTCGACTCCCACTCCCGGGAGAAAAGGCTTTGAAGAGATTTACAAGGTATAATCGAAACAGCTGTCGCTTTGACTGTCCTGATGTCACGTTGTTTAAATTTTTCCCAAATTATTAAGTCAAATATATAAAATTCTTCTGTCACGGTTTTAGAGGCTTAACTCCTCCGAAACGGCTCAACCGATTCTCATGAAATTTTGTGAGCATATTGGGTAGGTCTGAGAATCGGCCAACGTTTACCTTTTGTTTCGCTACGTGCCTAGGGTCTTGTGATCAAAACATGGACCCGGATACCCCTAGAATGTGTTTATACAATATGGATATCAAATAAAAGCTGTTAATGAGTGCTATAGTACAGGATAATTTTCATACAACTGGGAGGCTAGGGTCTCGAGATATAGCCCAAAACGTGGACCCGAGTACTGGGAGGCTAGGGTCTCGAGATATAGCCCAAAACGTGGACCCGGTACCCCTAGAATGTGTTTATACAATATGGATATCAAATGAAAGCTGTTAATGAGTGCTATAGTACAGGATAATTTTCATACAACTGGGAGGCTAGGGTCTCGAGATATAGCCCAAAACGTGGACCCGGGTACCCCTAGAATGTGTTTATACAATATGGATATCAAATGAAAGCTGTTAATGAGTGCTATAGTACAGGATAATTTTCATACAACTGGGAGGCTAGAGTCTCGAGATATAGCCCAAAACGTGGACCCGAGTACCCCTAGAATGTGTTTATACAATATGGATATCAAATGAAAGCTGTTAATGAGTGCTATAGTACAGGATAATTTTCATACAACTGGGAGGCTAGGGTCTCGAGATATAGCCCAAAACGTGGACCCGGGTACCCCTAGAATGTGTTTATACAATATGGATATCCAATGAAAGCTGTTGATGGGTGCTATAGTACAGGATACTTTTCATACAACTGGGAGGCTAGGGTCTCGAGATATAGCCCAAAACGTGGACCCGGGTACCCCTAGAATGTGTTTATACAATATTGATATCAAATGAAAACTGTTGATGAGTGCTATAGTACAGGATAATTTTCATACAACTGGGAGGCTAGGGTCTCGAGATATAGCCCAAAACGTGGACCCGGGTACCCCTTGAATGTGTTTATACAATATGGATATCAAGTGAAAGCTGATCTCGAGATATAGCCCAAAACGTGGACCCGGGTACCCCTTGAATGTGTTTATACAATATGGATATCAAATGAAAGTTGTTGATGAGTGCTATAGTACAGGATAATTTTCATACAACTGGGAGGCTAGGGTCTCGAGATATAGCCCAAAACGTGGACCCGGATACACCTAGAATGTGTTTTTACATTATGGGTATCAAATTGAAGCTGTTGATGTGTGCTTTAGTACAGAGTAAGTTTTACACCGCTGGGTGACTAAGGTCTCGAGATATAGGCCAAACCATAGACCCGGATACACCTAGAATGTGTAGGCATCAAATTGAAGCTGTTGGTGTGTGCTATAATACAGAATAAGTTTTACACCGCTGAGGGACTAGGGTCTCGAGATATAGGCCAAAACATGGACCCGGTACCCCCAGAATGTGTGTGTATTATGGATATTAAATGAAAGCTGTTGCTCAGAGCTTTAAAGTTCATTGTGATATTCGATTTAGTCGCATCAACCTGGCAAAACTGATAAATATGCATGCGAAGCCGTAATAAAGACAAGAATTAATAATACCCACATACCTATTTACATACGTCCTATTCGATTTGCCTGAAATTTCGTATATAAATTTGCTATATTAGTATTTACGATGCTTTTTTCCGGGAAGTATACCAGAGACGGACTGGGACTGAGATTAGGACTAGGACTGGGTCTGAGACAGAGACTCGGAGTGGGACTGGGACTGAGACTCGGAATGAGACTGGAACAAAATGCATACCATCCTCTGGGACTGGCAATAAGAGATGAAGAAGAAGGAGAAAACCTTGAGAGAAGAGAAAAGAGAGAAGGCTACTGAGAAGGAGATAGAATGAGACGAAGATGGAGATGAAGCGAAAAAGACGGAGGGAGGAGTGAATAAACAGATTAGGAAAACGCGTAGAGGGGTGGGGCAGAGTTAGACGGAAAAAGCTTATTAAAATGAATGCAGATTGGCCAAATTTAGGGCAGAACAACGTCTGCCGGGTCTGCTAGTAAATTATAAAATTAAAATTGCTTCAAATAAATGTTTTCATACAATTAAAGCGATACGGGCAATCCCCGGTTAACTCATACAAGCTGTTCATGTTCTTACTTTTTTGTTCTTGAAAAACGAACGACCCGTTCTCAAAACAACAACCTTGTTCTTGAACTGACAACCATTTTCTTGAAAAGAGAACGGGTGGTCTTAAAATATGAACAAATATTATATTAAGGAGAACAATGTTCTTAAATTGAGTTCAAGAAAAAAGAAACGGTATAATTTGTGTGCACTACAATGTTAAGTACAACACTTATTTTTCGTTCAGTTCCATTCACATATGCCAGGTAGTTCTCAAACTTGTTATGATATGTTTTAAATATATATTCAGATTGCATCATCAAATAATATTAAATATAAAAAACGTAAGGCCTTTAAGAAATATAAAAGGAGCCGGAGTGAATCCGATCGTCTTTGTCGACTTTTAACTGTCTCAATAAGTTCTTGTTTAGACAATATATGAATAATCTGGAATCAAAACTGAAGACGAATCCACCTAGTTTCTGGTCGGTTATTAATTCCAAGAGGCAGACTAACGGATTTCCGACGTCCATGGAGTATGACGATGTATCGCCCAGTAATGCGGTAGATATTTGTAACTTATTTGCCAAATTATTTCAGAAGGTATACCCAAATCATACCTCTTCACCTAGTCCGACATTCTACTCTGGTTCTCTGCGTCAAATTTCTTCTTTTGATATTACCGCCGAAGATGTATTTCTGTCAATTTCAAAATTGAATAATAGTCCGAAATTAGATAGCGAGGGATTTTCTCCGTTATTCTTCAAACTATGTTCAAACACAAGTTATGAACCCCTGGCAATTCTTTTCCAGGGATGCTTGAACCGTGGGATCTTTTTAGACTCTTGGAAGTTATGCTCCATATTCAAGTCTGATGGCCGCAATGATAATCGCAATACAGACCTATTGTTAAGCAGAGTACTCTGGCAAAACTATTCGATAGTATCCTTTAAAGCAAACTGTTTGACTACATAGTCAAGGCTATTGTCGAGTGTCAGCATGAGTTTTTCGTGGCAGGTCTACTTCTACCAATTTGGCTTTAGTCACTAGCCAAATTGTAGATGCCTTTGGGAACCATGCGCAACTAGACGTCATCTATACTGACTTCTCGAAAGCATTTGACAAGGTCGACCACTCTATACTATTGCACAAACTGAGGATGTACGGAGTGACCGGAAGTTCACTGAAGTTCTTCTCAAGTTTCTTATCCAATAAAAAGCTTTTTGTGTCAATCGGAGCCAACCAGTATACTGCGCTTATTAACGCTTGGTTGCAGACGACGTCAAACTCTTTCTAACCGTACGGGATACTTCTGACTGCATTAACATACAATATAATTCGATTCTTTTAATGAATGGTGTACAAGTAATAACCTACTTTTAAATACTAACAAATGCTGCGTGGTTTCCTATTCAAAAAGGGTAACTACCACCCTTTTCAACTACAAATTAAATGCTGGATCTTTAAACCGTTGTCGAGCGATAAAAGATCTGGGTGTAATTTTTGACAACCAACTCTCTTTTTCTGGTCACATCGACTATATTATTTCCAAATCTTTTGCTATGGTTGGGTTTATTAGACGTAATTCCAGTGACTTCAAGAATCCGATGACTCTGAAGGCACTTTTTACGGCATTGGTAAGAAGTCGTCTGGAATATTGCTCGATTATATGGAGTCCATTCTATGAAGGGAGCTCACATAAAATTGAGAGAGTTCAAAGAATTTTCACCAAAATTGCTTTGCGTATGCTTCACTGGCCCGATGGCCTCCCATCGCAGGCGTAAATTGCGCGGTCTCCAGGCTTTGTATGACCGTAGAACTTGTATCTCACTCATGCTTGCCTATAACGTTATCAACGGTAATATAAACTGCTCTGATTTATCTAATTTATTCATTCCATACATTCCACCACTTGATCTAAGGCACACCAGACTATTTGTTGAAGTAACTCATCGAACGAATTATGCGTTGAATGAACCCATATCCAAGGCTTTACACCTAGCAAATCGATATAGTGATCTTCTTAACTTTAATAATAGCATTTATAAATTTAAGCCTGAACTTTTCTCTATTTTTAACTAGTCTGTAAGTAAGTCTCTACTTTTTAGACCAAAATAAATAAATTTCTCAATAAGAGAAATATGAAAAATGCATAATATGCGTTTTTTCTAATCTTTTGGATATTAATAATAATTTTTTTGTTATTAATATTTTTATTAATGACAAACAAATTATTTATAATAAACAAAATAAATAAATGGTACCTTCCCACTACCACCAATGATCAAGCACAAGCCGTTATTTTGCTAAGTTTTATATATTATTTAAGTATACAATGTTGTGCCTTGTTTTTTATACTTCTACGTTCTTTGATTTTGGATAAATATTGTCTTCCTAAAAACTTATAGATATATGGAAATTACTCTGAAGCATATAAAAGTGTTCTAACAAAATACTAATTAAATACTTCTGATTCGCTAAATGTTTTAAGAGCAGGCGGCTGTGTCCGAATGGTCTTAATAAGCTTTTAATATGGTCGTTAATAACGACACTCGTGGCGAGGCTTCACATAAACACATTTTTTTTATGCTCTTCAAATCAAATAAAAAATGTTCCTATTTTTTCATGCCGACAATAAATACTTATATACGAATATTTGTATAGTATTTTACCTGAACTATATAGCTAAATGTATTATAAATAGCATTAATTAAATAAAACAATAAAATTAGAGATAGATATATAAATAAAAATTTGCTTGTTATAGCAATGAAGCGTAACCTTAACAAAAAATCAGCAAATATATAAAACGCAAATAAACAAACTGTCGAACGTAAATATAATTATTTGTATGTATGTTGTCTGATTCAATGAATACAAATTTATACCTGCAGCTGCGAACACGAAAATACCAGTGCTAATTTTTAGAAAATCTGGTAAATTATTTTTGGTAATTTAAGAAAAAATTTTGTTGCGTGACTTAAGCTATGCCAACGTTTTCGAAAATTCGATGCCTGCAAAAAAATTTGAATTTTTATTTAGAGTTTTTAGAATTTTTTATACTCAGTTGAGCAGAGCTCACAGAGTATATTAAGTTTGATTGGATAACGGTTGGTTGTACATATATAAAGGAATCGAGATAGATATAGACTTCCATATATCAAAATAATTAGGATCGAAAAAAATTGATTGAGCCATGTCCGTCCGTCCGTCCGTTAACACGATAACTTGAGTAAATTTTGAGGTATTTTGATGAAATTTGGTATGTGGGTTCCCGAGCACTCACCTCAGATCGCTATTTAAAATGAACGATATCGGACTATAACCACGCCCACTTTTTCGATTTCGAAAATTTCGAAAAACGGAAAAATGCGATAATTCATTACCAATTACAGATAAAGCGACGAAACTTGGTAAATGAGTTGAATTTATGACGCAAAATAAAAAATTAGTGAAATTTTGGACAATGGGCGTGGCACCGCCCACTTTTAAAAGAAGGTAATTTAAAACTTTTGCAAGCTGTAATTTGTCAGTCGTTGAAGATATCATGATGAAATTTGGCAGGGACGTTACTCCTATTACTATATGTACGCCTAATAAAAATTAGCAAAATCGGAGAAGGACCACGCCCACTTTAAAAAAAAATGTTTTTTTAAGTCAAATTTTAACAAAAAATTTAATATCTTTACAGTATATAAGTAAATTATGTCAACATTCAACTCCAGTAATGATATGGTGCAACAAAATACAAAAATACAAGAAAATTTCAAAATGGGCGTGGCTCCGCCCTTTTTCATTTAATTTGTCTAGGATACTTTTAACGCCATAAGTCGAACAAAAATTAACCAATCCTTTTGAAATTTGGTAGGGGCATAGATTTTATGATGTTAACTGTTTGCTGTGAAAACGGGCGAAATCGGTTGATGACACGCCCAGTTTTTATACACAGTCGTTCGTCTGTCCTTCCGCATGGCCGTTAACACGATAACTTGAGCAAAAATCGACATATCTTTAATGAACTTAGTTCACGTACTTACTTGAACTCACTTTATCTTGGTATGAAAAATTAACGAAATCCGACAATGACCACGCCCACTTTTTGATATCGAAAATTACGGAAAATGAAAAAAATGCCATAATTCTATACCAAATACGAAAAAAGGGATGAAACATGGTGAGGTAATTGGATTGGTTTATTGACGCGAAATATAACTTTAGAAAAAACTTTATAAAATGGTTGTGACACCTACCATATTAAGTAGAAGAAAATGAAAAAGTTCTGCAGGGCGAAATAAAAAACCCTTAAAATCTTGACAGGTATTACATATATAAATAAATTAGCGGTATCCAACAGATGATGTTCTGGGTCACATTTTGGTCGATATCTGGAAAACGCCTTCACATATACAACTACCACCACTCCCTTTTAAAACTCTCATTAATACGTTTAATTTGATACCCATATCGTACAAACACATTCTAGAGTCACCCCTGGTCCACCTTTATGGCGATATCTCGAAAAGGCGTCCACCTATATAACTAAGCCCCACGCCCTTTTAAAATACTCATTAACACCTTTCATTTGATACCCATATCGTACAAACATATTCTAAAGTCACCCCTGGTCCACCTTTATGGCGATATCTCGAAAAGGCGAACACCTATAGAACGAAGGCCCACTTCCTTTTAAAAATACTCATTAACACCTTTCATTTGATACCCATATCGTACAAACAAAGTCTAGAGTCACCCCTGGTCCACCTTTATTGCGATACCTCGAAAAGGCGTCCACCTATAGAATAAGGCCCCCTCCCTTTTAAAATACTCATTAACACCTTTAGTTTGATACCCATATTGCACAAACGAATTCTAGAGTCACCCCCGGTCCACCTTTATGGCGGTATCTCGAAACGGCGTCCACCTATGGAACTAAGGATTACTCCCTTTTAAAATACTCATTAACACCTTTCTTTTGATACCCATATTGTACAAACCAATTCTAGGGTCACCCTTGCTCCACCTTTATGGCGATATCTCGAAACGGCGTCCACCTATGGTACTAAGGATTACTCCCTTTTAAAATACTCATTACCACCTTTCTTTTGATACCCATATTGTAGGGTCACCCCTGGTCCACATTTATGGCGATATCTCGAAAATGCGACCACCCATACAACAACCACCACTCCCTTTTAAAACCCTAATTAATACCTTTAATTTGATACCCATATCATACAAACACATTCTAGAGTCACCCGTGGTCCACCTTTATGGCGATATTTCGAAACGGCGTCCATCTATAGAACTAAGGCCCACTCCCTTTTAAAATACTCATTAACACCTTTCGTTTGATGCCCATATTGTACAAACAAATTCTAGGGTCACCCCTGGTCCACCTTTATGGCGATGTCTCGAAACGGCGTCCACCTATGGAACTAAGGATTACTTCCTTTTAAAATACTCATTAACACCCTTCTTTTGATACCCATATTGTACAAACAAATTCTAGGGTCACCCCTGGTCCACCTTTATTCCGATATCTCGAAACGGCGTCCACCTATGGAACTAAGGATTACTCGCTTTTAAAATACTCATTAACACCTTTCATTTGATACCCATATCGTACAAACGCATTCTAGAGTCACCCCTGGTTCACCTTTATGGCGATATTTCGAAACGGCGTCCACCTATAGAACTAAGGCCCACTCCCTTTTAAAATACTCATTAACACCTTTCGTTTGATGTCCATATTGTACAAACAAATTCTAGGGTCACCCCTGCTCCACCTTTATGGCGATGTATCGAAACGGCGTCCACCTATGGAACTAAGGATTACTCCCTTTTAAAATACTCATTAACACCTTTCTTTTGATACCCATATTGTACAAACAAATTCTAGGGTCACTCCTGGTCCACCTTTATGCCGATATCTCGGAACGGCGTCCACATATGCAACTAAGGATTACTCGCTTTTAAAAAACTCATTAATACCTTTAATTTGATACCCATATCGTACAAACACATTCTAGAGTCACCCCTGGTCCACCTTTATGGCGATATTTCGAAACGGCGTCCACCTATAGAACTAAGGCCCACTCCCTTTTAAAATACCCATTAACACCATTCGTTTGATGCCCATATTGTACAAACAAATTCTAGGGTCACCCCTGGTCCACCTTTGTGGCGATATCTCGAAACGGCGTCCACCTATGGAACTAAGGATTACTCCCTTTTAAAATACTCATTAACACCTTTCTTTTGATACCCATATTGTATAAACAAATTCTAGGGTCACCCCTGGTCCACCTTTATGGCGATATCTCGAAACGGCGTCCACCTATGGAACTAAGGATTACTCCCTTTTAAAATACTCATTAACACCTTTCATTTGATACCCATATCGTACAAACGCATTCTAGAGTCAACCCTGATCCACCTTTATGGCTATATCCCTAAATGGCGTCCACCTATAGAACTATGGCCCACTCCCTCATAAAATACTCTTTAATGACTTTCATTTGATACACATGTCATACAAACACATTCCAGGGTTTCCCTCGGTTCATTTTCCTACATGGTTATTTTCCCTTATATTGTCACCATAGCTCTCAACTGAGTATGTAATTTTCGGTTACACCCGAACTTAACCTTCCTTACTTGTTTAACTATGCGATTTTGTAGCCCAAATAATTTTGATCTAGCAAAGTGCTAGTTATAGGTTTCTCAAAATTGGCATTAATTTTTGGCAACCTAAAACACAAATTAAATTTGTTTCTTTATTTATTAAAAGCAAAAAAAAAACAAGTAAGGAAGGCTAAGTTCGGGTGTAACCGAACATTACATACTCAGTAGAGAGCTATGGAGACAAAATAAGGAAAATCACCATGTAGGAAAATGAACCTAGGGTAACCCTGGAATGTGGTTGTATGACATGTGTATCAAATGGAAGGTATTAAAGAGTATTTTAAGAGAGAGTAGGCCATAGTTCTATGGATGGACGACATTTAGGGATATCGCCATAAAGGTGGACCAGAGCTGACTCTAGAATTTGTTTGTACGGTATGGGTATCAAATGAAAGGTGTTACTGAGCATTTTAAGAGGGAGTGGGCCTTAGGTCTATCGGTGGACGCCTTTTCGAGATATCGCCATTAAGGTGGACCAGGGGTGACTCTAGGATGTGTTTGTACGATATGGGTATCAAATGAAAGGTGGTAATGAGTATTTTAAAAGGGAATGGGCTTTAGTTCTATAGGTGAACGCCTTTTCGAGAAATCGCCATAAAGGTGGACCAGAGGTGACTCTAGAATATGTTTGTACGATATGGGTATCAAATGAAAGCTGTTAATGAGTATTTTGAAAAGGAGTGATCCTTAGTTCCATAGGTGGACGACGTTTCGAGATATCGCCATAAAGGTGGACCAGGGGTGTATCTAGAATGTGTTTGTACGATATAGGAATCAAATGAAAGGTGTTACTGAGCATTTTAAGAGTGAGTGGGCATTAGTTCTATAGGTGGACGCCTTTTCGAGATATCGCCATTAGGGTGGGCCAGGGGTGACTCTAGAATGTTTGTACAATATGGGTATCAAACGAAAAGTGTTACTGAGCATTTTAAGATGGAGTGGGCATTAGGTCTATAGGTGGACGTCTTTTCGAAATGTCGCCATTAGGGTGGGCCAGGGGTGACTCTAGAATGTGTTTGTATGATATGGGTATCAAATGAAAGATGGTAATGAGTATTTTAAAAGGGAGTAATCCTTAGTGCTATAGGTGGACGCCTTTTCAAGATATCGCCATAAAGGTGGACCAAGGGTGACTCTAGAATGTTTGTACGATATGGGTATCAGACGAAAGGTGTTACTGAGCATTTTAAGAGGGAGTGGGCATGAGGTCTATAGGTGGACGCCTTTTCGAGATATCGTCATTAGGGTGGGCCAGGGGTGACTCTAGAATGTGTTTGTACGATATGGGTATCAAACGAAAGGTATTACTGAGCATTTTAAGAGGGAGTGGGCATTAGGTCTATAGGTGGACGACTTTTCGAGATATCGCCATTAGGGTGGGCCAGGGGTGACTCTAGAATGTTTGTACGATATGGGTATCAAACGAAAGGTGTTACTGAGCATTTTAAGAGGGAGTGGGCATTAGGTCTATAGGTGGACGCCTTTTCGAGATATCGCCATTAGGGTGGGCCAGGGGTGACTCTAGAATGTGTTTGTACGATATGGGTATCAAATGAATGGTGGTAATGAGTATTTTAAAAGGGAGTAATCCTTAGTTCTATAGGTGGACGCCTTTTCGAGATATCGCCATTAGGGTGGGCCAGAGGTGACTCTAGAATGTTTGTTCGATATGGGTATCAAACGAAAGGTGTTACTGAGCATTTTAAAGAGGGAGTGGGCATTAGGTCTATAGGTGGACGCCTTTTCGAGATATCGCCATTAGGGTGGGCCAGGGGTGACTCTAGAATGTTTGTACGATATGGGTATCAAACGAAAGGTGTTACTGAGCATTTTAAGAGGGAGTGGACATAAGGTCTATAGGTGGACGCCTTTTTGGGATATCGCCATTAGGGTGGGCCAGGGTGACTCTAGAATGTTTGTACGATATGGATATCAAATTAAAGGTATTAATGAGGGTTTTAAAAGCGAGTGACCCTTAGATGTATATGTGAAGGCGTTCTCGCGATATCGACCAAAATGTGGACCAGGTGATCCAGAAAATCATCTGTCGGGTACTGCTAATTTATTTATATATGCAATACCACTAACAGTGTTCCTGCCAAGATTCCAAGGCTGTTGATTTCGACTTGTAGAACTTTTTCATTTTCTTCTACTTAATATGGTATGGTGTGACACCACACCCATTTTACAAAGTTTTTTCCAAAGTTATATTTTGCGTCAATAAACCAATCCAGTTACCATGTTTCATCGCTTTTTTCGTATTTGGTATAGAATTATGGCATTTTTTTCATTTTTCGTAATTTTCGATATCGATAAAGTGGGCGTGGTTATGGTCGGATTTCGGCCATTTTTTATACCAAGATAAAGTGAGTTCAGATAAGTACGTGGGCTAAGTTTAGTAAAGATATATCGGTTTTTGCTCAAGTTATTGTGTTAACGGCCGAGCGGAAGGACAGACGGTGGACTGTGTTTAAAAACTGGGCGTGGCTTCCACCGATTTCGCCAATTTTCACAGAAAACAGTTACCGTCATAGAATCTATGCGGAGCCATGCCCATTTTGAAATTTTCTTTTATTTTTGTATTTGGTTGCATCATATCATTACTGGAGTTGAATTTTGACTTAATTTACTTATATACAGTAAAGATATTAAATTTTTTGTTAAAATTTGAATTAAAAAAAATTTTTTTTTAAAAAGTGGGCGTGTTCTTCATTCAATTTTGCTAATTTTTATTTAGCACATATATAGTAATAGTAGTAACGTCCCTGCCAAATTTCATCATGATATCTTCAACGACTGCCAAATTACAGCTTGCAAAACTTTTAAATTACCTTCTTGTAAAAGTGGGCGGTGCCACGCCCATTGTTCAAAATCTTACTAATTTTCTATTCTGCGTCATAACGTCAACCCATCTACCAAGTTTCATCGCTTTAACCACCTTTGGCAATGAATTATCGCATTTTTTCGGTTTTCCGAAATTTTCGATATCGAAAAAGTGGGTGTGGTTATAGTCCGATATCGGTCATTTTAAATAGCGATCTGAGATGAGTGCCCAGGAATCTACATACCAAATTTCATCAAGATACCTCAAAATTTACTCAAGTTATCGTGTTAACGGATAGACGGACGGACGGACGGACGGACATGGCTCAATCAAATTTTTTTTCGATACTGATGATTTTGATATATGGAAGTCTATATCTATCTCGATTCCTTTATACCTGTACAACCAACCGTTATCCAATCAAAGTTAATATGCTCTGTGAGCTCTGCTGAACTGAGTATAAAAATACGATATAATTGAACGAATTAGCTAAAAATTGCCACTGCTATCTTCGTGTTCGCAACTGTGTGTACATTCCATATACAAATCAAATATTTCTAATGCGACTTCTTTCATCTTTCAATCTTTGGTTCTTACAACTCCTACAAATTGGTCGATATCTTCTCATTTAATTCCACGATTTTGGCGTTTAACTATATGAAACGTATAAAATATAATCCGGAAAACCGCTGGAGTAAAAAATGTATTTAACGTGTTCAATCGTTACAACAGATGAAAGAAAAGCATTCTAGCCTGGTTAAATCCAATTCCTTTAAGAAGAGGCGGGGGGTTTGATGTGACAAGTCGGGAAAATTCATCCTGTCAGTAATTTAAGATACGTCTTAATTGTCGCTTTTAGTATTTTATTGTGATCCCATCATAAATACTGTAACGAATTAGGGAAATTCCGCTTATTCCAAACCTTCTGCTAACGTTGTAATCGCTAAACTGTTCAATAAATAACTCCAATATTCAATAATGCAAAATGTTCTTTATTAGACTGCTTTGAAAGTACTTCACAATAACACTCATACTTCACAACCAATAGCATGCTTAAATCAAAACTGATTACTGAGTACTCAGCTTACGCTGCTTTTATACTCTCTGTTGCCTTGTCCACATATTTCTCCAAATGTCTAGACGGTTCTCCTTCTAGAATCTCCTACTTGGTTACCAGCTATATGCTTGTGTATTTGCAGTTTATATCCTGTTGCATAGCCATATGCGTGTGTATATGTGAGTACTACTTCGGCTGATGATTATATGTGTTTATGAGTATCTCCCCGTTGCTTTGTATGTATGTGTGTAGATGATGATTGATTTGTTTACGTACATACGAGTGGTTGCTTAGTATCGGCTTAGTGATGGTAGTATCGCTTAGTGATACTAATATTCGTCACATTACTAATGGAACGTTATGAGATAAAAACGCTAAGGTAATCATAAATTCTAATACTTTCTTACCTTAACATATAACTAGAACTCTAGCACAGTGAACTACATTACCTTTGGATAGTTTTTTAAATTATTAAAATTAATTAAAAGTCACGAAAAAATCCAAATATCAATGTAACTCACCAAATTTGGGTCCAGCTTGACGATACTTTTTCATTAAGCAAGACTTGTTTTCAGAAGAGATTGCATTTAACCAGAGAAGGTTGTTGTTGTTGTTGTTGTATTAACGATAAAGACTTATCTTGTTTGGTTGATTTTCCGACAGGGTGGATAAATGATGTATATTGGAACGATTTTCCGTCATCCCTTGTCAAATTTGGTTTTGAGACAAACCGGTTTCGGCGTTGTGCCATCATCAGTGTCGATAAAGACACTCCCCGAAGGTTTTGGATACAGATTCGGTACGTTCCAGTAACAAATCACCATAAAGGTACTATCCCGACCATCTCGGGTGCGATTAATGTGACCACATTAAACCTTCTAGGCGTAAACAACGGTTTCTCAGTAAGATATGTTTCTTTTTGATTTGATTTGTAATATTTATTAAATATTTTCTCACAATCATTGAGGTCGTTTAGTGTGATTTATTGCCTAAGGTTTTTTTTCCAACTGTTATTTAGGTCGAATAGGAAATGATGTTATTCCCCAAAATTTATACCAGAAAACCCATACTACATACTTCTCGATCGTATATTTTTGGGATCATGCAGGGACTAATTTCAGATTATTTATAACTGTTCGTTAATAATTTGGGATCATTTTGGTTCCATTTTGATATCACTTCGAAATTGTTGTAAGTAATGTTTTGTTATCAATTTGGGAATTTTGGAACACTTCGGGACTACTTTGAGATCGTTATGGAATCATCTCGGGATCATTCATAAGCTATTTCGAAATAATTACGGGATAAAGTTAGCGACTATTTCGGGATCATTTTGAATTATTTAGCAAGACTCAGAAAAATTAATTTATAAATTATCGGAATTTTTCGGCATATTATTTTTTTGTTATGGACGTGTTATCGAATATATCGGTTTATTATAAGTGTGTTATTGAAAAAATCGAGTATTTGTGCAAAAATATGTTTGTTATCGAAAAACATATGTATTTTTTCGTGCCCGAGACAATTCTTACGCACTAAAAATCACGAAAAATGTGATGCATTAACATCAAAACAAACTAGAAAATCGATTTTTTTTAAAACGGCCCCATGAAAGATTTAGATTAAAAAAAATAAAATAAAAAACCAATTGGTAACGCAAATAATCGATTTTTTTTAAACTGGCCGATTAAAGATTTAAAAATTGTTTGCAAAATATTTAAAAAAAATTAACTGATGCAGGGTGTGCGAAAAATTTTACAGAGCGAGACTTTCATTTAAACTCAGTTCAAGTAAACCTAATACCGTTTTCACACAGAAACTTAATCGAATCACAATTCTATTTAATGAAATAATTAAGTTTCCCTATTCATACAGGGCTTTTTGCTTCATTAAGCAAATATCTGTCAGCAGCCCCAAAAAAATATTTCGTTTTTACAAAAAATAGTTAAAATGGAAAGTAGCCGTTTCCTTCCTAACTATAAATACAATCAAAATAAAATGCATGCGCAACTGCCCATAGATGTTGCACCTAACCAAGTATGTGCCTGTTTTCGCAAAACCCATATTATCTTTTGCAGCAAATGCAGCGAAAAGTAAATTTTAAATTTTTTCGTGTTTTTCTATTTTTCGTAAATTATTGAAAATAGTTTATTTTTGATTGTCATTTGTTACATTAACAATAAAATTCGAAGTACCAAGCAAAACCGACTGGATTTTTCACTCGAATAGGCATTCAATCAAGCAATAATGAGATAATTAAGAATTTGTATTTTGTATGGAAGATTGAGTTCAATTAGGGCTTTAATGTAGAAAACTTGACTAATTATTTCATTAAGCCTCTGTGTGAGATTGGCATAAATCGTGATAAGATGAACTATATAGTACTGAACTTTTAAGGTGTACGTAATGGCGATCAGGAAAAAAGTATGACACTTATAAAAAAAATAGAACTTCCTTATATTTTCTGTGAAAAAACACGAGAAACAGACGTTTGAAAGGAAAACGTGTCCTTTAAAAAAGCATTACTGGTGTACAGCCTAGTTATCGATAATTGGGGCAAGTAGCACCATCACTATACTTATTTCTCGTTTTTTTCAATCGCTTACAACATTTTTTTGCCGATGACGATTATCATATGATTAAATATGTTGCTATTACGTCAAGCACGTACTACTTCCACACTTCAATCACTGCTCAATTTAAAGCTTAAAGTTTGATAGATAAAAGGAAGTTAGAGAATAAAAACATTATTGTGAAAAGATACTCCAAAATGTATGCCTTGCACGCATATGTATGATATCAATTGGATATTCACCACAAGTACGCTATGATACAGGAAAATGCAATCAAATGTTTAATGCCAACAGGACCATTTACGAAATACTAAGAGTTAGTGCAGTTGTTATTTGTTGGATGTGATATGTAAGAAACTATATTGAAAAGCTCATGGCGCTAGAAAATCTCTCTAGTGCTATACGATAATCACGCCTGAGTAAATACGCGTACATTTCAAACAAATAAGTTATATGTATGCTCCAATACTGTGTAGGTATTATTTAATGATATGGTTTATGTTCTATACGATTTATATTGATATATAGAGTTGGTTTTTAATACAAGTGTGCTGGTACACATACGCTTATAAAAAAACAATGAAAAAATAAAACTACATACATACATCATTATGCCTAGATAAGTTTTGCAAGCAGTGGGAAATGGAAAAAGTTGCAAGTAGAAAGGGGGTTATTACGGTATAATCAATAGGAAACGTTGTGCGACTTGGAAGCACTTGTCAGCACGCTGGGTAATCAGTTATATTTGCCTTGCTGCGTTTCACATATAGACATAGTGTGATGGAGGAGATTGCAAGCGACACTGCACATCAAGAACATTTAATACATTTACTAAGTTAACTTTTTTGTCTGTGTAAAACTAACTGTATAGCTGTGATACGGTTAGTTGGATACTAATTTAGTAATACCAACAAGCATGATGAAAAACGTTATTCCACATTTGAAATATACTTAATTCCCAAGTTGAGTTTCAATATTCCCTACTATTTGAGACTTTTTATGCCTTTAACAAAAATGAAATAGTTTATTAAATTTTACTCGAATCAGAAAAATGTAACGCCTTATACGAGAAGAGATTGAACCACCAATAAGTAAACCGAAATGATCAGGATGAGGAGCCGATTTCATTAAGCCATGTCCGTCTGTCGGGTTTGTTTGAAAGCAAACTAGTTCCTCAATTTTTGAGATGTCTAGATAAAATTTGGTCCCCGGGTATATTTTGATGCCCGTTTTTACATTAGTCAGAACTGATTGGATTGGACCACTATAGTATATATTTCCTATACAACCGATTTTTACGGTGAGAGGGTTTTTGATATCTTCCATTGTTTTCTCTTAACATTTCTTTGCTACTTGTGTTTCATTATGCCAACGCAAAGCCTGAAGGATACTTTTTGGTGTGTTCAATAGAACTTTCTATCGGTTATATCGGTAATATCGGTTTTCGTATGATCAAATTTTTTTAGCATTGAACATTGTAGAAATATTTTTACTAATTTATTATTATTATTTTAGAAAAAATTTTTTTCAATTAGAAGAAAATTTTTCTAACGGGGTCGCCGCTCGGCAGTCTTTGGGAAGCACTCCGCGAGTACTTCTGTCATGAAAAGCTCTCAGTGAAAACTCATCCGCCTTGCAGATGCCGCTCGGAGTCGACATAAAACAAGTAGGTCCCGTCCCAAAAATTTGTAAGAAAAATTAAAAGGAGCACGACGCAAATTTGAAGAGAAGCTTGGCCTAAAATCTCTTCGGAGGTTATCGTGCCTTACATTTATTTATTTTTAATGCTAATTGGCGGCCACCGTGGTGTGATGGTAGCGTGCTCCGCCTATCACACCGTATGCCCTGGGTTCAACTCCCGGGCAAAGCAACATCAAAAATTTTAGAAATAAGATTTTTCAATTAGAAGAAAATTTTTCTAAGCGGGGTCGCCCCTCGGCAGTGTTTGGCAAGCGCTCCGAGTGTATTTGTGCCATGAAAAGCTCTCAGTGAAAACTCATCTGCCTTGCAGATGCCGTTCGGAGTCGGCATAAAACATGTAGGTCCCGTCCGGCCAATTTGTAGGGAAAATCAAGAGGAGCACGACGCAAATTGGAAGAGAAGCTCGGCCTTAGATCTCTTCGGAGGTTATCGCGCCTTACATTTATTTTTTTTTTTTAATTTTTTAATTATAGATGTTTAATGCTATTGATATTTGAGGAAACTTGTACCAAAATCTAGGTTCTAACGCGCTCGCCTACTATATATTTAATTTCTTCCATGAAAAACTTCTCAATGAAAATTCATCTGCAAAATGGAAGAAAGGCTCGGCCTACATTTTCTCCGAGGTTTCCTCTGCGTAAAACGCGACTTAGTTCCACAGGTACCCAATCCAGAGTTAGGTGCGTTTGCTCAAAGGTAGCAAGCTGTGGCGTATTGCACCACCCACATAGATAAAAGCTGGTCTTGCGGGAAGCTGGATGCCAAGTTGTAATCTGTATATATTGTACCAATGTACACTTGTATACAGGTCCCATATCCAGTTTGTGGCAACGACACCTTTTAGGAAGTTTCGTGATGGCTGTGGTACCTCATATGCGGGGAGAGTTCAATTTTGATTTCGATATATTTTTCGGTCGATGCTTAGAAATACCCCGCAAAAAATTATACTAACTTAGAAGTAGGATAGAACCTAGACTAATGTTCTTGGGCGGTGGCTATTGCCGCTAGTGCATTGCCTCTCAAATCGATCAACCGGTCCTATTTCGGACAGCTGCTTGTAATACCCAATCTTACATAGCCAACACTTCGATTTGTCGTTTAATTTCTTATCAGAAACCGGTACAGAACGCGATACGAAATTTCTAGGTTTAGCATTGTATTTTTTAAGGCTCGTTCGTAGTTTTACCGCAAAATGGTACAATTCCTTTACGATAACGGAATATATTTTTTGTGGAATTTTTTTTAGTTTACATACTTCAAGTAGTGAATGACCCTTGATGAAAAAAAATATGCATAAATGTATCCATTCCCAACAATTTCCACAAAGTATCTGATTAATCGATATCTGTCACAAATCTTTTTGTATCCGCATATAATTATAAAAATAAATCCATAAAACACACGGGAAATGAAAAATGTTTAACATGCATACTTAAATAAATATTAAAAAACTAAGCTGTTATATTTACAACCAGCAAAACCTGGTGGTAACTAATGTCACTTCTCAACTACTTGAACGCCTACTTTTTAATGCGCCCCAAATCAAAGCTGTTGTTTATGCTTTCTCAAACTTTTCTTTGCCTAAGCTCATTTCTTGATTTTAACACAGAATTCGGTCAACAAACAAAAAAAAAAAAAACACGACCAAATGAAAAGCCGATGCACCGCAAATGAAACTGCTTTATAAACAAAAGAAGAAAAATAAGCAAAGTAATCGCATTTTCTATGCGTCTTCATGAACTTGTGAACCCAACCAAATACGCGAATAAGTGCATTGAATATCCATGTCATTTTATAAAACGTGCAGACTAGAGATGAACACTGAATAACGGAAACAGCGGTACCAACTGGTAACTGATTACTAAAACTGCATTCCCACTACAACTGAAATTACCTAGTTTCATATAGTAAACCGAGTTTATAATGAAAGTTATAGCATTTCGGTGTGAAAAAAACTTTCTTGTTATTGGTTGCCCTCGTTTCCTGCAGTAAGCCACAAAAACAAAAATAAAAATTGTTGTATACTATAATTTTCTCTCTTATGTCAAACTACTTAATATGAAAAATTTCGAACTTGACCTGTTGTTTTGGAAATTCTATATTTGCTGTTTTCGTTATCACGGCTCGAACCTATGACCTCTTCCATGTTGGCCACCATGCCCGACGAAACTTATATTATTTGCACTTTCCACTATTAAAATGGATTTTTCTTGGTGATATTTGATTTTTTTTTTGTTTCTGAAATCTGACAATGGGTATCTAATAAGACATCCCCATGTTTGCTTATGTGAAAAAAGAAAGTTGATCAGAGGCATACTACCTCCGAAGTAGTTTGCAAGTTTGATTGTAGGCTTATTAAAATAGTGATTGCTAAGAATATATTCACAGCTGATTTGTTAAAAATTATCTAGTTTCATACTTATTTTCAGGACAGATTTTACAAAGCGAATTTTCACAGTTTCCAGTTAGTTTGAGCGTAAATTAATATTGAAGGTTAAAATTTTCGTAATTTTTTCTTGAGGCAAGGTATAAAACACTGAATGATCTAGCAGCAAAAATCGGTGCAGTGAAATAACTCCCAAATCCAATAACTCCCAACAAAAAAATTAAATAACTCCCAAATATTTTCCATACAAATTGGGACTTATTTCATTATGAAATAGCTCCCAATTCATTGGCGCTTATTTCATAATTTTTGCTGGTAATTATTTCATAATGAAATAACTCCCAAATGAAATAATCCCCAATAAAATTTCTTTGGGAGTTATTTCATAATTTTTTGAGATTGGGAGTTATTTCATTTTTATTGGGACTTACCTCATTGTTTGTAATTCAGGCATTGGGAGTTATTTCATTTTCTTAAAAATACAATTTTATCAAACTTTGACGTTCTTCTAGCAGCTTTTATAGGTCGGCTATACATTAAGGGACCAATTGGTTTTATTCGTAAAGCAAAGGGGTTTGAACTTTGAAATTTTGCACATAGTTTCTCAGGTAGTTCCCCAACGAGAATCAGTAATTTTTATTGTTGTTAACAGTTTACTAGTAATTAGTAGTTAAAGTTACCATGGTATAACTATCACTTTTTATCTACACACAAACACTTTCACAAGAATTTTATACATAAGTACACTTTATAATGTTTATAAAACCACAATCAACTATTTCGATTTGTTTAAATTTGCGTATTATTGTAAAATTTAATGATTTATTTGTTTACTTTCCGCGAACACAAGCATACAGCCATTTTATCTAATTCACTACTTGCTTGGTGGTACCAGATGCTTTAAATTGTTCAAACGAATGAAAAATTTTTAAATAGTACCGACGAGGAAAATGGACCTTTTTCATTCAACTCTATTTATTTATTTTACAAAAAAATAGAAAATTTGGAATAAAAAATCGCGCGATGCACAGTAATTCTGCGTAGAACACCTTTCTGCATAAGCGGCCTTCGGCCGCGCTTATAAAAAATAACCCTGGGCTACGCCATGCCAAGTCCGCAGAACGGTGTACTACGCAGAAGGACATCACCGTGGTTATACCACATACCCGGACTTGGCATGGCGTAGCCCAGGGTTATTTTTTATACAAATAAACAGTTTTACTGTTGAATTCACAAAATTACTGTGCACTTACCTTTTTTGTAACTTGTTGGTTCAACAGTTCATCTGGTAATTGTTAACAGTTTAGACGGTTATTTTGCCACATTTTTTTGTGTAAATAAAAGTTTAAGCTGTTCATTTAACTACAAAAAAATGCAGTTGATTTAAGAGAAAATGTGTTTTTGTGGAAAGTCAAAACTGTTTTTTTTTTTTTAGTTTCCAATATGATGAAATACACGGGATGGATATATATGTTAATTTTTTCAGTTATATATTTTACATATTTTTAGTTATGAAATATGTGTATTTAAAAATAATACTTAACTGTGTTTAAAATAACTTATACACACTGGGTGACTATTGAACAAAAACTTGTATTAATTTTAAAATTGCATTTTACATTTCAAATACTTAAATAAATCAATAAAATAGCGGTGTTTAAAAGTTTGTCCAAATCGTCAAAGAAAGCTTAATTCAGGAAGCCAAATAATGGTCAATAACACAATTTACTTTTGGTGGTGGTATGGTGTAAGAGTTGGTTGATCTACGTAATAATCGAGAGCGTCTTTTCCTCGAGAATAATGTTCCAGGCTATTTTGAATGTCTACCTACATTATAAAATATAAAATAATAATGCCACAGATCCAAGCATACTTATGTATGTATATTATTACCTTGAGCGAACCATGCGAAGTTTGTGATGCACTCAAAGCTGTAGAGCTGAATGAAACACCCTCGTTCTCCTTAATCTATTGGTTAACTTTTTGAATCGCAGATGTTATATCTTCATCTTCGCCAAACAAAAACCATAAAAAAAAAAATTTTAAATTAGAGTGCATCGACAGTTGAAATAATGACAGAAATTATGTACGTCTTGGCATTTGTTAAAATAAAGTTGGAAAATTATTAAAAAAGGCTGTTATTTAAAAATGTCTACATACCTCCAGTTTTTTCCACAATTAGATTTTTTCGTACAATTTCGCGTTAACGCCTACTACGTCAACTGACGGAAAAGTTTTCTCCAAGTCGATTTCTGTTAAGTACCTCAACTCTTCAATTCCAAGACTGGCGTCTATAAAGAAGTATATACATGATTAGAAAAGGTCCAATAAATAATTGTATTGGAAATTAAATATGCACTTTCACTTGATCCCGTTTAGTTTGCATATGAAAATAATTAGTTTTGCTAGAGGTATTAAAATATGCGTTTTGGCCCTGGTATCAATAATCCGAAGGCAAAAAGAAGCAAAAGTCTTTTACAGGAGATATTTGCAAGAAACAGTTGCAAGTTTTCATGTGGTTGTTGTATATTTCATCTATTTGTTGTACTCGCAGGCACAGAGTCTCTGCAGCTTTTTTGGAAATATCTCCCGTTTTTATATAAATCACAAGTATTACGAACACTCAATAAACTCTATATTTTTCATATGTAGATAGTGCAAACTTTAATATTAAATGCACTTCTTTGCTTTCACATATAAATATATTAAG
This sequence comes from Eurosta solidaginis, assembly GCF_040869045.1. Lineage (NCBI taxonomy): Eukaryota > Metazoa > Arthropoda > Insecta > Diptera > Tephritidae > Eurosta > Eurosta solidaginis. The sequence goes on along the minus strand of NC_090319.1, from coordinate 285,339,647 downwards.
ATCACTATCGGACACGTCCATATTCCTATTTAAAAGTTATAAACTATCCGCGATCCGAAAACACTTGATAATTATTCACAATTCACTGAGTTTCTTACTACGCGTGCAAACAAAAATATGTCTTTATTTCAACAGACTCAAACTTGTATATAAGTTAACAAGAGGTACCATCCAAAAACTTATGCTACCCTCCCATATGTAATGCTAGGTTGAATGTAAGGCCAAACTGTTGCTGTGTTGTAAACGCAAAAACGTAACTATCATTAGCTAATAATGATATTAGTACCGCGAGCAAAGCACAAAGAAACTTCAACGGTATTATCGCCTGATGACAATAGGAAAGTGCATAAAAAACTCCAACTGAATTGTTGCTGCACACAAAATGAAGACAAACGCGAATACCTAGTAAAGTGGAATTTGGTCACCAAAGCCATCCCCATAAAAAAATACGAAAAAACAATTGATTTAGAGGAAAAACCCAAATCTCGATGTATTTTGGCAAACGGTAGCATTTCAGCAGATCATAAAACAACCGTACCTTGAATACGCTAGTCGCTCGATCGAAATACATGATTGATAAAAGCAAGTCGTTTTGATATATGAAAATCCAGAAAATATATGATTAATAAATGCAAGTCGCTTTCCTATAAATCGAACGGAGAGATATTTTATTTGGCGCCCAACGTGGGGCTTTTGGAAACAAAAGAACCATAGGACCCCTGAGAAGCTGCTAAGAACTATCATCAAATCCTCGATTAAATTAATACAATTGTAAGTGATATTTCAAATGTTGGTTAAGTGGATTAAAAAAAAAAAAATTTTTTTTGTGTTTTTGAATCAGTGCACTAAAACTTCTTTTAAGTGTTTAAAAACGGTGTTCCACAAAATCTTAAAAAAAATTCCTCATTTTATTTTTGTTCCAAAAATATAACTCACACGCATTTCTTATTAGTGCTTTAAAAAAAAAAAGACTATAGGAAGTTAAAAGAAGCGCTAAATACCTTAAAATTTATATGTTGATTGGACCAAATTCTTTATGAAAATGTTTGCTGGGTTGGAGCTGTTTTGGTCGATATGTATAAAGAAAAAAAAAAACCAAGAGTTTTTTACTTTTCTCTTCTATGCATTTCGACGCATCCGCGTCATCATCAGGAAGTCTATTTATTTTCAAACAAACAACATGAAAATACAAAAGTAATCATTATTTTCAATAAACGTTACAAATTCAACATTAAAACAATAACTCACAATAATTTAATTAGTTGTACAAACACAATAATATCACAGGACAATCGACACATTCATTTTTCTTATTTTCTATTTTTGTTTTTATCATTTTTTATTATTGCTGTATAAGCGCTATTTGTATTGTCAATGTCTTCTTTAAAATTCATGATATTCGTCATATGTTGTTGGATGCGGAGACTTTCCAGTGTCATCCTCCTTTTGCATCTTCTCTCAACATCTAAAATTTTTGCGTTCCCAAAATCAGCTGTATGGTCATTGTCAGTCAGGTGTTGAGAAAGCGCGGTATTTGTTTTTCTGTTTTTTGCGTCCATTTCATGTTCGTGTATTCTCGTTCTCAATGCTCTTTTCGTTGTGCCAATGTAACATTTATTGCAGGCATTGTTGTTGTTACCGTTGCATTGAATTTTATACACTACATTGCATTGTTGTCCCTTGTCTATTTTGTCTTTTGTTTTTGTAAAGAAACGATTAAGTGTATTGTGTGGTTTGTGAGCAAATGTTATGTTGTCTTTTTTCATAATTCTCCTGAGCGATTGATTACTTGTTAGTCCGGGTATATAGGTAACTCCAATATAAGTTTTGTTTGTGTTTGCTTCTGTTTGTCCATTTGATGAATTAGGGTGGTCCATTTCTTGTGTCGTATTACGAATACTCTAATAGAAAAGCTTATAATTAATACGACACAAGAAATGGACCACCCTAATTCATCAAATGGACAAACAGAAGCAAACACAAACAAAACTTATATTGGAGTTACCTATATACCCGGACTAACAAGTAATCAATCGCTCAGGAGAATTATGAAAAAAGACAACATAACATTTGCTCACAAACCACACAATACACTTAATCGTTTCTTTACAAAAACAAAAGACAAAATAGACAAGGGACAACAATGCAATGTAGTGTATAAAATTCAATGCAACGGTAACAACAACAATGCCTGCAATAAACGTTACATTGGCACAACGAAAAGAGCATTGAGAACGAGAATACACGAACATGAAATGGACGCAAAAAACAGAAAAACAAATACCGCGCTTTCTCAACACCTGACTGACAATGACCATACAGCTGATTTTGGGAACGCAAAAATTTTAGATGTTGAGAGAAGATGCAAAAGGAGGATGACACTGGAAAGTCTCCGCATCCAACAACATATGACGAATATCATGAATTTTAAAGAAGACATTGACAATACAAATAGCGCTTATACAGCAATAATAAAAAATGATAAAAACAAAAATAGAAAATAAGAAAAATGAATGTGTCGATTGTCCTGTGATATTATTGTGTTTGTACAACTAATTAAATTATTGTGAGTTATTGTTTTAATGTTGAATTTGTAATGTTTATTGAAAATAATGATTACTTTTGTATTTTCATGTTGTTTGTTTGAAAATAAATAGACTTCCTGATGATGACGCGGATGCGTCGAAATGCATAGAAGAGAAAAGTAAAAAACTCTTGGTTTTTTTTTCTTTATACATATCGACCAAAACAGCTCCAACCCAGCAAACAATACCTTAAAATTAGTTTTTGTCATATGATTGCGACGTTAAAATTCTGTAGGAAGTAGTGAGTTGCACTAAAGTTTTTTTAAGTCCTTTATGAAAACTGTAACTCAAATACTTATATGTAATTGAAATAATAAATAGTGCATTTTTAGAAGCACGTGCTACGAAAATTTTAAGCTCGTCAGATTTATAATACAATTAAGCTAAAACTCAACAACTTTTCCAGTTTGCATTAATATTAATATACATTTACAAACCATAGGGCATCTTGTGGGAGCTGTTCGCTTCGTAATTTATGATAAAATTTTATAGAATTGATTTTGTTGTGCTGTCGAGAACTTTTAATGTTCAGATATCTCTCGTGCATATAATAGCCCTTTCAAATAAAATAAATTGTATCATTTTGTAAACCAAGTCTTTGATTGAGAGGTTGATTTATAATTGAAAATGTTTCTTAGCAGAGAGCAAGTGCTAGAAATCGTTAATACGTCTAATGAACATACTAGGCAGGAGCTTGAAGAGCAGATACAACCTCTAACTTTAGCCGTTAACCGGTTGGGACCACCCAGTGTGGAACCGCTTTTACCAGTTTTCATAAACCCATTAATTGAAAAACAGAATAATGCCAGCTTAGACTTAATTAAATCTCTGCCTGAGTTTAAAGGCGAATCTTCCACGTACCCGGCTTGGGTACAGCCGAGTTTGCAATGACTTACTACAAGGAGGGATCGGAGAAGTATTATGTAGCCATGGGTATCTTTAGAAATAAGATAGTGGATTCTGCCAACACTATTCTCGCATCATTTAATACTGTTCTAAATTATAAGGCAATAATTTCTAGGCTCGATCAAACTTATGCTGACAAAAGGCCATTATACGTAATGGAAAATGAGCTAAGTATTTCGAGACAAGATAATTGTCCATTGCAGAATACTACAACAAGGTAGATAAGCAACTATCTTTAATAATCAATAAGCAAATTATGATTCATAGTGGAAATAGTGATGTTATTGCAGCTCTTAATGATCGTGCCAGGGAGAATGCATTGCGCGTCTTCATATCTGGGCTTCGTCGCCCTATGTGTGACATACTCTTTTCAGCAAGGCCAAAAGATCTTCCATCTGCTCTTGCAGTCGCACAAGAACTCCAAACGAGTCATATGCGATATGACTTTGCGCAAGCATTCGCAATGGGTAACACATAAAAACCTAACAAATCAAAAGCACCACTGTCACAATACCAACAACGTCCCTACTCTAATGTTACGCCTATGCCAACTCCTATGGAAGTTTATAATAGTTCATCCTTTTACAGACAACGTAATTATTCCAACTATCCGATTATGCCACAGCAGCAGCATAGCAAACATTTTTCTAAGCCTAATATTTACACATATACACAGAATCCAAATTCGAACCCGCAAGTGGCGTATAAACGAGCTCGGAAGCAATCGAATTCCGACCGAGTACCAATTCAAAAGGCTCAGAAAATTAACTTTATGCCAGATGAATTAGAATATTTTTCAAATAATGACAACATAGGGTGTAAGGGTGAAGCGCGTAAAGGTGTCGAGTGTAGGGATTGCTACAAACGTGAATATGATCCACACAATGGTTATTTTAGTCGCGAAAAGGGAGATGATATTGCAGATCAGTATGACGTAATAAAATTTTTAAACTAAATCCGCTCCTGCCGTATATTACTAAAACAACTAGAAACGGGCAGGATCTTCGTATTTTAATTGATACAGGTACGTCGAAAAATTATATAAACAATTTTTCATTTCTCCAAGGTGTTAAACTTTTAGAAAAGCCGTTCCGTTTGAAGTCTCTTAATGGTACGAATATCATTAATAAAAAATGTTTAATTAATATTCTAGACCATACCTCAACATTTTACTTACTTCCAAATTTAAATATGTTCGACGGTATCATAGGGTATGAGTTTCTCAGGAAAATTAAAGCAAATATCGTCACTGACAGAGAGTGTTTACTTTATCATAATGGCAAAGTTAAATTACAACATCTCTCAAGTGACCAGGTCAATTTAATAACAAAAGAGACCGACTCAGTTCCATCTAGTTTTGAAGCTCAATTTCGTCAGATAATTAACACCAATGTAACCGCTTTTGCTGATCCAGATAGAGCGTTGCCATACAACACCTCCGTGAAGGGAAGAATCCGTACAACTACTAACGAACCAATATACAGTAAAAGTTATCCGTACCCTATTTCAGTGGCTCCGTTTATTAACAAGGAAATTGAAACACTTATCAAAGATGGCATTATTAGAAAGTCATGCTCGCCCTATAATTCACCAGTTCACGTGGTATCAAAAAAGGCCTCGATGAGAATGGAAAGCCGAAGTTGCGCATGGTGATAGACTTTAGGAAGATCAATGAAAAAACTATCCCTGATCGATACCCCATACCCAATACTTCCGTAATTTTGGCTAATTTAGGAAAATCCAAATACTTCACTACTTTAGATCTCAAGTCAGGTTTTCACCAAATTATCATGTGTGAGGAGGATATGCAAAAAACGGCGTTCAGCATTAATAATGGAAAGTACGAATTCTGTCGGTTGCCTTTTGGATTGAGAAATGCGCCCAGCATATTTCAAAGGGCAATAGGCGACATTTTACGAGAAGGTATAGGAAAATTTTGTCATGTTTATGTGGACGATATAATTATTTATTCTCCTGATGAAGAGTCTCATTTAAGAGACATAGATAATGTTCTTAAAAAATTAGAGAAAGCGGGGATGAGAGTATCACCTGAAAAATCAAAGTTTTTCAAAACGGTGGTAGAGTTTTTGGGTTTTTTAGTATCGGAAACGGGTATGAAAACTTGTCCAGATAAAGTGCACGATATTATTAAATACGAACCCCCTAAAACCCTTCGAACATTACGGTCGTTCCTCGGCCTATCTGGATACTATCGAAGTTTTGTAAGATACTATGCTGCTACAGTCAAACCTCTGACTGCATATCTTCAAGGTGAGAATGGGAACGTCGCACAGTGGCGCCTCTGCCGTTAAAGCATGGCAAAATCAAAAAAATCATGAAAGCGTTCGCTAAATCTAATACATGTTTCTAATAGAGAATTTTCCATGGATCAAGGATATACAACTGTTTTTTCACGGAAAATTATAGTTTACCAGGTAGAGCCGCTCAAAATTGACCAATTTTCAACATTGGGAAACATTTGAAAATTTTCTTCTTTTTCGTTGTATTTAAAATGGTTTTGTGAGTAAATAAGGCGGCTGGTTGTCGTTTTCTTGTATAACAATTAAAGATAATTTAATTTAGGATTGAACAAAAAAAAAATTGTTTTTTTTTTTTGTGAAAAGTTGGCGGATATACCTGTTTTTCGAAATACCTTTTTTAGGCCCTTTTTAAAACTTTGATGGAAAAGAAAAAAGTTAAAATATGTGCTCCGTCAAATTAACAGTAGTTTATTTGAAATATTGAGTTACCTAAATTCATAAAGTCTACCTGCGTCCAGCTGCAACTTCACTTTTTACATCAAATAAAGTTAAACAACCTTGGGCATAAATACGCGCCTGAGCAGGTATATATAATTCAGTACGGCCGTAAGGTCGTTTTTGTTATTAGAACTTGTTAACAACATACATTTTTTTAGTAACGAATTGTATACCTGAAATTCATTTTAATAATTTGAATAGGTATATAAAGCTATTCATCATACAATGCACATTATCATACGTCTTTTGGAAATTAAGGAACTAAGTATTCTGTTTACTTAAATAAAGTGAATAGTATTTTTAAATATAGTTCACAGATTAATATTTAGTCAGATACACTCGAAGCCAATTCTAATATGTATCTAGAAAAATCGAAACTATTTGCGGTGTTTAAATCTACAAAGTCAAGACGGGACTTCGTTGAGGCTATTATGAGAAAATTAGCGAGTGAAACAAGCATTAAAGAAAAGGAAGGTCTGGAAGAAAAATTGGTTTACAATACATTATGATAGAAAGAAAATGGAAGGATGTCTATCGTAAGAATTCAAAATTTCTGAGTAAGCATGAAAAGTGGCTAGCTGACAAAACTTTTTTGGACGAAGAAACGCCTAGCACGTCAACCAATCCAACTAGAGGGAGACCAACAAAACCCATAGGAGAGTGTTCTACCTACACAAGGAAAATGCAGCTGTCTGATACCACAAAAGCTATGGCCACGACTCATCTTTCAGAAGCACTGGCTATTAAATATAAAAAAGACGAAGAAAACGTGAAGTCTCATATAACAGAAGCAGTTGCGGTAGCAAGTCCAGTGCGACTGATGAGTATCAAAAACATCATTCCCACAACACCAAATGCGCTACCTAGGAAATACACTCCCGAAGAAGTTTTGGCGCTGTTTATAGATATCGGTTTAACGAAGAAAAAATATATGATATTGCGTAAGTCATCATTGGAACGTAATGCCGATATTTTACCTGGATACAAAAAAATTACTTAAGCCAAGAAAGAAACAGTTCCTCTAAGTCCCAAAATAACCGAAGTATCAACTGAAATTGAGCTAAAAAACAAAATAGATGTATGAACACCTGCAAAGTATCACGAGTTAGACAAAACCAAGATCTTTTGAACATGTTAGCTATCTCTTCTGATCCAGTCATGTCATCTATGAGGTATGTAATAACACAAAAAGATCTTACAGATGCGTATTGCTCAGAAATGTTTGCTTTGTTAGATATATGTTCCAGTGACGATGACTATGTTAAGATAAAATAAGTTTCTCACTTCTTATCACAACAATGAAAAAGAGATTTACTAATCAATATTGTTACTTTATTGAAAAATAAGATATCTATGTATGTACAAGTTAATTTTTTATTTCAAATAAAAGACTTAATTAATTTAGTAATTTATAAATATATACTTTTCATTATTGCATTTCTCTAAAGTTTATCAAATTTATTTTAAAGCTTAGGCATTTCGCCCTCAAACGAGTATTAAATTTTTATAGAAATCAATACGTATATCGAGTTTGGTACAAATTGGTAAAGCGGTTACTAAGATCAAACTTTTTAGCATAAATGGGCAGTGCCATTCCCCTTTTTCAAAATTCGTTGGCTGTTTAATCTTTAGCTCAAATAAAATTTCATTGAACCACTTTCAATAACTTCTAGTTATTAATAAAATACATATTTGGCCTGTATATTAAAAAAAAACATGTCATTTTAGGATGAATTTTGAAGCACCTTGTTATTGGGGCACCAAATTTCATAAGTGGGCAGTGCCACGCTATATTATCAAAATCAATAGTTTATCTTATTTAATGCTTAACTACGTCTTTATAAGAGAAATCTCATTTTATTTTTTTTATTTTTTACTAAAAACATTTTGTTTTTACATTTTTCTAAAAATTTTCGACTTTAACGAATTTTTTTGAAGCACCCTGTATCTGTGACATTCTGAGCTTTCACACATAAAAACTTCAAATAATTAGCTTTGATCTGCATTTTAAATTTTTAAAATATTTTCATTGGTTCAAAAGTTATAATTTTTGCAAAGAAAAAACTCAAAAGGCGCCACTGTGCGTCGGTGCACATAGGTCAAAAAGCGTAAAAATCGTTCTCAGCTCAGAAGCACTCCAAGCGTTTGAAAACATAAAACAGGTGCTAGCTTCCGACGACATTTTACTACAATATCCGGATTATAGCCGACCATTTGAGCTAACAACCGATGCTTCGTGTAGCGCACTGGGTGCGGTTTTATCCCAAAACGGTCGCCCAATCACCATGATTTCACGAACACTATCACCTTGTGAACAAAACTATGCAACCAATGAACGTGAGCTGCTTGCGATTGTGTGGGCACTGAAAAGACTTCGGCATTATTTATACGGAATAAAAAACATAAATGTTTTCACAGATCACCAGCCACTCATATTTGCCATTTCGGATAAGAATCCGAATGCCAAAATGAGAAGATGGAAAGCCTTTATAGAAGAATTGTCACCTACATTTCACTACAAACCTGGAAAAGATAACAAAGTTGCAGATGCGCTCTGAAGACAATACTGTCACAACTTGAATTCTACTGAGAAAAGCGAAAGTGTTCACAGTGAGTAGTCTTCAACTCATGTCATTAAATCTGTTAAATGTCCGATTAATCAGTTTAGAAATCAGATAGTGTTATCTGAATCAAACACATTCAGTAAAACCACGAAGAACCTTTTTCAAAAACTGGTTAGGCATACAATCTTTTTCGACAACACCGCAGTGTCTTAAATCTGTTATTAACCCCAACGTTACCAACGGTATTCACTGTGACCTCCCGACTTTGGCATTGATGCAAAATACCCTAAAGTTAGCATTTCCAGGCGTTAAATTTATCCATACCGAAATTCTCGTCATACACTTGGTCAACAAAGACGGCCAGTTAGAAACAATAGCAGCGGAACATAACCGTGCTCATCGTGGTTTGTACGAAAATTTCCAACAAATATCTCGAGAATACTTCTTTCCAAAAATGAAAAAAATGTTGCAAGCGATGATTGCAAATTGTAAAATATGCCTTGAAAATAAATACCAGAGGAAACCACCTGATCCTGGAATAGGTAAAACTCCTATTCCTCACCTTCCAGGAGAAATCCTTCACATGGATATTTTTATGACCGATAAATACCATTTTCTAACATACGTTGATAAATTATCCAAGTTTGCTATAGTTAAACACATTACATCTAGATCCTCAAATGACATTAAATATGCCCTGTTGGAAATTTTACTGACATTCAATAATACCAAAACAATCGTTTCTGACAATGAAAAAGCGTTTCATTCAGATCTAATTAAGAGCTTACTAAGAGACAATTTTTCTATCGAGCAATTTTTTATACCCACTCTCCACAGTGAAAGCAATGGCCAGGTGGAACGGTTTCACTCCACCTTGCTAGAAATATCGCGTTGCATGAAAGAGCAACAAAAAATATACGAAACGGTTGATTTAGTTTTGTTGGCGACACATAAGTATAATTGCAGTATCCACTCTGTCATCAATGCGAAGCCAACCGATGTACTTCACAATTGCTCGAGAGAGGAACTGGCCATTATAAGACAAAAGTTGATGGAAGTCCAACAAAGAATTTTGAGCAGAAATAACCTAGGAAAAAATTTAAAAAATTATCACCCCGGGGAAAAGGTTTTTTTTTTTTAAGCGAAACAAAAGACTTGGAGGTAAGCTAGACAGGATTTATGTTGAGAAGGCTATTGAAAAAGACCTCGACACCACAGTATTAATCGACGGAAAAAAATCCACAAGAGCAACCTTCGGTAAATTAATGCAATTTTACCCGATGTGAAACTAATTATTTGAAAAATACAAGAAACGGCTATTGTTATTGCTATTATAATATTCCACAAGCCAATTTTGAATTATTACAGAACTACTTAAGAAAACAAATTTCGATTGTTGTTAATTGTTAATTGTATGTAGATTAAGCACTAGTCTATCTATCTAAATATTTACATTAATTCTAAATTGTAAAGTCGAGCGGGTATGCAAACAGAGTTAATCCATCTTGCCAATGAAGCTTAAATGATCTCATAAATTACATTGCCCCGAACTTTATGACATTCCGAACCGGGACGTTTCGAGCTTAACAAGGGGGATAGTTAACAAGAGGTACCATCCAAAGACTTATGCTACCCTCCCATATGTAATGCTGGGTTGAATGTGAGGCCAAACTGTTGCTGGGTTATAAACGCAAAAACGTAACTATCATTAGCTAATAATGATATTAGTACCGCGAGCAAAGCACAAAAAAACTTCAAGGGTATTATCGCCTGATGACAATAGGAAAGAGCATAAAAAACTCCAACTTAATTGTTGCTGCACACAAAATGAAGACAAACGCGAATACCTAGTAAAGTGGACTTTGGTCACCAAAGCCATCCCCATAAAAAAATACGAAAAAACAATTGATTTAGAGGAAAAATCCAAAGCTCGATGTATTTTGGCAAACGGTAGCATTTCAGCAGATCATAAAACAATGAATACGCTAGTCGCTCGATCGAAATACATGATTGATAAAAGAAAGTCGTTTTGATATATGAAAATCAAGAACATATATGATTAATAAATGCAAGTCGCTTTCCTATAAATCGAACGGAGAAATATTTTATTTTATACAAGCTAACGGGATCAGCTTTGTTTTTTTTATATAAAATCATGGCTTACTAAGAATAATTTCAAATTAACAGAAATGCGGTTGGTTCAACATGGTTAATTTTTAAATCAGTTGCAAATTCTGTTAGTTGTTACCAGATAAAGGGAAATAACAGATGTACGATTTATTTAACAGTGACAGTTGGTAATTTGATGGAGGGATTTGTGTATCTAACAGTGGTAATTGGGAAATCAACAGCGATTTCTATTAGTAATAAACAGATTTATTTGTTGAATTACCAGTCACACCAAACAGCTTAAACAACAAACAATTAACAATTTTAGGGTTCAAGTCTACAGGGAGACAGTTAATTCAACAGTGTCAGTTGTTATGCGAAACATAATTTCTGGCAATAATTTATTGTAATAAGCTGAACAGGTTTGTTTGTTATAGAAACATTTTTTTACAGTTCCTTTACCCAAGAAGTCCGGCAATTTAACAAAAAATTTGTTGTATTAGCGGTTTTTAAAAACAACAGCAGAGAACTGTTAATATTACAGTATTTTTTCTCTCAGTGTAAGCGCGGCCGAAGGCCGCCTATGCAGAAAGGTATTCTACGCAGACTTGTTCCTTTTATTTTTTACTTTTAATAAATTATGTTAATTTCATAAAAAAAAATGCGATTTTTTAAAATAAATTACGTTTACTTCGACGACATTATTCAAGTTTTCTTGTAATTGTATCTTTTACATATGTACATAATAGTTTGCTGTATTTTTCAAATCTCATTGTAACTTATTCATCATTGTAATATAGTATAAAGATACCATTTCAAATTTTGATTTGGGATTTATTTAATTTTTTGGGGACTTATTTCATTTGGGAGTTATCTCATTTATTAAAGTTGGGAGTTATTTCATTTTTATTGGGACTTATTTCATTGCGAGTTATTTCATTTGGGAGTTATTTGACTGCACCGCAAAAATCATAATCGGGATCAGCGTATTCGTAACATAAAGTGTAATGTCTGAGTTAACGAAATCGGGATTGAATATTTATGCTTGCGTCCATCTCTATGTGATACCGGCATGAACTGTATATTAATTTTTGGTTTGTTTAGTTAGATGTAATGGTGTTAATTTATGATTATTTTTACGTCTACGAAAATGTACAGCTTTCATAGCGCATAGTCGTTCTAGCACATGTGGGGTTTAATTGGATCAAGTTGTAGTGCGACGTTATGTGTCATTATTTGACGCAGACAAACATATCGTCGGCTGAAAACTTAATATGTGAAAATATATAACAATGTATACTCTTTACATCTTTTTGCCGATCTCCAAGCAGCTTTTAGGTGCGCGGAGAGGAGCTGCCGGTATGCTTCTACAGCTTCGTCAAGATTGCGAAGAACCTCGGCGAGCGATTCCAAACGAAAGGATAGTTCAATTCGATCACTTTTTGTGAAATTTCATTAACTTGATGTGGGAGAGTATCAAAAGCAAATGAGAAAATCCGTAAAGTATTCGGAAAAAGAGCTATCCGGAAAATGTTTGATAATTTCCGCTGATCCAGAGGGTAATAACGATTGAAATTATTTGTTAAGCTGTGCAAGTCTATTGTTCTACTTTAGATTAGTTTAGTTTATTGAATAACTATATGATCAAAAGACTTGACACTAAAATCTTAAAACTAAATAGCACACATAATTTCATAATAATAAATATAGTTTGAACAAGTAAGGACCGGACTGTCTTCGGCTGTGCTAGAGGGATGCATGTTTTTGGCGACTCCGAACGGCATCTGCAAGGCACATGCATATTTACTTATAATCTTATCATTGCAGCAATTTTGGAGTGGTAAGTAGGTATAACAACACCACGGCGGCCGCCGCCTAGAGATAGGGTTGCAAAAAATCTAAGAATTTTTTAGTTTAAAGCGTACTCTCTGGTACAAGGATCTGCGTATGTACGAAGGAAAGCAAAATTACTTTAGGCATTTGGAAACACATAACAGTTATGGTTGGAAAATAAGAAGTTCAGGCAAAAACAACACCTAACTCAAGACAGATCTCATTATTGTGTAGAGAATAAAAGCAGAACACAGGCTGCACCAGCAAGTGATTTAAGTCAATGGACGAAAGCACTCTGACGAGGAAGCTATGTATTTCTATCGAGACCCGACTTAGACTCTCTTGCTTCCGATTAACCTCAGAGGTTCCTACCAGGTCCGAAGCGAGACTGATAAGATCCCATTAGGTCGATGATTAGTCTCTAGTCTTTCTGGTTATTACTGAAAAACTGAAAATTCATTTTGCAAAAGAACTTTGGATTCCAATTAGGTTTGCTGCTTCCGCACAAAGTATGTACCCTAAAGACAAGTGAAATTGAAAACCCGATTAACTGCTCGAGTACAACATTCAGTGGCCTTGTGAGTACTGCCAAAGTGGTTCAAGTTTTGATGCTGAAAGGCGAGTTGAATTACGGTTAAAATTATTGTTTCAAAATTAACCAATTCCAATAAATTGAGGCATCCCGGCTCATTGTATACTTCGAAAGCTTCAGCAACTAGTTTTCAAATTGAAAAGTGTAAAAATAAGCTTAATTTCAAAACAAAATAAAGCATTTTTATTAACACGCTTACCGCTTTTATACAAATAATAGAAAAAATGCGTATTTTTGATTGCGTGTTATTGATATTTTTTTTAAATATACAAAAAAAAAACTCCGTTGATTTTTTATGGCTTGAAAATACCAATATTTACCTTGATTGTTTCTACAATTGTTGTTTTGGTTCATAGCACAACAAATTGTTTTTTTTTTTTTTATTTATTTTAGCTATCACATCGAATGAAATTTTTTCATGTATTTTTATTTTTCTATGTCAATTTAACTGTTTATTCTCATGGATTAATTTTTACCTCTCGGTCTGTATGTGATCATTATTACTTGTATATTTCAATGCGAATTGCTTTCACGTTCATATTTATGTATGTATGTATATTAGACTGGGTCGATTTATTAACCGATATCGCGTCATCGATTTTTTCGATAGGAGTTGGGCTGTTATCGACAACGTTTTTACAACAGTTTTTTTGAAAAAAAAAAAAACATTTTTTGGGTTCTGAGGAGTGTTTTGGTCGAAAAATTTACCCTTTCGCCATTTTTTTTTTCGCAGGCTCGAAAATTATTTTTTTGGGTATGCGTAGTGGAACTTTTTTTCCTGAGCCCAAATCCTATCGAAAAATCGATGGCGCGATATCGGTTAACTTTCGTCCACACAAATCGACCCGACCCAATTTATTGTTATACTCAGCTGAGCAGAGCTCACAGATATATTAATTTTGTTCGCATAACGGAATAGATATAGACTTCTATATATAAAAATGATCTGGGAGAAAAAAGAAGTTCATTTAGCCATTTCCGTCCGCCCGTCTGTCCGTAAACACTATAAAAAAAATAAATAAATGTAAGGCGCGATAACCTCCAAAGAGATCTAAGGCCGAGATTCTCTTCCAATTTGCGTCGTGTTCCTCTTGATTTTCCCTTCAAATTGGCCGGACGGGACGGGAGCTACATGTTTTATGCCGACTCCGAACGGCATCTGCGAGGCAGATGAGTTTTCACTGAGAGCTTTTCATGGTAGAAATACACCCGGAGCGATTGCCAAACATTGCCGAGGGGCGACCCCGCATAGAAAAATTTTCTTTTAATTGAAAAACCTTATTTCTAAAATTTTGATGTTGCTTTGCCCGGGGTGTGAACCCAGGGCATACGGTGTGGTAGGCGGAGCACGCTACCATCACACCACGGTGGCCGCCGTAAACACGATAACTTGAGTAAATTTTGAGGTATCTTAATGAAATTTCGTATGTAAGTTCCTGGGGACTCATCTCAGATCACTATTTAAAATGAACGAAATCGGACTATAACCACGCCCACTATCGAAAATTTCGAAAAACCGAAAAAGTGCGATAATTCAAAAGATAATCCTAAGACGGATAAAGCGATGAAACTTGGTAGGTGGGCTGACCTTATTACGCAGAATAGAAAATTAGTAAAATTTTGGACAATGGGCGTGGCACCGCCCATTTAAAAAAAAGGTAATTTAAAAGTTTTGCAAGCTGTAATTTGGCAGCTGAGTATATAATGTTTGGCTACACCCGAACTTAGCTTTCCTTACTTGTTGTACATACATATGTACCTGAATTTTCGAAATCTAATGCAGCAAAACCTGCATATATAGGTGTTTGTGTTCTCTCACGTTTTGATGGGACCATGAACTCAATTACAATTTTGCTATTTTTTCATTTCAATAAAAAAAATTGCATGATCAACAAAATGCTTAAACATCAATGAAAAATTTCAATTCCAGCATATGAATTGCAATATAAAATTTTATTTTCGCCGAATCTATTGCATATTATGATTTGTTTTTGTGTTTTTGTTTTTTGTGTAAATAGCACTGCAGTTCATGATATTTTAGTATTGTTACGAATATTAGCAACACTAAGGGGTACTACCATCTCTAAGCCGATGCTATACAGTGATATCATGCACATCCATAAATAAATCATTATGTATCTACATAAACGAATCAATCATTATGTCTACACATATGTACGTACACGCAGCTGAGAAGCAACGCACCACCACATGCATATATCTGAGATACTCACGAAAGTATGCAATGAGATAATCATTGCTGAGAAGCAACGCACCACCACATGCATATATCTGAGATACTCCCAAAGTATGCAATGAGAGAAGCTATAAAATCGTGCAATTGTAGTCACAGCTGAGAAATTTGATAGCTGATGGCCAACTAGTAGATTCTGGAAATGGAAGCGCCTAGAAGATGCGAACGAGAAAATCAAAGAGTATAAAAGGCAGCGCCAGATAGAGGCGCTACAAGCAGTTTTGATTAACGCGCTATCTGGCGAGCAATAGCAGTATTATTTATTGTGAAGTACTTTAATAAAGGCCATTTTTTCATTATTCAATATTGGAGTTATTTATTCAACAGTTTAGTGATTCGAACTTAGCAGAAGGTTGCAAATAAGGGGAATTGCAGTAAATTCGTTACAGTATGTATATACTTCTCCCATTATTACTGGCCATTACAGCTTCTCTTCAGAATTCTATAATTATGTACAACCAAAGGGTGTAGTAAACATAAATAGATTCATGAGTTGAAGTTTTTTAATGATGTTCCAAACAGTCGTATATTATAATATGATAGTGCTGCATACCAAAACTTCAAGGTTTTTAAAAGAAGCAGCTGAAAAAATATAATTTCTCAAAATTTTTTGTTGTGTTTGATTATTCCAAACTAAACTATTGACTTTGTAAGACAACCGCTCCCTTTTAAGATACATCAGGCACACCTTTTAAACATTTGCAACCGTTTTTGGAAAACATTTAGAATTAATTAACCATCATTTAATTAAAGTTATTTTTTTTATGAATGTGACGATGAATTATTTAATTAGAGGCTATGATTGTTAAAAAGTCGGGAAGTACTGATAAACTTTTGAAATATGTATGTGTTTCATACAACTTGTAAAATCATACGCTATATACAGTGATTTCTTGCCTTTATGATTTTGTATACAAGAACTATTGAGTTCTTTAATACCCCCTTTGTTTAAAAAACTCATTCATTCAACCAACTCATACAAAAGATGGAAAACTTTTGCAAATTACGCCAAATGTCAATTTGGTTTTGAAATTTGTGAAAAAACAAGCAACTTTTTTTTGTTGTAGTATGTGTTTACATAGAGAATGTTTGAGCATAGAATTCACGCACGAGATGTTTATTGCCTGAAGTACAAGCTAAAACTGATCGACTGCTTGCTTTACTGAATCATGTCGCTACGCTTACACGATATATAGATGAACGCCACATAGTTTTCCGAAGTTCTTGAGTGCACCACTGCTCTACAACCCATGAGTCCGTTTACATCGCAAAAACGCGTGATAGTTGCTTATAGCGTATTTTATTGTTTACGCTGGATGAGTCAACGGGTAATTTTTCAAATGCTACGTGTCAAACGACGACCGCAGTTGAAGTGTGCTACAGAAATATAACCAAATTGAACTGAAGAACATAGTGTTCCAATGTTACACACGGCTTGCGACACAACCGTTGTTCTGATGGCATCATTTTATCTCTTGTTTTAGTGATTTGACAGTTTATCCGATATAACAGACTTATTTTTATAAGAGCCGCCAGTTACCGTCAGCAAGCCTCAGATTCTTGAAGACCCCGATGGTTATTATTGTAACGAATTTTGGGAAATTCCTCTTATTTGAAACCTTCTGCTAACGTTCGAATCGCTAAACTGTTGAATAAATCACTCCAATATTCAGTATTGGGAGTGGTACTTCAGAATAATAATTCAAAACCAATAGCGTGCTTAAATCAAAACTGATTAGTTATTACTCAGCTTGTGCTGCTTTTATACTCTCGGTTTCCTCGTTCACCCGTTTCTTCTAAGGTCTAGTAATTTCGCGAACAGTTGTACCTCATGCTTGGTTACCAGCTATATACAGTTATATTTGTAGTTTATAGCCATATGCGTGTGTATGTGTGAGTAACTACTTCGGCTGATGACTACATGTGAATGTGTGAGATATCTCTTCGTCGCCTACTACATAAGTGTTGCTAGCTTTAATGTGTACATGTACATAAGAGTGGCTGCTTCATGTTTTTGTTGTTGCGTGATTATTTACTAACAGCCTAGTGATGTCAACATTCGCCACATCAATATGCGTCGGAAATACAGAAACCTGTCGCCTAAAATTCTGGCAGGCGCCATGGAAAATGTCATAAAACGGGCCCGTACGGTCACCAACTCTAGCGGCGCCAATCCGTAATCTATTAAAGGACCCACTGCATTTACAATTTCATGCACTTGTTTTTGTTTTTATCGTCCTATTGATAAATCATTCAAGGTTCGAATCGAGCTCAAGGCCAGAACAATAATTTTTTTCTAATTATAATAAATTAAAAAATAACAATAATTAGAAAAAAATATTGTTCTGGCCTTGAGCTCGATTCGAACCTTGAATGATTTAACAATAGGCCGATAAAAACAAAAACAATTGTTAATAAACCATGAACACTTGGGAATGTCAAACAAAGTAATTGACAATAAACAAAAATCCAGCATTATCAGTGATTTGCACCAGATGGCGCAACACTGAATAAATATAGTTGGTAAAAAGGAATAGAAGTAGGAAATTTGCCAGTCAAACAAACCACCGCTGTATAGCTAAATGGTTAGCGCAGCATGCCTAAAGCGTACTGATGATGAAGGCTTAGCACCCTTCGAAATGGATCTATCTGCGCAGCTATGGCAGGTTGTCTGAAAAATTTTCTACTTACTATTCCAAAAACAAAATACAATTTTTCAAATTTAGAAAAATTAAAAAATAACAATAATTAGAAAAAAATTATTGTTCTGGCCTTGAGCTCGATTCGAACCTTGAATGAATTTCATGCACTTTAATTTTTTCGGGTCTATTTGAGCCAGCCACAGAAACAGTGACAGTGTTGTAACCACTCGGCATGCTAAGTAGATGACTAGTCGGGGGTTGAAGGTAAGAGAAGAAGCAGGCGTGTAGTGGCGAAGTGAATACGTTGACGAATACCCAAAGCTATCGAATCGGTGGGCAGTGTGTCCAAGGGGACCGGTGGAGCTAAGTGGTTGTTTATGGTCACCAGGCAGATTAACCAAGGTAAATGGTGGCGATTCGGACTGGTGCATGGTGAAACGGCGAGTGTCTAATTCTGTACCAAAATTCCAGCCTGATAGGTGAATAATGAGCCGATCTCGGGTTCTCGGATCGTAAGGTTGTGACCGTTGAAGTCCCTTCATGCATCAAAACAAGGTGACAACCGAAGTCACCAAATAAAATTAATATCGGGAGTGGTGGGTTTGTGTAGAAGAAGTTGTAAGTGGTCTTCTTGCATAAGATTTGAGGTACAGACCTCATCGTCCGCCTCTTATTACAGTGTTGGTAAATGTTGTGGTAATTAACTATGACGGATGTGAACATTTTTAATTCAATAACATTACAAGTTTCAATTTTGAAATTACTAATTATATCACAGCTGAACAATCATACATTTTTGTTCAAATAGGTCTCATATCGCTATTAAAAATATTTCGGTAATCTTTGTTTACAAAAAGCCTTGCCACAATATGGGTCAATTTCATGTGCCCAAAACATAACTACATAATACCAATATATTTACCCAGTTTTTGTTGTTTAGCCTCGTTACTGTACGTACGTACAAAAACTTATGCTACTTACATATCTAAACCTGGTCGACTCACCTCTTCTGATTGCCATTTAGTATTTGTTATTATTGATCTTACTTTTCGGTACTCTTTACGAACCGGTTTTTAATGGTGTTTCAAAGTTTTTGCTTATTTGCGGCCTTAACTAAAGAACAAGCTTGATACACACATTAGGCATGTTGCTAACTTTTTGTCGTTTCGAATCGATCTAGAGTTAGCATCGAATTTTTTGCCTGTTTAATATTTTATTGTAAATTGTAATTGACATTTTTCAAATCACGTACAGATATTTTTAAAGGTGTTGAAATTGTAGGTGTACTATTTGTTTTATTTAAAAATCCGGTGCAGCTATAAACATTAATAATCTATTTACATATATTAAATTTAGCTGTGTTGTTGTGTAAAGCTTATAGGTTCAATTATGGCTGAATCAAGCTAGTTTTAATTGACACATTGTGTTTAGAATTATTCCAGGATGGTATACGTAAATATAATGTTAGAATTAATATAATGTAAACTTAACATTAGGTCATTATAAAGGTCTGCAGATAAAAGTTATTCCTTAAAATTTAAACCAGTAAAACCATACCAGGTCCCGTTCGTATGTTTTCGGGGTCATGCAGGGACTATTTTTCAAGGAGCAATTTTAGATCATTTCTGGACTGTTCGGGGAAAGTTTTGGGATAGTCTCGAGGCGTTTCGAAGAGTTACGTTGGGATCATTCCGGAACTCTTTTTTAGATTACTTCCGGGACGTTTTGGGTACTATTTCGAGACGTTTCGAAGAGTTACGTTTGGATCATTCCGGGACTCTTTTTAGATTACTTCCGAGATCAACTTGAATATGTCAAAGAACATTTCGTAACTATTTGCACTCTTTTGAGAAATATTGATTTGTTATCGAAAACGTAACAAACAAAAAACAAATCGCCACTTTTTCGGTAAAAAATCGATAACTTTTTGATAACAAATCGGTAACAACGCTACCGATAACCAACTTATAATCCTCCGATTATAAATCGCCGATAACAAGAAATGTATAACACGCCCATAAACCGTCGACAACAATCCGATAACCGGTGTTTGTCGTTCCTTTCCTTTTCCTTCCTTTTCTTTCCTCTGCTGTACTCGTATTTCCACTGTATTTAAAGAGTAGTAATTAAATAACTGTTTTAATTAAAGATATCGGTTTCGGAATTATTTGTGATTCTTTCTTAAACAAAATTAGAATAGTCCTATTGATAACTAAACAGAGCAAAAGGTTTCTCGAAATATATCAAAAAAAAAAAAAAAGAGTGGGAAAAAATGTTGTCAAAAAACTTGGCTTGAAGGCTATAATATTTAGAGCATTTATTCCTAAAGAAAACAATAATACCTACATAATTACCATTAAAATTATCTTCATAAAATACGCTCACTGGTTAATTTGTATCAGCGTCTTGCAGGTTTATGTTTAAGCCAAGATTGAATGTAAGCTCTTGTACTTGTATTTAATGCGCTTGAAATGTTTTAAATTTGTTATGCGGCGTATTTGCCTGTCACTGACATTCACCCCTTTGCTTTTGCATACCTAATTCAATCGTGTTCCAGTCACGATTCAACAATTCAACTTCTTTTGTCACGCTACTTGAGCTTTGCTTGGTGGATAGTGAGTTTTACTTATAAACCTTCTGAATTATAAACCTTTCAAAGCATAACTACATACTTTTATCAAGCAGTTAATATCTAAATTGCCCCAAGTTGAAGCAAATGAAAAAAAAAAAAAAATGGTGGAAGTTAAGAAATCAAATTAGTTTCCAGCTAAAGCGGAAAAAGATACTTAAATTGTATTTGGTTTTGTTTATGTTTATATATCCGCTAATAATAGGGAACATTATTACTTAATTCTGTGTGAAAAGGTAAAAGGTGGTTCAAACAAGTTCAACTTTTTGTGGGCATAAATATTATATACTCAACTGATAGTTTAAAAATACTCAAATTTAATTTACTTGCACGATTATTACCAAGAGTTACTGTACACAATTTTCAAAAACTCAAGAAGCTTTTAGCCTGATTTTAAACTACATCCCAATTTATATATACATATAACCCGCTCAGAAAAGACATGGTTCAATTCATTATGTACGCTTATTCAATCTCAATTTTTACCTCACAATTGTCCTATTTAAGAACCGTATAAATCTATGTACTACGTTTTTGAAAAGTTAGTAAAGTATTGAATTTTATGTTGTAATGTACTAGTATTTACTCGCCTTCGTACGCTACTCATTTGCCAAGTATTATTGATCCAGGTCGAAAAGAGTCGGAGTTTCATTGATTTAAGAAAACAAATTTCCTTGAGGGAGCAGCAATTCAAAAATAGTTTCGAAATAATCCTACAAATAATATTAAAATTATGCCGATAACTATTTCGAATTATTATTGAAATGATACAAACCGTTTTCCTAAATTTTCCAGAAGAAGTTATAAAATTATCAGGAAATTATTACGAAACTGTTCCGAAATGATTACTGATATAAACTTAAAGAAAAACATGAATAGTTCCAAAATAGTCGAAATATAAACAATCTCAAAATTCCTTAAAATCCTTAAAACAATACAGAGAAAGTATCGGAAGTTATTCGTAAAAATATTTCCAAATAGTTCTTACAGATTCCGGAATAGTCCTAATATAATTCCGATGTAGGCGGAAGATCATTCTTAAAACAGTTTGCTAATAGTTCCGCAGTAATCCAAATTGATCTGTAATTATTATATAAAAAATTCAATATCAAAAAAAAATTGGTGTCTGAGTAGCTTTTAAAAAGTTCTGGAGTTCCTGAAAAGGAGAAAAAAAGTTCTGCAAATTTACGCCAAATGTTCACATTTTTCCAACAGTCGAAAGTTAAAAAAAATTCAAAATCAAAAAAAAAATTGGTTTTCTGAGTACCTTTTAAAAAGTTCTGGAGCTCCTCATAAGGAGAAAAGAAGTTCTGCAAATTTACGACCAATATTCACATTTTTCAAAAGTCGAAAATTTTAAAAAAAATTTCAAAATAAAAAAAAATTGGTGTTCTGAGTAGCTTTTAAAAAGTTCTGGAGTTCCTGAAAATGAGAAAAAAGTTCTCTAATTTATGCCCAATATTCACATTTTTCCAAAAGTCGATTTTTTTTTAATTTTCAAAATCAAAAAAAAAAAAAAATGGGTGTTCTGAGTAGCTTTTAAAAAGTTCTGGAGTTCCTGAAAAGGAGAAAAAAGTTCTGTAATTACGTCCAATATCGACATTTTTCCAAAAGTCGAATTTTTTAAAAAAATTTCAAAATCAAAAAAAAATTGGTATTCTGAATAGCTTTTAAAAAGTTCTGGAGTTACTCAAAAGGAGAAAAGAGGTAATGCAAATTTACGCCCAATATTCAAATTTTTCCAAAAGTCGATTTTTTTTTAATTTTCAAAATCAAAAAAAAAAAAAATGGGTGTTCTGAGTAGCTTTTAAAAAGTTCTGGAGTTCCAGAAAAGGAGAAAAAAGTTTTGCAAATTTACGTCCAATATTCACATTTTTCCAAAAGTCGTAAATTTTAAAAAAATTTCAAAATCAAAAAAAAAATGGTGTTCTGAGTAGCTTTTAAAAAGTTCTGGAGTTCCTGAAAAAAAGAAAAAAAGTTTTGCAAATTTACACCCAATATTCACATTTTTCCAAAAGTCGAAAATTTTTAAAAAATTTCTAAATAAAAAAAATTGGTGTTCTGAGTAGCTTTTAAAAAGTTCTGGAGTTCCTGAAAAGGAGAAAAAAGTTTTGCAAATTTACGCCCAATATTCACATTTTTCCAAAAGTCGTAAATTTTAAAAAAATTTCAAAATCAAAAAAAAAATTGTTGTTCTGAGTAGCTTTTAAAAAGTTCTGGAGTTCCTGAAAAAAAGAAAAAAAGTTTTGCAAATTTACACCCAATATTCACATTTTTCCAAAAGTCGAAAATTTAAAAAAAAAATTCCAAATAAAAAAAAAAATGGTGTTCTGAGTAGCTTTTAAAAAGTTCTGGAGTTCCTGAAAAGGAGAAAAAAAAGTTCTGCTAATTTACGCCCAATATTCACATTTTTCCAAAAGTCGAAAATTTAAAAAAAAAATTCCAAATAAAAAAAAATGGTGTTCTGAGTAGCTTTTAAAAAGTTCTGGAGTTCCTGAAAAGGAGAAAAAAAAGTTCTGCTAATATACGCCCAATATTCACATTTTTCCAAAAGTCGAAAATTTAAAAAAAAATTCCAAATAAAAAAAAATGGTGTTCTGAGTAGCTTTTAAAAAGTTCTGGAGTTCCTGAAAAAAAGAAAAAAAGTTCTGCAAATTTACGCCAAATGTTCACATTTTTCCAACAGTCGAAAGTTAAAAAAAATTCAAAATCAAAAAAAAAATTGGTTTTCTGAGTACCTTTTAAAAAGTTCTGGAGCTCCTCATAAGGAGAAAAGAAGTTCTGCAAATTTACGCCCAATATTCACATTTTTCCAAAAGTCGTAAATTTTAAAAAAATTTCAAAATCAAAAAAAAATGGTGTTCTGAGTAGCTTTTAAAAAGTTCTGGAGTTCCTGAAAAAAAGAAAAAAAGTTTTGCAAATTTACACCCAATATTCACATTTTTCCAAAAGTCGAAAATTTTAAAAAAATTTCTAAATAAAAAAAAATGGTGTTCTGAGTAGCTTTTAAAAAGTTCTGGAGTTCCTGAAAAGGAGAAAAAAGTTTTGCAAATTTACGCCCAATATTCACATTTTTCCAAAAGTCGTAAATTTTAAAAAAATTTCTAAATCAAAAAAAAAGTTGGTGTTCTGAGTAGCTTTTAAAAAGTTCTGGTGTTCCTGAAAAAAAGAAAAAAAGTTTTGCAAATTTACACCCAATATTCACATTTTTCCAAAAGTCGAAAATTTAAAAAAAAAATTCCAAATAAAAAAAAAAATGGTGTTCTGAGTAGCTTTTAAAAAGTTCTGGAGTTCCTGAAAACGAGAAAAAAAAGTTCTGCTAATTTACGCCCAATTTTTCCAAAAGTCGAAAATTTAAAAAAAAATTCCAAATAAAAAAAAATGGTGTTCTGAGTAGCTTTTAAAAAGTTCTGGAGTTCCTGAAAAGGAGAAAAAAAAGTTCTGCTAATATACGCCCAATATTCACATTTTTCCAAAAGTCGAAAATTAAAAAAAAAATTCCAAATAAAAAAAAATGGTGTTCTGAGTAGCTTTTAAAAAGTTCTGGAGTTCCTGAAAAGGAGAAAAAAAGTTCTGCAAATTTACGCCAAATGTTCACATTTTTCCAACAGTCGAAAGTTAAAAAAAATTCAAAATCAAAAAAAAAATTGGTTTTCTGAGTACCTTTTAAAAAGTTCTGGAGCTCCTCATAAGGAGAAAAGAAGTTCTGCAAATTTACGCCAATATTCACATTTTTCCAAAAGTCGAAAATTAAAAAAAATTTTCAAAATCAAAAAAAGAAAATTGGTGTTCTGAGTAGTTTTTTAAAAGTTCTGGAGTTCCTGGAAAGGAGAAAAAAGTTCCGCAAATTTACGCCGAATATTCACATTTTTCCAAAAGTCGAAAATTTTAAAAAAATTTCTAAATAAAAAAAATGGTGTTCTGAGTAGCTTTTAAAAAGTTCTGGAGTTCCTGAAAAGGAGAAAAAAGTTTTGCAAATTTACGCCCAATATTCACATTTTTCCAAAAGTCGTAAATTTAAAAAAAATTTCAAAATCAAAAAAAAAAATTGGTGTTCTGAGTAGCTTTTAAAAAGTTCTGGAGTTCCTGAAAAAAAGAAAAAAAGTTTTGCAAATTTACACCCAATATTCACATTTTTCCAAAAGTCGAAAATTTAAAAAAAAAATTCCAAATAAAAAAAAAATGGTGTTCTGAGTAGCTTTTAAAAAGTTCTGGAGTTCCTGAAAAGGAGAAAAAAAAGTTCTGCTAATTTACGCCCAATATTCACATTTTTCCAAAAGTCGAAAATTTAAAAAAAAATTCCTAATAAAAAAAAATGGTGTTCTGAGTAGCTTTTAAAAAGTTCTGGAGTTCCTGAAAAGGAGAAAAAAAGTTTTGCAAATTTACGCCCAATATTCACATTTTTCCAAAAGTCGAAAATTTTTAAAAATTTTCAAAATCAAAAAAAAAAAAAAATTGGTGTTCTGAGTAGCTTTTAGAAAGTTCTGGAGTTCCTGAAAAGGAGAAAGAAGTTCTGCAAATTTACGCGTAATATTAAAATTTTTCCAAAAGTAGATTTTTTTAAAAATTTTCAAGGTTTTAAAAAGTCCCTGAAAAGGAAAAAAGGTCTGCAAATTTACGCCAATTATTTACATTTCTCTTATTATTATTTATTAAATTCGCACAGCCAGCATTTATCCTAGCACATTTAAGATGTAGATCCTGAAAACACACACCGCAGCTGATTTTGTCATCAGCCAAACACTTCGTCTTGCATTTACAGCAGTTAGACATATCAGCAGTGCTAATACAATTTTAATATATTAAATGAAATTATCTTCGCAGCGCGAGGAAAAATACGTCTGCACCCGACGACGAACAGCTTAGCACTTTAGTATTAGCCCTGCGTTGATGTGAAATATGGATTAGGGCACGTTTTTCCCATAATGCCAGACAAATAGCAACATTTTGCTCACGTTCCCTCTTTAACTTTTTTATTCATTTCCTCTTACTACTTTTAATTATTACAAATGGAAAACTGATTTGCACTATCAATATTTTCGCACAAATTTCGCCCTATCCTAGGAATAATCGTTAACTGTTTCTTAAATCGTTCTCTAATCGAATTATAACCAAGTACTCTGCGCTAGTTTTCCATAAGAGATGCACTAAAGTACAACATTACAGTTTATGAGGTGGGTTTTGTCTAAGGCTGGGGTAACGCGCAGTCAATCCAGGGTCGAGTAAAGGTCCTACAAACCCCTACTGAATAAAAACACAGTATTTATGTGTTACGAACACACGCACACGCGGCTGGAGGAGCGAAGGGCAGCAGCTTTCCGTTCCGAGTTGGTGGGGGAGAAAGGAGAGCGGGGGCTAACGGACGTCGTAGCAGGGGGGGATCGGCAGGACGGTTGAACGGTGGTACGGTAACGGACGGATTAGTACGGCGGTATGAAAGCAGTGGGGGTCAGCACGGCGGCTGAACGGCGGTAGAGTAGCGGACGGATTAGTACAGCGGACGGCCAACAGTCGTCGTAGCAGCGCCTGCATCAGCACGGCGGCTGAAGGGCGGTAGAATAGCGGACGCCCAACGGTCGTCGTAGCAGCGGCGGGATCAACACGGCGGTGGGATGGCGGACGGCCAACGGTCGTCGTAGCAGCGGCGGCTGAACGGCGGTAGGATAACGGACTCCAAACGGTCGTCGTAGCAGCGGTGTGATGAAAGCAGCGGGCAAAGATGCGACAGCAGCAGCGGTGGGCTACGGAGCGCGTACCAGGGCGGAGGCGGGAACGGAGGTATACTGGTAACGGGTTTTACCTTACAGCTGCTGGTTGTTCCCGTAGGGGTAGTCGGCGGCGGTATCGGATGGATCGGTGACCTTCGAGAGACTGCGAGGACTAGTTTGTGCTGGCTTCACCGCTGGACACTGCCGCCTCCCTACTTGCACGCTAGATAGAAGGTGCTTAAAGAGGGCGGGACTGTAGTAGCCGAGACATCGTGGATCGATCCGTCGGCAAAGGGAAAGTGCACCTTAAAGGCACAGCCGTAGCCTCTTGTGCGCATGCATCGGTTCACGGCCGAAGCCAGAGCAGAGAAGAAGGGGTTATCTGATCATTAAGGTGTCGTACCGCTCAACACACTGAAGGTGTTGCATTAAAGTCCCGCGCAAGGCAACATCAACAACTAAGAAAAATGGTGTTTCAATTAGAAAACAAGTTTTTCTAAGCGGGGACGCCATTTAGAGTAGTTTTGGAAACACTCCGAGTATATTTCTTTCGGCATTAAACATATAGGTAACGTTCCTCCGATTTGTAGAAAAAACCAAAAAGAAGCAGAACGTAAATTGGAAGTGAAATTTTGGCTTACATCTCCTCAAAACAGTTTGATCAGTGTGACATCCAGCGACACCTTTTGTCAAAGTAAAATCATATTTTGGTAAAATATCAGCTCTTTAAAGCCCTGTTTACTTTGGTCTTACAATTTAAATTATTTACATACTTACCCTTACCACTTTCATTGCATACAATCAAAAATACTTATTTACTCGAAATCATAACATTTTATTATACTCAGTTGAGCAGAGCTCACAGAGTATATTAAGTTTGATTGGATAACGGTTGGTTGTACATATATAAAGGAATCGAGATAGATATAGACTTCCATATATCAAAATAATCAGGATCGACAAAAAATTTGATTGAGCCATGTCCGTCCGTCCGTCCGTCCGTTAACACGATAACTTGAGTAAATTTTGAGGTATCTTGATGAAATTTGGTATGTCGATTCCTGGGCACTCATCTCAGATCGCTATTTAAAATGAACGATATCGGACTATAACCACACCCACTTTTTCGATACCGAAAACTTCAAAAAACCGAAAAAATGCGATAATTCATTGCCAAAGGCGGCTAAAGCGATGAAACTTGGTAGATGGGTTGACGTTATGACGCAGAATAGCAAATTAGTAAGATTTTGGACAATGGGCGTGGTACCGCCCACTTTTACAAGAAGGTAATTTAAAAGTTTTGCAAGCTGTAATTTGGCAGTCGTTGAAGATATCATGATGAAATATGGCAGGAACGTTACTACTATTACTATATATGTGCTAAATAAAAATTAGCAAAATTGGATGAAGAACACGCCCACTTTTTAAAAAAAATTTTAACAAAAAATTTAATAAATTTACTGTATATAAGTAAATTAAGTCAAAATTCAACTCCAGTAATGATATGATGCAACAAAATACAAAAATAAAAGAAAATTTCAAAATGGGCGTGGCTCCGCCCATTTTCATTTAGTTTGTCTAGAATACCTTTAATGCCATAAGTCGAACAAAAATTTACCAATCCTTCTCAAATTTGGTAGGGGCATAGATTCTATGACGGTAACTGTTCTCTGTGAAAATGGGCGAAATCGGTGGAAGCCACGCCCAGTTTTTATACACAGTCCACCGTCTGTCCTTCCGCTCGGCCGTTAACACAATAACTTGAGCAAAAACCGATATATCTTTACTAAACTTAGCCCACGTACTTATCTGAACTCACTTTATCTTGGTATAAAAAATGGCCGAAATCCGACCATAACCACGCCCACTTTATCGATATCGAAAATTACGAAAAATGAAAAAAATGCCATAATTCTATACCAAATACGAAAAAAGGGATGAAACATGGTAACTGGATTGGTTTATTGACGCAAAATATAACTTTGGAGATAACTTTGTAAAATGGGTGTGACACCTACCATATTAAGTAGAAGAAAATGAAAAAGTTCTACAAGGCGAAATCAACAGCCCTTGGAATCTTGGCAGGAATACTGTTAGTGGTATTGCATATATAAATAAATTAGCAGTACCCAACAGATGATTTTCTGGATCACCTGGTCCACATTTTGGTCGATATCGCGAGAACGCCTTCACATATACATCTAAGGGCCACTCGCTTTTAAACCCCTCATTAATACCTTTAATTTGATATCCATATCGTACAAACACATTCTAGAGTCACCCCTGGCCCACCCTAATGGCGATATCTCGAAAAGGCGTCCACCTATAGACCTAATGCCTACTCCCTCTTAAAATGCTCAGTAACACCTTTCGTTTGATACCCATATCGTACAAACATTCTAGAGTCACCCCTGGCCCACCCTAATGGCGATATCTCGAATAGGCGTCCACCAGTAGACCTAATGTCCACTCCCTCTTAAAACGCTCAGTAACACCTTTCGTTTGATACCCATATCGTACAAACATTCTAGAGTCACCCCTGGCCCACCCTAATGGCGATATCTCGAAAATGCGTCCACCTATAGACCTAATGCCCACTCCCTCTGAAAATTCTCAGTAACACCTTTCGTTTGATACCCATATCGTACAAACATTCTAGAGTCACCGCTGGCCCACCCTAATGGCGATATCTCGAAAAAGGGTCCACCTATAGACCTAATGCCCACTCCCTCTTAAAATGCTCAGTAACACCTTTCGTTTGATACCCATATCGTACAAACATTCTAGAGTCACCCTTGGTCCACCTTTATGGCGATATCTCGAAAAGGCGTCCACCTATAGAAGAACTAAGGATTACTCCCTTTTAAAATACTCATTACCACCTTTCATTTGATACCCATATCGTACAAACACATTCTAGAGTCACCCTGGCCCACCCTAATGGCGATATCTCGAAAAGGCGTCCACCTATAGACCTAATGCCCACTCCCTCTTAAAATGCTCAGTAACAGCTTTCGTTTGATACCCATATCGTACAAACATTCTAGAGTCACCCCTGGCCCACCCTAATGGCGATATCTCGAAAATGCGTCCACCTATAGACCTAATGCCCACTCCCTCTGAAAATTCTCAGTAACACCTTTCGTTTGATACCCATATCGTACAAACATTCTAGAGTCACCGCTGGCCCACCCTAATGGCGATATCTCGAAAAAGGGTCCACCTATAGACCTAATGCCCACTCCCTCTTAAAATGCTCAGTAACACCTTTCGTTTGATACCCATATCTTACTAACATTCTAGAGTCACCCTTGGCCCACCCTAATGGCGATATCTCGAAAAAGGGTCCACCTATAGACCTAATGCCCACTCCCTCTTAAAATGCTCAGTAACACCTTTCGTTTGATACCCATATCTTACTAACATTCTAGAGTCACCCTTGGCCCACCCTAATGGCGATATCTCGAAAATGCGTCCACCTATAGACCTAATGCCCACTCCCTCTGAAAATTCTCAGTAACACCTTTCGTTTGATACCCATATCGTACAAACATTCAAGAGTCACCGCTGGCCCACCCTAATGGCGATATCTCGAAAATGCGTCCACCTATAGACCTAATGCCCACTCCCTCTGAAAATTCTCAGTAACACCTTTCGTTTGATACCCATATCGTACAAACATTCTAGAGTCACCGCTGGCCCATCCTAATGGCGATATCTCGAAAAAGGGTCCACCTATAGACCTAATGCCCACTCCCTCTTAAAATGCTCAGTAACACCTTTCGTTTGATACCCATATCGTACAAACATTCTAGAGTCACCCTTGGTCCACCTTTATGGCGATATCTCGAAAAGGCGTCCACCTATAGAAGAACTAAGGATTACTCCCTTTTAAAATACTCATTACCACCTTTCATTTGATACCCATATCGTACAAACACATTCTAGAGTCACCCCTGGCCCACCCTAATGGCGATATCTCGAAAAGGCGTCCACCTATAGACCTAATGCCTACTCCCTCTTAAAATGCTCAGTAACACCTTTCGTTTGATACCCATATCGTACAAACATTCTAGAGTCACCCCTGGCCCACCCTAATGGCGATATCTCGAAAATGCGTCCACCTATAGACCTAATGCCCACTCCCTCTGAAAAATCTCAGTAACACCTTTCGTTTGATACCCATATCGTACAAACATTCTAGAGTCACCCCTGGCCCACCCTAATGGCGATATCTCGAAAAAGGGTCCACCTATAGACCTAATGCCCACTCCCTCTTAAAATGCTCAGTAACAACTTTCGTTTGATACCCATATCGTACAAACATTCTAGAATCACCCTTGGTCCACCTTTATGGCGATATCTCGAAAAGGCGTCCACCTATAGAAGAACTAAGGATTACTCCCTTTTATAATACTCATTACCACCTTTCATTTGATACCCATATCGTACAAACACATTCTAGAGTCACCCTGGCCCACCCTAATGGCGATATCTCGAAAAGGCGTCCACCTATAGACCTAATGCCCACTCCCTCTTAAAATGCTCAGTAACTCCTTTCGTTTGATACCCATATCGTACAAACATTCTAGAGTCACCCTTGGTCCACCTTTATGGCGATATCTCGAAAAGGCATCCACCTATAGAACTAAGGGTTAATCCCTTTTAAAATACTCATTACCACCTTTCATTTGATACCCATATCGTACAAACACATTCTAGAGTCACCCTGGCCCACCCTAATGGCGATATCTCGAAAAGGCGTCCACCTATAGACCTAATGCCCACTCCCTCTTAAAATGCTCAGTAACACCTTTCGTTTGATACCCATATCGTACAAACATTCTAGAGTCACGCCTGGCCCACCCTAATGGCGATATCTCGAAAAGGCGTCCACCTATAGACCTAATGCCCACTCCCTCTTAAAATGCTCAGTAACACCTTTCGTTTGATTCCCATATCGTACAAACACATTCTAGAGTCACCCTTGGTCCACCTTTATGGCGATATCTCGAAAAGGCGTCCACCTATAGAACTAAGGATTACTCCCTTTTAAAATACTCATTACCATCTTTCATTTGATACCCGTATCATACAAACACATTCTAGAGTCACCCCTGGCCCACCCTAATGGCGACTTTTCGAAAAGGCGTCCACCTATAGACCTAATGCCCACTCCCTCTTAAAATGCTCAGTAACACTTTTCGTTTGATACCCATATCGCACAAACATTCTAGAGTCACCCCTGGCCCACCCTAATGGCGATATCTCGAAAAGGCGTCCACCTATAGACCTAATGCCCACTCCCTCTTAAAATGCTCAGTAACACCTTTCATTTAATTCCCATATCGTACAGACACATTCTAGAGACACCCCTGGTCCACCTTTATGGCGATATCTCGAAACGGCGTCCACCGATGGAACTAAGGATCACTCCTTTTCAAAATACTCATTAACAGCTTTCATTTGATACCCATATCGTACAAACATATTCTAGAGTCACCCCTGGTCCACCTTTATGGCGATTTCTCGAAAAGGCGTTCACCTATAGAACTAAAGCCCATTCCCTTTTAAAATACTCATTACCACCTTTAATTTGATACCCATATCGTACAAACACATTCTAGAGTCACCCCTGGTCCACCTTAATGGCGATATCTCGAAAAGGCGTCCACCGATAGACCTAAGGCCCACTCCCTCTTAAAATGCTCAGTAACACCTTTCATTTGATACACATATCGTACAAACAAATTCTAGAGTCAGCCCTGGTCCACCTTTATGGCGATATCCCTAAATGGCGTCCATCCATAGAACTATGGCCTACTCTCTCTTAAAATACTCTTTAATACCTTCCATTTGATACACATGTCATACAACCACATTCCAGGGTTACCCTAGGTTCATTTTCCTACATGGTGATTTGCCTTATTTTGTCTCCATAGCTCTCAACTGAGTATGTAATGTTCGGTTACACCCGAACTTAGCCTTCCTTACTTGTTTTTAAATGATATATGAAACAAACATCGCAAGTTCGACTGTTGAGTGGAATGTCACCATATCGCAACTGCTGTTTCGAAAACGACCTATCTCAAAATATTTCGAAATTCGGTGTTCTGTCGAGTGAGGGTAATAATATTCCACTCAACAGTGAATTTATAACAACACTCTCTAATATGCATGGGGTGTTAAAAATTTTCTAACGTCTTCATTTGTTAAATCTGTAAATAAATCAGAACATTCGAGGCTATTAGCAACATGAATTGCCACCGCACAAAGTTTTGTATTCACAACTGCCCCTGCTCCATCATCTCCATAATGTTCCCCCTTTCTACTTTTAGCACAAATGATTGTGCTTGATAGGTCAACCAATGATATATGGCTATATATGATATTGCATTGATCCCTTTCTATTATATGCATTGTAGTATTACGGAGATAAGTACTACCTCTATAATATATGGTATTTTGCAAACCCCATCCATTAACTCTCAATTCCGTGCCCTGTGTTAATGAGGTATCGCAAAGCCCTACAGGCATTACTAAATTAGGCTGCTTTATAAAATCTCGAGCCACTTTAACCACTGCTATGTCCATAAATCGTGAATATATCCTATACTTAGGATCAAAAATTATACTGTGCACATTGTGTTTTTGACCGCAAGCTCTCTTATATTCATTATTATCGGCTACACCTGCTAGAACTTCGAGATTCCCCCATTTTTTCCGTATACGCAATTCGCAACTGTGACGACCGAATTTAAAGATATTAGGGAACCACTGCAAAGATACTCGGAACACTCTAATATCGATACCGAATGTGGGCTGGCCTCTATTGGTATAAATTCTCCATTCGTATAGGGTAAAATGCAGCGTAGAACGACAAAAAGTATCGCGTAAAGTTTGCGTGAATTCATTTAGTTTCGAGAACTTTTACACCACTCTTTAAGTATAAAATACACCGACTTCAATTTTGTGGCTGCTATTCATACCTAATTGAGCAATTTGATAAAAAATAAGCAAACACCTTTCAGTCAAAATTGCAAGAATTTTAAAGAACAACAATACATCTTAATTAACGTCAAGGCTACACAATAAAAAATCTTGTTTGTTTTCACTCGGTTCATTATAAATAAAATAAATAAATAAAGGCAAGGCGCTATAACTTCCGGAGAGATTTTAGGCCGAGCTTATCTTCCAATTTGCGTCGTGCTTCTTTTAATTTTTCCTACAAATTGGCGGGATTACACCTACAAGCTTTTACGCCGACTCCGAACGGCATCTGCAAGACACATGAGTTTTCACTGAGGAGCTTTTCATAGCAGAAATACATTCGGAGTGTATGCTAAACACTTCGGAGAAGCGACGCCGATTAGAAAAACTGTTTTCTTTATTTTTGACGTTACTCTGCCTGGGAGTTGAACCCAGGACCCTCGGCGCATTTTTTCTGGCAAATACAAAAGCTTATTAAGCGTTTAGATATTTCCATATAAATTTCCTGTTATAGGTGCCTAATAAGCCTATGGAAAGTTTTAACTAGTTAAACAAACAGAATCATATTTACGCATATACCAGCGCAATGAAATGAACATGGCTTTGACAAAACATTTTGCTATACTTTTTCAAAAGAAAAATTGTTTGTTTATATATACGTATGTATGTTTGCACAGTTGAATTGCGTTGTCAAATTGATGTACGCATATCTATGAATGTATTTTTAGTGAATAAAAACAGAAAAGTACAAAGGGAACACTTAATTAGTTTTATCTGTTTCCAAACTGCTAATAGGGTCCATTGTATACTGCCAAAAAACCAGAGTTGGGAGAAGTGCAAAAAATTATGAGCAAAAACACGCTCGAACTTAAATGGGCTGACATAATCAATATATTTCGTTAAGTGTTAATAAGGCGTTAATTTGTTGTGGATTTAAACGTCTGTTCATCTGTCAACTAATTCGTAAAACTTGCCTAAAACCGCGTCCCAGTCCACACAATATGATTACTGATATAAACTTAAAGACAAACATGAATAGTTCCAAAATAGTCGCAATATAAACAATCCCCAAATAATCCTTAAAACAAGACAGAGTAAGTCTCGAAATGATTCGTAAAACAATTTCCAAATAGTTCCTATAATAGTCCTAATATGATTCCAACGTAGGCGGAAGATCATCCCTAAAACAGTTTGGTGATAGCTTCGATAGTAATCCAAAATTATCTCTAAAATGATCTGTAATTATTTCGAACACAATACAGAAACGATCATAAATGTGTCCGAAATATACCGAAAATGATCCCGATAAAAATCTCGATGCAACTTGTGGTCCCAAATTAATCCAAATATAAATAATCTCGAAATGATTCGTAAAACAATTCTAAAACAGTCCTTACACATTCTGAAAAGGACCCAATATGTTACCAGAAACATTTCAAAAATAGGCGGAAAATTATTCTGTATTAGTCTGGAAATAATTATTAACATTATCCGAAATTATCTCGAACACAATTCTGGAATGGTCCCTAAATATAAAATCATTGGGAAATGAATATTTACTTATTTATTTAATTATATTTATTTATTTAGAAGTAATTGTTGCCAGAAAGCACGACTGGCTATAAATAATATTTCACTTCCTCCCCTTAAACAACACTTCGGCAGTTGCAAGTTCATACAAGGCGATTGAACTCGCGTTTTAGTCTTTAAGATAAAACTAACGAAAGTAAAAACCAAAACCTAAGCTTTAGAATTGCATCTTGGGTTTCTTGCAATCGCAACTCTTTCCAGCAAATGGCATTCGATTGCATGCATCATCGCAATCGAAAAAATAACCAAACACAAAGCAATTTTAGTGTTTTCTTTGCCTTATGCGGCAGTTACTCACGAACGTACGTACCAAAAACGTGTCAGCTGACACGACCTATCTTATGAGTGTGCAATGTAAACGAAAACTCACCGACGTGCAACGGCCGTACGTACGTAGCCCGGAACGTAGAAATCAAAACAATTTTGATTTTTTCCGTAAGAACGTGTCAGCTGATCGCTCTCTCACTAGACAGAGTTGCCTAGTAAACTTTTGTGCGCTAATTTTTGACCGTTTGCACTTTTATGCAAAAACACCTAATTAAAGTTTGAAAAATTGTGAAAATAATTCGAAATAATTATGTAAAAGTGAAGATTATAAATATGTAATCTATTTATACTTATTTAATATTTATTCCAGCCTTTTACAATATCAAAAATCTAATTGGAAAAAGTTGATGTTTCCATAAGCATGCATGCAAACTGGCCAATGGCAACAGTGCTTTGTTGTAAACAATACACACACAAATATGTTATGTACATGTACACAGACGCACACATTGATTCCTACGGGCTTGAGAATTCGGTCAAACGTGCTTCGTACGACAAACGTCCGTACGTACGGCACACGTCGGTGGGTAACTGCCGCATTAGGCACTCACTCACCACCTTGGCTACTTGCGGCATTTGCTGCTGTTTATTATAGCGATCTTAGGTCAGTCATACGTGCTAGCAATTCGGGTGCAGCCAAGCGCTTTTTTTATACTCAGCGTGCTTTGCAGACAGAGTATATTAACTTTGATGGGATAACGGTTGGTTGTACAGGTATAAAGGAATCGAGAGATTTGCCATATCGAGATTGAGCCATATCCGTCCGTCCATACGTCTGTTCGTTAACACGATAACTTGAGTAAATATGGAGATATCTTCACCAAATTTGGTACACTAGCTTATCTGGACCCAGAATAGATTGGTATTGAACGAAATCGGATGATAACCACGCCCACTTTTTATATATGGGGTATTCCATCCCATTTCGACCAATTTTGAACCCGACCCCTTTAGAATTGGCTGAAAGTTTTCCTTCTTTTTCTAGCTTACGAAAGACGTTTTTCAGATTTTTTTCAAATTTTTTCATCCAACTCAAAAAAAGTTGTGAATTTTTAAAAAAACACCGTTTTTGTTTTCAAAATGCTATAACTTTTTCAAAAATTGACCCTTTGGGATCTTTTTTTTTTTTTAATTAGTTTTTAAATGTACTTTTCGGAAAAAATACAAAAAAAAATGTTTAAAGTTTTTTTTTAATTTTTCAGTTTTTCGAGATTTTTCGAAAAAAAATTTTTTAAAGTAAAATTTTAACAAAAAATTTAATATCTTTACAGTATATAAGGAAATTATGTCAACATTCAACTCCAGTAATGATGTGGTGCAACAAAATACAAAAATAAAAGAAAATTTTAAAATGGGCGTGGCTCCGCCCTTTTTCATTTAATTTGTCTAGGATACTTTTAACGCCATAAGTCGAACAAAAATTCACCAATCCTTAAATTAGCGGTATCCAACAGATAATGTTCTGGGTCACCCTGGTCCACATTTTGGTCGATATCTGGAAAACGCCTTCACATATACAACTACCACCACTCCCTTTTAAAACTCTCATTAATACCTTTAATTTGATACCCATATCGTACAAACTCATTCTAGAGTCACCCCTGGTCCACCTTTATGGCGATATCTCGAAAAGGCGTCCACCTATAGAACTAAGCCCCACGCCCTTTTAAAATACTCATTAACACCTTTCATTTGATACCCATATCGTACAAACATTTTCTAAAGTCACCCCTGGTCCACCTTTATGGCGATATCTCGAAAAGGCGAACACCTATAGAACGAAGGCCCACTCCCTTTTAAAAATACTCATTAACACCTTTCATTTTATGCCCATATCGCACAAACAAAGTCTAGAGTCACCCCTGGTCCACCTTTATTGCGATACCTCGAAAAGGCGTCCACCTATGGAACTAAGGCCCACTCCCTTTTAAAATACTCATTAACTCCTTTCGTTTGATACCCATATTGCACAAACGAATTCTAGAGTCACCCCTGGCCCACCTTTATGGCGATATCTCGAAACGGCGTCCACCTATGGAACTAAGGATTACTCCCTTTTAAAAAACTCATTAACACCTTTCTTTTGATACCCATATTGTACAAACAAATTCTAGGGTCACCCCTGCTCCACCTTTATGGCGATATCTCGAAACGGCGTCCACCTATGGAACTAAGGATTACTCCCTTTTAAAATACTCATTAACACCTTTCTTTTGATTACCATATTGTACAAACAAATTCTAGGGTCACCCCTGGTCCACCTTTATGGCGATATCTCGAAAATGCGACCACCTATACAACAACCACCACTCCCTTTTAAAACCCTCATTAATACCTTTAATTTGATACCCATATCGTACAAACACCTTCTAGAGTCACCCCTGGTCCACTTTTATGGCGATATTTCGAAACGGCATCCACCTATAGAACTAAGCCCCACGCCCTTTTAAAATACTCATTAACACCTTTCATTTGATACCCATATCGTACAAACGCATTCTAGAGTCAACCCTGATCCACCTTTATGGCTATATCCCTAAATGGCGTCCACCTATAGAACTATGGCCCACTCCCTCATAAAATACTCTTTAATGCCTTTCATTTGATACGCATGTCATACAAACACATTCCAGGGTTTCCCTCGGTTCATTTTCCTACGTGGTTATTTTCCCTTATGTTGTCACCATAGCTCTCAACTGAGTATGTAATGTTCGGTTACACCCGAACTTAACCTTCCTTACTTGTTTTTTATTTAATTGATTTGATATTTAATTGATTTTTAAGTAAATAAATTCATAATTTGTTACATTATTTTTAGAAAACTTACATGTTTACTGTGTCAGTCATTAATCCTGGTTATTTTAATCATAGATTACCATAATAAATAAAGAAAAGAATACTTAAAAATCATTTTCTTACATTTTTTTGTTATATAAATAAAATTGATACAAAAAAATTTTTATTTTTGAAAAATTTTTTTTTTTGAAATTTTTTTTTCAATTAAATAAAAAAAAAATATAAAAAAAAATCGGCCCACTCCGGGATTAGTGGAGATGATTGCAGATTTGATTGAAGGTTTTTATGAGAAAAAAAATGGCGAAATTCGAAAAATCTCGAAAAACTGAAAAATTAAAAAAAAAAAAACTTTAAAAATTTTTTTGTATTTTTTCCAAAAAGTACATTTAAAAACAAATTAAAAAAAAAAGATCCCAAAGGGTCAATTTTTGAAAAAGTTATAGCATTTTGAAAACAAAAACGGTGTTTTTTTTTAATTCATACCTTTTTTTGAGTTGGATGAAAAAATTTGAAAAAATTCTGAAAAACGTCTTTCGTAAGCTAGAAAAAGAAGAAAAACTTTCAGCCAATTCTAAAGGGGTCGGGTTCAAAATTGGTCGAAATGGGATGGAATACACCATATATAACATTTTGTAAAACACAAAAAAACCTGATTATTTAGTAAATAATACACCTAGAATGTTGAAATTTGACATGTGGACTGATATTGAGACTCTTGATAAAAATTAAAAAAAAAAATTTTAAATGGATGTGGCACCGCCCACTTGTAATAAAATCACTTTTACAAATATCATTAATCATAAATCAAAAATCGTTAAACCTATCGTAACAAAATTCGACAGAGAGGTTGCCTTTACTATAAGGAATGCTTTGAAGAAAAATATAAGAAATTAACCAAGTGGATTTAAAACAATAAATAGGAAAAACTTCAAATTTAAAAAAATGGGCGTGGCACTACCTCTTTTATGACGAGGCAATTTTCTATGTTTCGGGAGCCATAACTCGAAGAAAAATTAACGGATCGTAATAAAATTGGGCACAACAATTTTCCCTATAGTAGAAAATATTTCTAGTAAAAATGGACGGGATCGGTTAAAGACCACGGCAACTTTTATATAAGAGATTTTTAAAAGGGTCGTACTCGAATTATAAGTTATAACTTAGCAAAAAATTGTCCTGAATCAATGATATTTCACTTATCAAGTTTTATTGTAAGAGGAAATGGGGAGAAGTTTTTTTTTAAACGGGCGGTGCCACCTGTTATGTAGAGAAGTAATTTACCTGAAATAAAGCTCACGCTGAGTATATAATGTTCGGTTACACCCGAACTTAGACACCTTTACTTGTTTGTTATAATTATTATAATTGGTAACTTAGTAGTTCGTTGGCTTGCCAGTGGTTTGACGACTGTTGCTGGTTTGCTTACTGATCACTATGTTAGTATGTATAAACTGACGGTCTCCCTGACCGATTGACAGACTGATTATGTGTGTAAGAGAATGACAGGCCAACTAAACCTTTACCAACCAACCAACAAATGTACAACATATATGTACATACGTACTAACAGTCACTCATAGTCAAAATGATACGATTTATTTTTTTCCAGTGGCTTTTCGCCCAAAAATTCCAGAATTTATCCAAAGATTTTTCTTATAAAATATACGTCCAAGTAAGGATGATGTTATATCACAGATCCACATACAATTTGTATGTAAAATTTAAAAATCCGACGCTCATATTTTTAGAGGCCTATTTCGAGGTCTCAGCAGAATCGCGCTTCCCTTCGAACCTTTTTCACATATCTCTTGGTCTCACTTCCCCTTTTATCCATTATTGTCCTTATATAGGCTATGAGTGCCCAACGCGTGTTAACTGTGTGTTTTATATACAGGAATATGTTTGTGTAGTCCTATGGTATCACTTTGTGGTTTTTGCAGGGATTTCTGCGTTCGAAGAGCTGCATAGCTGCAAATAACGTACACTCCTCGGTTCCAATTCTTATTTTTCAATGGCGATTAAAGAATTACATCGTCCGGTTTTCTTTGAGTTTTTTTTAGAAATAAATAGCATTGATACCCAATAGATAATACAAAAATACTTATTTCGAAACTTCTCTGACATCTTCCGCCGAATTTGCTGGCAGTTAATCTATTTAATTAATCTGCTGACTGATAAAGATACAGACTAGTGGCACAACAATTTTTGAAGACGAATTTACAAAATTAGTATTGAATTTACAAATAAGATTAGGCTTGAATACATTACTTAGTTCATATGAAATCATAATACAATTTTCGATCTGTATCGTCGATGTCGGAATGGACGGGACTCCGAGCAGCAAAGTGAAGTTTGTTGGAAAGACCTTATTAAGTATAATTTTAATTTCTTGATATGCTTGTTATAGCAAATATAATTATACACAGATACAAATGATTCTTGAGTATGTTATAGGAATGGGATACCCATCGAGTCTATCGAGCAACACAAGATCATAATCGAGTGATCGAGCGGCTGTCGAGGTTTGAGGGGTCTGGAAAGTACGTCTTCCATTCCACTTTTATGTTATTCACCCAATTCGTAAATAGTGCTGTGCAGTTATTAGTAATGCTGTCGGAATGGACGTGATTTCTAACAGAATTGTAGTTAGGGAAGGACCCACACGTCCTAAAAATTTATTTTAATTATTCAAGGCAATAAGCATACGCTTTTTAATAAAGTAAAGCGGGTCAGAGATGTCACAATGCTTATAAAAATCCTCTCGCCAACAACGGAAATGTTCGTTCATTTTATAATTTGTCACTTATAATTTTACAAATTCTGCAAAAGTTTCTTTATTACGC
Source organism: Eurosta solidaginis (assembly GCF_040869045.1). NCBI lineage: Eukaryota > Metazoa > Arthropoda > Insecta > Diptera > Tephritidae > Eurosta > Eurosta solidaginis. The sequence continues at coordinate 285,298,520 of NC_090319.1, read as the reverse complement.
CAGTTACTGCACCAGCCTGGTTCAAGAATTTTGTAATAACTCTGATGCGAAACTTTTGTTAAAACTTGAATTGATTTACTTAAGTTTACAAAAAAAACAGCTATCCCGTTTTAGCTGCAGGTGACTGTACGCATGATTGAAGTTGGACCATAAACAATGGTCTGCAAGCGAGCCCCTTTCAATTGTTTATTTTTCATTTGACTTTGCTGAAGTTGTAAAGGTTTTATGTTGTAAAAGCTTTTAGACTAAAAACCCAAAGACACGATAACAAGCGATAGAGGCAAACAACCAACTTAACCAAACGCTGAGCTGTCAGTCGCATTTTAGCTTTGACTGTAAGCGTAACAAATACGCGAATATTATAGCTACAAAGCTTTCATTTTCAACACTTCTTAAGCGCGCGATTTTATGATTCATTGTTTATACCATTCAACAAATGGTAGGTCTGGTGACTTTGTGTATGATTTTTTTGTTATTCTTGTTTAAAACTGTAAACGTAATTGGATTATTGGTCATAATTTGTGTCGTGCTTGCATTTTTTAATATTACAATATTGATTTTGAGGCATATCATGTTTTTTTTTTCGAAATTTCTATATGTCGCAGTAAGGCATTCGCGCTTAAAATGTTTACTTCCTGTCTAAATACTCGTGCGAGCAACTTAGTTGGCGCGTCTTATTCAGTAAATTAAATAAGATAAAAATTATATACATTTTTAATACTTTAATGGAATCTCCAACGGCACAGAGCACGCGGTCATCGTCACCAATAGCAGAGTTTCAAAAATTAAAATTACGTCCCGTGCCGAAAGTGAAAAGGCGCGCTCCACAGCCGCCCACCACGTTAGCGCAGAAGAAAGTTGTTCTAAAAATAAATTATTAAATATTTTAGTACATAATTTTTTTTTATATGTATATGTAAGTATCTACAAGTACTAAAAGCGTTATTTCTTTCCATCTTTACAGACTTCATCCACAACCAAGACCACCACTCTAACTACACCTGCCAAGCTTTATGGCAAGGATTTGAGCGAGTATGATGAGGTTGATGTTGATGCTCTGTTGGCGCAATTGTCACCAGAAGAAATCAATATTTTGGCAAAAGAAGTTGATCCCGATGTAAGTAAATTTAAAATTAAGTAAAGCACACATTTGGTGTATTCACCGCACTCGTTATCAATTTAACTGTTTAAACAATTTTTGTCTCCTGGCATAGTTTTATGTTTGTAAACTGTATTAAAAACATAATATAAGCTGATAATCAGGTTCACGTGAATACCCCAATTGTATGCTTAAAATTTTGCAAAGTTTTTTTGTGAATGTGTAAATCAAGTGAAGGTAAACATATGGTGAAGAAAAAAGATTCCGGCTAGGCGACGTTATGCGAATGAAGGCTCCGTCCAAGAAGGCATTCTTATTAAAACCCGCCTATGGAGGCAGAGGAAGAAGGGTTACTAATTGACTTTTGGAATGGTCAAAATAGTTCAGATTGGATTGGATAGTTCGGTTTGATCAGAGATTGCAAACATTATTATTGTTTTATCGGTCTAGGCGGGGTTTTATGATATTAGAGTTGCTGATGAGTTGGGGTTAGCAGCCCTCGAAATGGATTTGTGCAACGAGCTTTGGAAGTTATTACAATTTTTTTTTTTATAATTAAAAAAAATATTTCAGTTAAGCAAAAAATATACCGTAAGAATAATAATGACAAAAAATTATTGTGTATGCCTCTATTCGAGCCCATCATAGAGATTGCCAATAATAACTGTTAAATAGATGATCCAGTAAGATATGCCAACTAGATTTGATGGTCCCATTATCGATCGGAAATAGAACAAGGATGCCCACGAAAAGGCTCTCACAACATCAATTGGCTTTGTTTGGTTCCCCACAAAAACAATGTGCTTGACGAAGAATGACATGAAAAGTTAACACAGCATGCTTTAAATTTCCTTGCTTTCGTCATGACACACACTCAAGGCAAACGGTACAACAATTGATCGACATTTGCGAGTAACCGGATGGGACCTCATTTTTGACATTGTTCGGATGGGCTTTTATTTATTTATTATTATTAGGCCTGGAAGCACTGCGAACTTTGTGTAGGTAGATCTATTGTGCATAACATTTCAGCCTAATTTTGTATGTGGAGACTTTTAATGTATCTAAGTACCTCTTCAGCCTTTTTACTCCATATCACATAGGGATTAAGAGTCGCACCACCTAGATGGGAGAGTCTCTGCTGTGCCGGAGCGACGCATTCGTAGAGAATGTGAACCGGTGTTTCATCCTCCAGCTCACAGAAACGACAAATTTGAGTATCAGATAGATTTAACTTACTTAGGTGATATCGTAGACCACAGTGTCTCGGATAGTACCCAGTGAGAGTTCGTATGTCCTCCCAGCTTAGATTAATGAGTTGGGCTGATACTTTCGTTACCGGAAGTATAAAAAATTTGGTCTGTCTTTGCCCTGGGCAGTGAATCAAAATACGTCTGAATTGTTTTGTTTCCCAGTTACCTATGGTTTCCCTGGTTTGTGCATTTGTGAGACCACAAAAGGGCTCTGGACCATAGAATGCTGCTGTAGCACCCTGTTTTGCTAGTTATTCTACATGTTCATTACCTTCATATCCCTGATGTCCTGGAACCCAGCCTAACAAAACCTTGTTTTTGGCTCCCAGGTCATTAAGGATTTCAATGCAGTCATCCACTAGCTTAGATGATGGGCTTATTTATGTATATTAATATTACCAGCATGACGGAGTCAACGGAAACATTTCTATGAGTCCAGAAATATCAATAAAATTTTAATTACTTATCTTTTTCAGGACAATTTCCTGCCACCCGACCAACGTTGCAGCTATGAATGCGAAAAAAATCCCACCGGTCCATTGGATCGCAAAAAGCTAATTCAGCACATTAACAAACAGGCAATGGAAACGCCTGATGAACCCGAATTCGAACCATATGTAAAGGGTACAGTACGGGGCAAGAAATGGGTACCACCACCAAGAGACGCAAGCGATGTTGCGGCTGAGGAACAGATTGCTATTGATTTGGGTGAAGAATATGAGCATGCGCTTAGCGATGCTACACAAGAGGAGATTATCGATTTGGCTGGTATGTAGAAAATTAGTAAATTAGTAAAGTAAAAAATTATTCATTAAATTTATTAAAGGACATAATACTTGAATTTCAATTGATGTTAAAAATCTCTTTTTTCACAGCTATTCTTGGTTTCCATTCGATGATGAATCAGGATCAATATCATGCTTCATTATTGAATAAAGGTCAACCAGTTGGTATGGGTTGGGATGGCATAACAAAATCAACTCAACCAAAATTGTTTCCCGCGGATCCACCAAATAATACCGATGTCGAAGAATCAATTAAACGTGTTAAGGATAACGATACAAAATTGATTGAACTGAATTTCAATAACATAAAGGTAAGGATTTCATGTGCAACATCAGGGACATTTTTTCCAAAAACTAGTTTTCTGCCACTGGTTTGGTTTGAGGAATTTAAAAAAGGCTTACATATCCATTTTATTATAGTGGTGTAGAAGGGCAAATCCATCTAACATTGATTAAAACCAGGCACCTATTTCGAAAGTCGTTTCTCAAAAAAGATAAGCGTATTAAAAAGTAACCGATTCCAAAAAAGACCCGAATGGTCTTAATACCTAGAAAATAAAAATATATTGTCCGTCAAAGATCGGGCGTCTCGTTTTAAGAGACGAATCAAAAAGTAACTCATTTAAATGCATTTCGTTTTGACTTTAAAGTTGCCAGTTTTAAAAAAGCTTAAAAAAATAAACGGTTTGAGCAAAGGAACCCTTTCCTTAAAAGTAACCGATTCCAAAGACCTAACCGGTTCCATAAAAGTATCGGGTTCCATAAAAGTATCAGGTTCCATAAAAAGAACCGATTCCATAACACTAATCGGTTTCATAAAAGTAACCGGTTCTTTTACCTGTTGCACCTGTTGCAAAAAGTAAGGGGTTTCAAAAAAAGTAACCGATTCCAAAAAACTTACAGGTTTCATAAAAAGAACCGGTTACAGTTAGAAAAGAAAATCGGTTTCAGAAAATTAGCGGTTGGTTTCATTGATTGCTTTAATCCTCTTTGGGAGCATTTATTTATCGAAAATTTCCAACTGTAACTTCAACCAGATTCTGGTTTCGGCCTGCAAATATTTTTCGCTCTCGACAACATATAACTTGCTTAGCGACTATCTCTCTTTCGCAGAACATTTCCGATGAGAAATACGAACAACTTTTCCAAGCACTGCCCAATAATGAACATTTGGAAGTTCTTTCATTAACAAATGTTGGACTCACCGACAAAACAGCTCTCTTATTGGCTGAAGCAATTGAGAAAAGCAAAACCCTGAGAGTATTAAATGTTGAGACAAATTTCATTAGTCCGCCTGTTATTGTGACTCTAGTGAAAGCCCTGCTTAAATGTCGCACAATTGAAGAGTTTAGGGCTTCGAATCAGGTAAGTAACTTTGGTTGGCGCTTTTTTAAATTTATCTATGTAAACGCTTGATTTAATAACTTTGCTCCTTCATCACGTAAAACAGCGATCCTCAGTGCTGGGCAATAAAATCGAAATGGAAATAACTGAATTAGTTGAGAAGAATCCATCATTACTCAGATTAGGTCTGCATTTGGAATTTAATGATGCACGTCACAGAGTTGCCGCACATTTGCAACGTAACATCGATAGAAGTGAGTACACGTATTCTTTTTCTTAATTATACATTGAAAATCTTTAGGCGATGAATATAAGAAGAAAAAGATGTGACAAAGAGACGTAAGGCTTGTCCTACTGGAAACAACGTTGGCTTTAGTGCATATTCCACTTTCAATTCGCTACAGGTTCGATATCATGCCCTTGACTTTGCTGGTTGAATATACAAGTTTAATTATCAAATATATTATTTACTATATAAAAATAGATTAGGTCGCGATGAAACAAAAACAAAAAATTTAAACTGATATATGTATCACATTATTCACATTTTTTCATACACAGCTGAAATGCAATCATCTGCAGCTGCCGCTGAAAGCGCTATCTTGCGCTTACCACCATCATCATCTAAATCACCGGCACCAACGACGCCATTGTCATTGCCTTTGGCACAGCCATCGTCATTATCATCACCATCGTTAGTTTTGTCTGCTCATTTGCAAACTTTGGCACCTCTATTAGCAATAAACGCGCAATCATTTGAGAGTGAAATCGAGCAGAAAATTGAAAACAAAACAGATATCGATGCTAATACTGTTGCTGCACCTGTTGCAGAGGTAACAGAGGACATACCGCAGATAAATAAATCAGATGCTTCATTAGAAAATATCAATATATTACAAGAAAAGCAGAATTATAGCGAATCAAATTCGAAACCGGAAAAAATTGATTTGAAAGGCGTGGGTGCAGACTTGACGACACCTCAAATAGTAGAAGAAGTAGCAGGCGAATTGCCAGCACCAACCAATGCTGTAGTGGCTACGTTGAATATCATACAAAATGCGAACGAACGCAAAGAGAAGGAAATTTAAAGAACGAAGGGATGAATATATTATATTGGGTCTTATGTCGAATCGGGGAAATAGGTGAAATAGAACATTTTTCTTATATAATTTGCACCTAACTTTTCATTCGTTATATATAACGAGTGAAAATATATCACTCTAACCCGGCTGCCGTTTTGAAAATTCCATATCTCGCCAAGCTTTGGGAAGAACGACGTATCTCAATCTTTTTTTTTTTTGCAAAAGCTTAGAATTTTATTGAATAGCTGTTGAAGAATGTCCTATCTCAATTTGTTTTTTTTTTTTTTTTTTCAAAAACTCCCTATCTAAGCATGAATTCAATAAATTAAGATCTGAGAAAGAAAATGTTTGAAAAAAAATTTTGAGATTGTTCGTACTGCAACCGAATTTTGAGACGCGGGTTTTGAAACAAATTCTTTGATGGGCATTTTCGAAGCTGCCGCTATTTTCAAAATTTTAAGATAATCTTTTCCAATTATTTGAGTTTTTCGAAAACTATTCTCGTTGCGGTAATATTCGTTCCTTTTTGTTAAGCTGCACGGAGCTCTAAAATTATAAAAAAAATACTCAGAGTGTTTTGAAGTCTTATAAATAAAAAATATCCGGAAATTTTTGTTTCTGTCTGTTATATTAGATATCAAAATCGTATTAAAACTTTTTGTGAAAATCGGGAAATTTCGAAAATTTTAAGTTCACAGAAGATTATTTCATTTATCGAGAACGAAAAGTGACACTGATTATGGCGCAACGCCGAAACCGGTTTGTCTCCAAACAAAATTTGGCAAGGGATAACGGAAGATTTTGCCAATACACATTAATTGTCCACCCTGTGGGAAAATTAACGAAGAATAAAGTTTATTTCATTTAAGTAAATTAAAATAAATGTACGGCGCGAATGTGATTTAGATTTTATTTCATTTAAGTTTCAATATATAATTTTTTTATGAAAATAAAATTTTGTTAATTAATTTTAAAAGTCCACTGTAACAAGACATTTTTTTCAAATTTGAACTTTTTCTTATTTTTCTCGTCGCTAGCAGTTTTCGAAGATTTCAGGAAGTTGTATTATTTTCATATTTTCAAAAGCAATTTTTTTTTTAAATTGGAACTAAAAAACTTTTAAACTAAATAAATATTTATACTTTGTGTTTACATACGATTATTTCATCAAAATTAAAGAAATATTTCCAAATCCAAAAATTAATTTAACAACGAAGAAAAAATACGTACGATGTTTTGTTTTTCCGCATATTTCGCAGACTTCGAGAAATTTTATTACTTTTACAAGAGCAATTTTTTAAATTTGAACTAAAAAACTGTCTTAAATCAAATAAAATTAAATATTTCGTATTTGCGATTATTTCATTTAAAATTATAAAAATATTACCAATTTCAAAAATGTATTTAAAAGTTAAAAAAGTTTCTCAAAATATTTCTTCTAAGCCACAAAACAAATAGTTTGTTCGAAATCGATTCGTAGTTTTGTTTGAAACCCGGAACGCGTCTGAATTTTTTATACTAACTAAAAATTATTTTATTTATAATAATTTTTTTTTCTAATTTCCAACTTTACCAAAGACTTCGTGAAAAGCACTATCTTTTGTTATATTTGAACGAAAAAGATATTTATTCAATTTAAATAAATTAGTTAAAGATTGCTTCAGTGAAATATTTTTACAAAATTTTGTTCTCAATTTCGAAAACGAATGTATTTTTAATTCTTTTTTTAAGTCTAAACAACGCATGATACAAAAAAGAAGGTAGTTCCACTCAAATTTTTTTGAAGTATTTGGGGATTTTTGAAGTTTCATAATGTTTGTTGTTTTGCCAGAAGCGTTGCCATACCGTTACTGTTTAAAGCGAAATTGTGGTTTTTCGAGATGGAAATTTTTCCTTTAGGATGAAAACGCAATGTTCATCTGAGACAATAATAATATGCTTTAGCACGATTTATGTGCATATGTATTGATTGAGAATACAGTAAAACATGCAATTTTATTGAAAAATAGTGGTTAATGACTCATATCTTTATGGCAGCTTGACTCCTAGATAGAAAAGAAATATACGAAAAATCCTGTTGTTCTAGCATGGCCCTATTATCATGCCCCTACAGTGCATGTTGAGAAAAAGTGTACCTCCAAAGTCTGCACATCTATGTCAATGCTAAAAGGGCACAGAATGTGTATAGGCGGGGCTGCCCCAAAGTGATCCCTGGTACAACGGCAGAAACACTCTCATAACTAGTGGCTAACCTGCAGAGCTACAGGGTAATGTCCTCCCAAAAAATGGTTTAACAATTCCCTCCTAAAGCGCAACGCTTGAATTATACAATAAATAAAAAAATAAAAAATGTGGACTTTTGGCCAATTTATCAAGAAATTGCGGTGTCGGTTTATAAGGACCTCCTTTGAGCAAGCAATTGAAAAACGTGTATGTTTTGTCAAAATGTTCTGAGCAAACGTACGGACACTTAAGAAGGCTATATTCCCTTGCTTTACATACTTCGATCCATGTTTCTTCCACCAAAGCAATTTTCGGGAGCTCGAAAAGGTTATTAAAAACCTTCTTTTCTATGCTGATATTTCGTATTAAAATATTTCCAAGGCATGTGGCTCATTATTTTTATTTTTTTTTTTAATAACTATGAAAGTAATTTAGTCGTATTCGTTAATATGAAATCCATCAAAATTAGAAAAATTTGTAACATTTTTCAATCTGGTAGCTTGTTTTTGGTGAAATTGTCATTGTCCACGCAAAAGTCAAGTGGCTAACGTCACACTAAATGGAACTACCTCGATTTTTTGTATCATGAAACAACGTACAATTTTGTTTTTTTTTTTTTTTTTGCTGCTTCAGTTGTCTAGATATAACTAACACGAACTTATTGTTCTGAACAAATTCATCGAAAGAAAACAAACCCATTTCAGCTACTTATCGATTCGACATTTATAAACAAGTTTAATTTTTGTTGTATTTTTGACAAAATTTTTGAACAAGTTCACTTAGAAAAATATTTAAAGCATATTATTCTTAAGAAAAGATTTCTTCAAATCCCCACTGTTCTTTAAGCTTCCTTTTTTTAAATAGTGCTGCTCATAAACATTTTTAAAACAAAAGCATCAAATATCAAATAATGCATTTACATTGGCATCAGGTAATATTGATTACCCCATTGTTAACGCACTCCCAAAGCAAGCATCAACTTTGCGTTTAACATCCAACATTCGTTTGCTCAAGTCTCGTGCGAAAATGTGCCATTGTCATAAAACAAAAAAATGTTTCACAGCGTTGTACATCGTGCAATTGTTTTCGTTGAAATCACATGTTTTGTTAATTCATTGTTGCGTTGAAGTGTTGGTTTCTTGTTGTTTTTGTTAGAAAATATTGTTATTTAGGTATTTAGTAACCTCTTTTAATGATATCGTAAAAAAAGCTAAAATATAACGTAATTTTATTAATTAATTATTAGTTGTTAGTGTTTGAAATGGAAGTTTCTCATCGCCATAACTCATTGGGACTTTTCATTGGAATTCATTAGAGGCGGTTTTGTCATACAACATTAAGAAATGCCATCGGAGTTACTACACATTCACCTTACGCAAACATTACACCAATTGCATTATGCAGCTCATTCAGTGTGTGAATTAGGACGATACAACTTAACCTATACCCTAAAATCGTAAAGGTTCATATACCATGCTTTGTTTGGCACGTACTTCTGTTGATCAGAATATCGTTATGATTTCATTCTGTGGACCTAAAAAATTCTTTGTTTTTCTGCTTGGATGTCGGATCCTTATCCGTTGGCTCGTCAATTAAATTATGGTAAATTATGTACAAATTTAGTCTATGCGAGATTTTTATTGATCAACCGATTCAGCATAAATCGTTCTCGAGATGGTCGGGCTTGTACCTTAATTGTGCTTGTTACCAGAACTTATCGGATCTATATCCGGCAAAGGGCATCGAAAACACTCCACAAGAACTTCGGGGAGTGTTTTTATCGCAACAACAACAACAACCTAACCTGACCGTCAAATTGAAAGCAGACACAACTTGAGGTGATGTTTGTGTAGCCTCACACAAAGGGCAAGTGAGAGTTCTACGTCTACCATAACCATGCCTGTGAGTTCAGAACTTAGATTCTTAAATTTTTGCATTAGTTTCTCTTAAGGAATAGTCGATGTAAATCAGAGGTCGTCACCTAGTGAAATAACTAGTTGCGCTCACTTCTCACATATTATTATTCTTCTTCGTTTAAAGTAGCAAGAGGGAAGGAGGCTATTGTTTATTTGCGCATTTCAAAAAACATATATTGCAAACAAATTGTCAATTGTTTAATGTTAGCAATGTATTTTTCTAAACTCAAGCCACGTTGCCTGTTAATCAACGACTAAATCACTTCCACTACTATGATTTTATCAATCTTGAGCTCTAATGTGACTCAAGTCCAGATATTTATTCATGTTTTCCTATTTGTCCATAAAAAAACATAGGTCAGACATCAGTGGCGTGCCTCCAGTATATCGCTTTAGGTTTCATATATGCCTTCCCATCGCTCTCTAAAAAGCATCAGGATAGTTATTTTCTCGTTCGATATTCAGAACAATAACACAGTTGTTCAACAACGGTATAAGCACATCAGGAGTCAAGGCTAAGACTGGAGCAGAACTGCTTTTCCGTAAATGCTTGCCCTTTTATGGATGTATCGTCGAAATTTGGCTGATGTTTGACTCTTGTCTCTCCCTAAGCGAAAGGAGGAAAAGCGGTAAAAGGAATGGGTGAAAATCAGTATACCTTAATAAAACCCTGTTCAGTCCTCGATGTCAAGCGTACGTCCATAAGAGTTCGACGCGAGAGAGTGTTAGCGTTAGAATTTTTGCTTTTTTCGTGATATTATTCCAGAGTGTGTAAATTTTTGATAAGGCTGTGTAGCTCGCCTGTTTCGCTATGAGTGATGTTTTTTTATATTTCTAACGTTCTGTAATGAAATTTTAGTGAAGTTCTCTAGCGATGTTTTCGATTCATGAAAGAAAAAAGAGCATCATTAGAATATTATTGAAGAGTAAAATATTTCTAGAATTGTAGAGACTTTGGACCTTAGGGACAGTCGAAATTATGTTATATATAAAGGTATAAGTAGTTCGTTAGTCCTAATTTGATATCATTCTGTCTCCAAATATATTTCGCATTATCCTACACATCACTTTCTCCCAGTGAGATAATATGTATGTATAATACACAACTCGAATAAGTCGAATCAATTCACCACAAACATTCATCATATTAAATGTGTAACTTTGTGTATAGCACTTACCCCCCTTTCTAAAGTATATCCATTTGTTCATGACTTGTTGTTGTTGAGTTCTTTTTGGATTCGTTATTATTATTTTTATTATAAATAGTAGATAGTATGTTTAGTTTAGTATTTTTAAATAATATTTTTATTTTTTTTATAATTTAAAAAACCTAAAATTCTAAAATTGCATCGTAAACGAAAAATTCGTAAACCAAAACTTGTAATATAAAACAAATGTGTAAAAATGTTAACACATGTATATTGAACGAAACGTAAATTGAAAACCAAACGGCACACATAAATCAATTGACGTCGACAGTTGTTCGTGTACAAAAATTAAAACCGAATTTACCGAAATTAATTTTACCTGGTAACAAGGAATTGATACGACCATTAAAGTCATTGTCCACGCAACCGCGCATCGAATTCGATCTGGAAGAGGATGACGACGAAGCTGACAATTTGATGCGTGGCGTTGATTTCGATCCTGAAATTGATCCAGATAATATGGTTGTACCGGGTAGTCGTGCTGTAACTCCTAACTCGGAACTACCATCACCATCGCCATCGCCGGCGTTTGATCAAAGCGCTGCCAACAGACAGTTATAAAAAACACTTATGTGAGTTCGATGTTCATAATGCAGTTGTGACTAAACAGACTACAAAAATATTTATACTGCATTATTCTTTTTTATTAAATTTATTTGTGAAATACACGCCAGACGTTTACACAACACACGAACAAATTCAATTTCAAACACAGGCTTTGCTTTGTTGTAAAATATTACAGTTTTATGTACTCATCATGTTGCATATTCATATCTACATCATGCAGACATAAATACATACATATATGGAATTTGTTGTACTGTTTGCTGCAAGTGATTGAAATGTAAATTAACTTATATTACCCCTAGTCTGTTTTTAATATTTCGCCCAGGAATATTGCGTTATTTATAACAAATTGAGTTAATATATTCTTGTAAATAACTGTTCTGATCATTTATTGTTAATTCGGCAAAATCTAGTAGTAACATCTAAAACACCAATAACATATTCGAATTAAGCCGTTGAGCTGTTAAAATAGCCTAAGTCGAATTCATGCTAAGAAGCTTTTTTCTATATTTTGTTGTCTCTTTATCGAAGTAATTAGGGTTCAACTGATTAACTAAATGTGGGACTGCAGGAAGAAAAAACCTCGAAGGGGATGAAATACTCTGCAGCCAGTTTGGATAAAACCTCCTTGAGAACATGTATTCTTTAATCGATGAAAGATAGCCAATAGAATACAACCATCTACTTTCTATATTTTTTTTAAATGGGGGCATCCCACACCCTACGGGAACAGTAACATTTTATTTTTTAATTCCTTAAGTTCTAAGCATATTGACCTTGATCAGTGATATTAAGTACACCATCATTTATCATTGGCAGTAGCCGGGTTTTCAGGGCAAGTTTAAACTCCAATTACAGTTGACAATATAGAGTTTAGCAGTAACTTAGTAAAAAAGTAAAGTAAAATCTTACATATTATGGAGTGGCAAAGTTTACAAAGTTGACCAAAAATATTATTTCATTTGTAAATTACATATTGCTAAATAAAGCTTGAAGCTAAATTTTGCATTTCAAACACTAAACTTTTTTTCGAATATCATGTGTAAGCATTTCTCACTTGTGAACAAAATACTAGACTTTGTAAACTAAACATAATGGCATGAAAGAGCTTTGAAAATACATATTTTTTGTTTTTGATTTCTCCAATACTTGAATGCTGCTTACAAGCAAATTACTTTATTCATTTCAGTCTTAAAACATTGTCTATGTCAATTTCTGTTTCGAAACTCAACACTCAACTCAGAAGAATTTCGAAAATCACTGTTTTCATACACCAATACAATTTACTTATGCATTGAACAAGCTAGACTATGTCGAAAAAAATTGAAAAAGTCGCCCCTAAATTTTTGAAGGGTTTTGGAAATTTGTGTGATCCTTGCAAATATAACATGATCTTCTGTTTTTGACTGTTTTTGTTGGGATCAAAAAAGTATCCGTTACCCTCTTAGCATAAGCTTTAAATTAAGGGGCGGTGTTTTGCAACTATTTTATTTCGTACCAGTCCAGTGTATTACCTCCCATTTAGTTGTCTTTCGCACAAAATCTTTTATCTTACCCTTTGCCTTCTTATACACACAGTATGTATCGAATGAATTATCACACATCCACCTTCTTCTGCTGTGCTGGAATATCTTTGAATGGTCTCTATCAAAACACTCTTCTACAATTTACTCTACAAAACACTCTTCGCTAAGCTTGTACAACGTTTTTTTTCTTATCGAAAGTTTATCGATTGCAATGTTTTTCCAATCCCCATGCCTGTTACTGTCAACACTACTATTACTTTTCTCAGCTCACTGGTTTGTTTTTTGTTCGTTGCAGTTTTCTCAGTCCAATTCTCTTCTATTCCTTTCATATTTTCGTCACTATGCACTGTGGTCCAGTTATTCCCTTTTATCAAACAAAAAAGCAATTTGATATACATGCAAAAGTGTATGTGCTATTATTAAAATTTTTATTTACTCTTACTACATACCCGTACAAATATTTCCCTTTTCATTTGCAAATGTCTAACAATTTTTTTGTATTTTTGTTTGTTTCTTTCTATGTTTTTTGTCTTTGTGTGTTTGCAGTAAGGAAAGATCTTGAGTTACGTCTGCAGTTCAGATTTTTTAATAATCTGCATAGAAAGTCTACAAGAATTCAGTAAAAAATATGAATTACTTTAAAAAGAGATATATATATATATACAATATATAAAACATATACATATGTATAATGAATGATGATGTAAAAGAAAATGAATAAATAAAAACATAAAAACATTATTTACTAAATATTTAACGCACTCGTATATTAAGACACAAAATAAGCAAAAGAAATTTTGGAAATAAAAATAAAAATATTTGGCATAACTAGAAATAAAAATAAAAATAAAAAAGTCGCACGAATATCGAAATGCTAGAACACAAAAGAAAGGCCCTGGCTTGATCTGACTTTAAGCAACATTGATAAAATTCGAAAATACGAAAAAAGCAGCACGCGAAATGCCTCTAGCGCCAAAGAAAATCACAACAATTTTGATTTGGTGATGATATTTAAATACAAGAAAATATCTAGCATCAAAAAACAACGCAGCAGAAACTAAACTTATTAAAAATGGAAATAGCAGCAAATATACAGCAGCGAGAAAAGTGCGCCTATTTATAGCAACGTGGCCACACAAAACACATACAATCAATACTATACACAAAAAAAATATTTAAAAGCAGAAAAAACACGTTTCAAAATATATGAAATGTTACACAGAAAAAAATACTTAGGATTACGTTAAATCATATAATACTTTCATATGCTAACTATACGTAAACAAGTGAATGGCGTTTGAAGAAAAAAAAAAAAACAAAAAAATCATCGCTATAAAAATAAGACGATAAATACTGATACTGTTACTGATTTATTTAAACACGAGAAATTTTTAAATGATTTCTAGGCGTAATATATTTATAAAAAATTAAACAAGGTATCTATGAACTCTATAACTATAAAACTATTATATAGGATATGGTATATGTACAATATATTGCTGCTGCAAGCGTAGAGCGACGAAACAAGCGTAAATTTCTGCAATTCAAGCATGTTTAACAATAACTATTAGCAAATATCTCAAAAAAAAAAAAAAAAATCAGCGAAACAAAAACTAAGCAACTATTATTTGAAAACGCCTAAAACTATAAACTTGTATTTGCTGCTGTTGCTGTACTTGAAGCATAAATAATAAATAGTCAAACAAATGAGTGTTCCTCGCTCTTGTATATAAAAAAAAAAACTCTTATAATAACAGTTTTAATTCGTGATTGTTTATCTCAAAAAAGTAGCAATTTCCTTCACGCACTCAAACTGCCGTTACTTCAAATGCCTGCCTCTATTGTCTTTTCATGACTAGAAACTTTTATCAAAGAGGATAGATATAATAAAAGCCGTCACTCGTTATTTTTTTAGGCATTTACTCGATGTAAACTGTGAGGTAGTCGCTACTTTTTTTTATGAGGGACATTTTGAATTGCCTCTCATTTATCCATGCGGTGTTGACACTTTATGCAAACGTGATTTTTGGAAAGAGAATTAAATAATTCATTAAATACATCGGAAAAATAAACACAAATACCCCATGAAAATGTATCGAAGACATTTATAAACATCTCGCCCAAAAAAAAGTAGCGACTACCTCACAGTTTACATCGAGTAAATGCCCAAAACATAACGAGTGACGGCTCTTATTATATCTATCCTCTTTGCTTTTATAACCAAATCCAGTTAGAGGTACCTTTAGTAAGCTTATAATAATTTTTCGTTTTTTTTTTTATAGTTTTATAGAAACGCTGCCATAATATTTTTTGATCGCTGCATGCATGATTTTGTTAAATATTATTTTCTCTTATCACATTTGTTAAAAATTTTTTGCGTACTTACTAAAAGCATGTGCACATATATAACTTATTATCATAAATATTTACTGAATACACAAATAATAAAGGCGTGACAGAGAAGTTAATCACTTAAAAAAAATCTGGTAAAATCAATCGAATTACGAGATTTCTGTAAACTTTTAATTCAACGAAAATGGCTGTGAAATAAATTTCGCAAAAATTGTTGATTCTGATTTAACCTTTTTAATCGTCTAAATCAAATATTCTATAGCTCTATTAATTTAACAATTATTACGCCACCTAAGTATAGGTACCAATGAAAATTGTTAAAACAACAGATTTTTTTTACACTAGAATAACAGTGAAAGCTATTTATATGACAGAGATTTCTGCGACACCATGGTAATAAGAACTAAGTGGCGAGCGCAGTGGACATAAGCTAAAAAAATTGCAGATGTATTGGCATAATATTGACAGTCGTTCACTGTTGAAAGGACCAATTGCATAAGTTGTTTTAAATGAAAATTTAGCTAGACTGATTGAGAATCTGTCATTTATACACATGAGACCACTTGATAAATTTTACCGAATGATTATTAATTTAAGAACAATAAATGCGCTAAATTGATTTCAGTGGCGTAAATCAACTCCAAACCGTCATAATAAATTATGTTGTTGAAAAAAAAATTTTTTTTTTTCTTTGAACTTAATTTTTCGTTATTCGAAAAATCTAATAATAGTAAAAATTTAAAAAATGGAATGTTCAAATACTATACTATACTTAAAAATCTCATTTTGCTATGAAAACCCCCGATTTGGGACTATAAACCTATTTCTTTAGAATATTTCATTAACCTTTTGAGAATTACAAGTATACTAAATTACTGAAGAAATAAACGAAAGAAAAAATTTTCATAGTTTATACCATTTAAAAGAGAAATTTTAAAAACGTTCTTTTGACAGATCTAGATTATATTCGCAAATTAATTCCACATATTTTAAATCCACAAAAAATGCCTTAAACGGGAAACAAACGGACTTTCGGGTCTCCTGGTTCGACTAACTCGTTTATCTAGCTATACTTCAATGGCGATCCAACTCGGTGCCGCCAATATAATTTTTTGTTCGTATATCAGAATAGATTTGCTAAAATATTTTCAATCCAAATACAACCGAGTTCAGCAGTGATCGGGTCAGCTCGGTGTTTTAAGTCACGAAATTCTGGCTCTTTATTTGCGAGCCAAATTTTTTAAAGTGCTCATTAAAGAATGGGAAGACTTCAATGCAATAATGTATGCTTTCTCTACCGAACGCTATTTTTGACAATACAGTATTTCTATTGACTAAATAAAGAAGGATACACAAGAAAAACTATAACTAAAAGCCTTGCCCGAGAAATCAAGCCGCATCCTAGCCGCTAAAATAAGTGTGACTTGATAAACTTTTGCTATGAGAACTGATGGCTCAATTTTATACTATCGTTCAAGTGTCCTTCAAAAAGAAAGAACTTAATATAATAATGTAGTGGTTCAATAAACAAAAAATCATTAATTCAATTTTGATGCGCCAATACTTAAGGCGACAAAAAAACAAGTTTTCCTTTTCCCCTACGCGTTTTGGTGCTATTCGCACCTTCCTCAGGGAGTCTTCGTTATGTGAAAGTGAATAAAATCTGCTGTTAACGTTTGGTTAGTAAACGAGTACGCGTAGAAAGCAGATTGTTTACACCTTTGGCGTAGAAATTTGTCATCTTAACGACTTGATTATTTTCTAACGGTGTAGCACTTCTTTGAAGCGATTGTTAACATTAAAGACATAACTAATATAACACTATGCCACATAACTTAATACAACATAAGCAAGCAAAAAAAAATATATATGTATATTACAAATACTACAAAAATATTTTGTTTAATTTCTTATTCAGGAAGAAAACTGCGATTTAAATTATTAAGTGAAATATTAACGATACTCAAAAAATATATAAAGAAAAACTTCAGATGAAATAGCCAACCCACAAAATTAACACAGCCACAACAGATATAATAAAACTATCACTCACTGCAGTTAAACATTAAAAAATTTAAACAACGCAAAATTCGAATCAAATATATATAAACATAATTTTACAAAGAATTTTATAAAACAGTAAAATCATATATGAGTACATAACAAGCTATACAATACTTCAACAAAGTAGCAATGGAAAGTAATAAAAAGAAAAATATTATAGAAAATCTACAAAATTAAAATGAATATAAACCTTCGTGAAAAAAAGGTGTGAAATTAAAGTACAGATCCCAACCCCAAAGCAAATCTGACTGCTAAAATGTACACACTTATACAGTTTGCATTCTTGATCGACGCGGATGTGGAGAGTCAATTAAAAGTTCGTAATATATTTTTAAATGTCTGCTGTTGCATTTGCGTTTGTGCTTTAATTTTGTAACACTATTCGACTAAAATCCTTCAAATTGATGTTTGAGAAACTATTAATGCTTAAGTTTCATTTAACATTTTTATATTTTAAGATTTTTATTTAATTCAATTTATTTTAATTCAAATTCTATTGTATTGTATTTGTATATTAACATCTGTCTTAAGCATTTCAATTTTCGAAGTTAAATTCGGAAGTCAACACTGAGTTCATGAAGTTCCTCTTTTTTAATCAACGTTGGACTTAAGTCATTATTCGTTAGCTGAAATGAAAAAAATGCTACAGAATGCGCCGAAATTTAACAAAAACGCCATTGCAATTATACCCTACAATCCGTTCTTGCCTTTAGAAAATTAAACAAATCCTTAAAAATTAATAACAAATATGAAAACCTGCTGATGCTCTGTTATTACTAAATACAAAAATAAACCCAAAAACCGCCTGCAATTTCTTGTCGTTAGTTGTTGTTTAACTAAAATTTGCTTACCTTTTTAAACCATATGTTATTTGTCTGTATGTTTGACTAATCAATGTTTTTGTTTTCTTGTTTTATCTCTTTCTCTCTTCCACGTGTTTTTATCTACTTTCAGTACGTGTAAATCGCCTGAATCAACGTAAATAAATTATGTGAACCAATACACCAAGAACACACCAACAAAACAAACCAACCAATTGTTGTTCGCTTTATTTTAAAAAACCAAACCGAAAATCCGCTACAGTACATGCTAATAATATTATTGTGTTTTTTATATTCAAAAAAAAAAAAAAAAAACAAAGAAAATTGTAAACCTTAATAATAATGTTTGTATTGTTGTACGAATGCTTGTAAATCATGTTAAAGCAAAAATATATGTATAAGTATATATCGAACAACAACACACACCTCGCTCTACTACTTAATATATATCAACTTTAATATCACCGCCTACTACCTACAACAACACTACTGATCGCAGTCGAAAAAATCAATCGTTTGAAATCAAGCAAAGAAAAGTCCCATTGAATGTTATTGTTTAGAAAAGTACGTATTTAAAAAATTCGAAGTTATTTATACATTTGTTTTAAGATTTTCAGTTTAGTTTCAATTTTTACATCATAGATTAAAATATAAATATCTTTGTATGCGTTTTTGGAAAGTACAAAACAACTATTTAAGTTAACCAAAAAAATGTCCAATGTAGGTATATCTATTTAAAGCTCCAACACTTTTTGTTTATGAGGTTGATTAAATAGTGTATTGTCTTTATGTGCTTTCGAAGTAAATCTCTTGATAATCGAATAATCGATTGGTCGATTAGAAAAAGTTATTTAGTAAAATAATCGATTATCATCATCATGACTAGTGGTTTGAATTCGAATAGTGACTATTCAAGACCAGACGACTAGTTGAGAAATTGATTCTGAACAAGAGGTATATATATTTCGAAGTCTTATTTGTCTATTGTATTTTAAAATTGTTTTTGTCATATTGCTTATCTAATGTGTATATGTACGTACGTACAATTAAATCATACTCATAGCGACATACATATATTTTAGCCTAAGTTAATCACCCTTCATTTCGAATCTGGAATACTCCGTCACGTTACCATTAAGTTGCAATATTTAATATGCTCAACCTCCCATTTTCAACAATAATTTATGTAAGAACACTATACATCAATTCAATAATTTTTTTTTTTTTTGGGTTTTGGATCAAACGAATTTTTTTAAAATTTAATATTTTAGCTACCTCTTAAGTGCTAACTTATACGAACAATCTTTAAACAAAAGGAAAAAAATACGGTTTTGTGAGATATTTTAAAATATTCTACAAATTTAAGTTTTATCATTATACCCCAACTGGGTATTACAGGTATTTTATTTGTTTATTTCTAAAAACGGCCAACGTGGTGTGATGGTAGCGTGCTCCGCCTATCACACCGTATGCCCTGGGTTCAACTCCCGGGCAAAGCAACATCAAAATTTTAGAAATAAGGTTTTTCAATTAGAAGAAAATTTTTCTAAGCGGGGTCGCCCCTCGGCAGTGTTTGGCAAGCGCTCCGGGTGTATTTCTGCCATGAAAAGCTCTCAGTGAAAACTCATCTGCCTTGCAGATGCCGTTCGGAGTCGGCATAAAGCATGTAGGTCCCGTCCGGTCAATTTGTAGGGAAAATCAAGAGGAGCACGACGCAAATTGGAAGAGAAGCTCGGCCTTAGATCTCTTCGGAGGTTATCGCGCCTTAAATTTATTTTTTATTTATTTCTAAAAACACTTAGACAAATTGCAAAGCTTAAATTACCTTAGCATATAGCAATTTGACCAATGTAAATGGAAAACGATTTCAAGATTTTACTTAAAGGATGTAGGGCTTTCATTCTAAATTGTAGTTATTGCTTCCCAAAAATGCTTTTGTACAGTGTTATTTAGTAAGCACGTGTTATAAGTACAAGGAAATTTATAAAGTATTGTATAAAGTATTTGCAATAATACATTAACTAGTGCGTATTCATCAATAAACCTATATATGTATTTCTTTTGAATATGTGTATGAAACGCATGTACAGTGGTGCTCAGCCGAAGAGCTCAATTTGGCTTTTTTTAGTATTATTCAGCCCTATTCTGCATTTCGACTTGGATTGGAATTTTTTCGATTTGGCAATTTTGGTATTCTGTGTTCCAATCTCTTTCAATCCAACTTCGAATCGTTCGATTTTTTGTATTCTGCATTTCGATCGTAGTTCCGTTTTTCTAAGTTGCAAATTAGTTGGCGGAAAAATATTTTCTTTTTATTTTTTTTATTAATTTATAACAGAATTTTAACAAAAATGTAAGTAAAACTTGTTCAGAAACGTAGAAGGCTTGATGATGATTGTTTTTTATATGTTTCCAGGTCAAAAACAACATGTCCATGTCGAAGTCCTTGGACGTATTTGCCCCGCAAAAGTATCTAACACATACTTGAAAGCATCCTTGTTAAGTCGAAAGTTTTTTTTGAACCTAGATAAGAAAATATGTCATTAAACTTTACCACTTTTAAGTTCAATTTCTTACAATTCGTCACTCATCTCAAATAGATTACACAAATCTCGCAGTATTTGCCTTTCCATTCTCGCCTGGCCATTTTCGTATGCGTTGCTTTCCAACTCCACAAATAACGCCGCGGCTATTGATTCCATTATAATAGACAGCTTTAATTTGTGCCTGTTCTTTGGGTCCAGTTATATGCCAAAGCAAGCTGCCGGCGTAGAGGAAGGTGAAGCGAAAACGTAAACAATCCTTGCGGAAAGAATAAATAAACCTTTATAAAGTAATTTAGGCCAGTGCAATGAAATTAGCATCCTTAAAATTCAGAAAATGTCAACTATATTCGTGCAGGAATCCGTTTTAACAAAACTCGGTGGCCACGGCAGGGAATTGGCCAAAAGAACGACAAAAACACACTTACAATTATGAAAGCACTTCACTCAAAAAAATATAACACTGCGGCAATATATTCTATTGCTTTGTGGACAATAAAATATAAACGTTTTTCAGTGTTTTTTTACAAATTTTCTTTAATTTATTTTGTTCCAATGTTCACACATTCCGTACCAACAGCTGATTTCGGAAAATAATTTGCTCTTCCTCTTCTCTTTACGATTCCGTCGTAATGCAGAATACCAAACTTCGATTAAAGCGGAGCGTAGAACGGGAACGTAATTGAAATGCAGAATAGGGGTGATTAACTGTTTGTTCACCACTTTTTTCTTGAATTTGAATTAAAATATATACAATACCATAAGACCCACTAGCAGAACGATAAGTTAACTTTTAAACTCAGAGTTTACCTAACATGGGGGGTTAAACTCATACATTTTTTACATTTACTCTGAGCTAAAAACATAATTTTCCTTTCATAGTGTACTATACTAAGTGTGTCAACTAAGCGATAAACGTCAAATTTAGCCTCGCTCACCTGATGCAAATCTCAGGTCTAGAGTTGCATTTGTGTTACGTAAGACTATTTTAAGCTGAGTTGCATTTGATAGTTTGAAAAAAATTTAGTAGTATTTAAAAATTAAAAAGTTTAATAAATTACCGCGGAAATATAAATAATGGAAGATATGTGCAAATGATGGCTTCAAAGCACAAAAAATTGCAGGAAGTTCCATTGATATGTTATGGGCCTGCCAAAGCGTCAGATCGAAGCAACACCACCAAAGCGTATCTGTAAATCAGCCTTAACTTATGGCACTGTGAAAGTCCCGCGCAAAAAAAACGGTGCTGCGAGTGTAGAAATAAACCAAATTATGAAATACGCTTCTGCAATAATATAGTTGTTTTTTTTATTTAAAAATGCTGTTACCACATTCTTGTATTAAACAAATTTAATAGAGTCGGGTATAGAAAATATAGAAAACCTAGAAAATAGCTTGCCCATATCATTTGTTGTTGCGTTTAAAAAGCTTTTTAACAACTACTTGAAAAACTCTACGTCTTCTATGCTTTTAAGACTTAGAGAAGTAACCTCAGGTAATAAAGTAAATTTTGATGAAAATCTCTAATTCTGAACTGGAAAGTTTTCACCATGATATAAAATTAAAATGTTACGGAACACGGCAACGCTTTTGTGACTACATAAACCCTGTTTCAATCTTTCCCTGCCCCTACACAGAACCCCAATCGACTGTTTTCAACCGAAGATTTTCCCGTTATGACAACTTAGTCGAGTGCCTTTCTGACAGTACTTAACCACAATGTTGCCGTTCTGCAAACCTAATATAAACGCATACAAGTCATTTTCTGTTAAAAATGTCTCATGCACATACAACTTGTATGAGAGCAACCGAAATTGAATTTGCTGCGTGAAAACCATTTCCAGTTTTTGTTCTGCGTGACATTTCGGTTTGACGTTTGCACACATGTTTTACATTATCGCAACGCATAACTATTTCGGTTGGGGCAAAAAAAGGCGTTGCATGTAAGAATGTAAGTTCAGTGCTTAATAAAAAAAAATTCACAGAAATCTAAAAAAATAAAAAATGAATCTTTAAGTCTTATAACTATTTAAAAAACCTTTTCTGAGTACTCAACTTTTTATAGCCCATTCAGTGGAGTTTGAAATTTGCCTTTCTTCTGTTAAACGAATAAACAATAACTATTTTCATATGGAAGAAAATTTAACTAAAGTGTGCTATTCAGGTGAACACCACTGTATATAGTATTTATGTAAGTTTAAATTTTCAAGTATGATATAAAAAGATATACCTTATCTATAATAGAATTTTATTTTTAATTTCAATGAAGATTGAAAACTTTTTAATTGGACAGCAGACGAGTATAAATAGCCTATTAAATGTTTATTGAAGTATATCTTATTGAACTTGTCTATCAGATATTATTATTTTTTTGTGTTCATGTACGTCACAGTTACTTATTTACTATTTTATTTATTATTTGTAATTGTTTAAAATATCTTATAATAAATTGTATAAAAATGCCCACTAACTTTATATTGCACTTTTCTCAGGTGGACGTAAACGACGTGTGGGCCACTACATAGACAATTATACAGTTGGTGCTTGGCAGTAAATCGGTTATACATACTTACAAATATGAAAGTGTACGTTTGAGCGAAATAAATCGAGCAAATTGAAAAGGCGGAAAAGAAATGCAGCAGGCCGAAGCACTTCCATATCACCACTTCAATACATACATATATGCATATACAAACTGATAATACGAATTATAATGAAACTGCATATATGTACCTAGTTATATACATACAAACGAATTCATTATAAAGTTTTTAATAAAAGATAGAGAAGAAACTAAAAATTGTGTACACCGCATAACTTGTAATTATTATTATTAAAAAACAAAAATGCGCGAAAGGTCTTTGAATATTAATTAATTAAAAAAGCGCATATTTTTTCAATATTGTTCAAGACAAATCTTCAATATATAAAATCAACTTATTTTGTATTGTGTGCACATCATTTGTTTTACAAATTTTTATTTATAATGCATGTTTATTTATATAACTCCTACCTTCATATATATTTATTTACGTACATGTGTACACAATTGCAAATAATTCAGATATCTAATGTACATACCAACACACATGTATTCGTTTTTAGTTATAAATGTTATCATATTAAAATTTTGTTTGCAATTATTTTATTATAATATGCATTAAGTAAGCCCGTTCACCTACATACATACATGTTGGTATTGTATACGAATGACGAAAGAGAAGTATATTGCAGTTCAAAGAAAATCACATACATATAGATTCCCGCAATTATAAATCCAATCATAGAGTCTCTTTTCTGGTTAAAGAATGATACCCTATTAAAACTCCATTTTGTAATCACATTTTAGTCTTCTTCGACTCGTATTTATAATCAATTTGTGATTGCTATATATTTTGTTATTGTATCTTCAATACATCGCTTCGAAAGTACACGAGGTAGTCACTGGAAGTAACTTAATCGCGAAGTGATTAATCACTCTTTAGCAATCAAAATGGGTCGGAAACGATTTAATAAGGCATTGTTTGTTAAAAATAATCCTCCATGTGCTTATTTGCGCTCAACTCTACGCAACTCAGTACATACGATTGTCAACTAAGAAAATTTTTTTTTTTTCTTCGATAGTGTCTTGAATGTGGGAAAGAAATGTCAGACATATGAACCTTTCCCGGTTTTGTTGTTGTTGTTGGTGCGATCACTCACATATTGTCCTCAATATCCTCTAACGGAAGTCTAAGAAAACTTGTAGTTTCAACAGGGTTGGACCAAAGACATATGAGCATAAGGGTGTTGATTCCACATTGCAATTCAAAAGATGGGTGATGTCATGTGGGGGCACGTTACAAGCGGGATATACATTGTGAAGGTGTGGGTGATTCTGGATAAGTTAGAGTTTAACCTATTAACAGTATCCATATCGAAGTTGTGCCAGGGTGACGCACATACCCTTGGGGAGAGTGCTTTTCACTACTTCGAGTTTCGGGCATTTGCCATTGAGAACGGGATTCTCCGGGCAGTTATTGGCATAGTAATTTGCAAAATCTTTGTGCATGTCTCTGCGGGCCTTTTATGCTTTGTTTTTGTTTTTTTTTTGAACGACAGTTCTTTTAGTTTAGAAATCACTAATTTAATGCCCAACCGTTGTATTATCACGTTTGTCAGTTGCACAGTCCAAAAAACTTCACTCCCTGAACGATTAAGGCGTGTTGCGAATGTGGGCTCCGGAGCTAGCACAACTGCTTAAGAAAGGATTTTCTCAACCTTCCGGTTATGTGGATTTTAGACATCATTTACTTCTGATATGCCTACTGTGGAAAATATTCCAATCCCATTAACCTGTTTGAGTGAACGATCCGTAATCGTACATAGATGATCAAATTTTCATTACATTGTATGTCGATTCTTCAAACATTTAGTAAATGAGCTATTCGGTTTAAATCCATAAGTAGTCCTTTTTCGTTGTTTGCTTATAAGCATCAAAGGAAAGATTCGGAGCCATAAAAGAGTGGGAAAGGAGTCCTCAGTGGGAAACGCTTACACCTTTTATAAGCGGAAGACTCATAATTCCAATTATCGGAGTCATAATAGACTCATATATGATCATATTTATGAGTCTCATATTTCTGACTTGTTTTGAAATCATTGCGCTACTAGAATGTTTGAATGGATGATCCTTTCGTCGTATGTATTTATTTAGCCAGGAATATTTACAAATTAAGCTTAGTTTAATGTTCAAGTTGTTTTATTTGTTCAAACAAGTTAATTGTTGTAATTGTAAATTGTTTTTGATTCATATTTCTTAATATTTGTTTTGTTGCATTTTGTGTTCTTAAAACGGCCAACAAAACATGTTTGTAAAACATTAAATTAAATTTATGAAAATTTTTTCTTGTAATTATACTTTAAGTAAACATGAAAGAAAACCTCTTCATATACCCAAGCACCTCCGAAGGGAATGTCAAACTTTACGTTATATGCAAAACGTTCTTTTTGTTGTTGATTTTTTTATGAAAGTATATGTAGTTGAAAGCCGATAAAACGAAAATTGAACAAAATGGGTAATTTTGTGTTCAAATGAACAAATGTGGTAACACTAACTTATACTTTAAAAGAAAAAATTGCGCATTGTGCATAGGGTAAAATGTAGCTTTTTACTCGATTACACAATTTACAAATCTGTACTGCGGTCCTTAGCAAAAAGGTAGTCAACTTCATTTATTTCCTTTTAGGAATTTCGAAGCCAATGCATTTTAGTTAAAAATAAATAGATTAAAAATCTAAAATTTTCGAAAGAGCTTCAAATGTTTTAGCGAACACAAGCGAGAGTTTCGAAACTATGAATTGAGCGCAAATAATTATTATACTAGCTGACGACCTCTGGTCTAAACTTATCTAGCTTACTAGAGCTACACTAGAAATGCCCTCAAGAGCTTCGTAGAGCGCCGAAATTTCTTTCGGCTTTCACCTACATGTCCTGCTAGCGCAGCGACTTTTTTCAGTAGAGCAAGATGTGCATCAGCTTTCGCTTGAACTTCTGGCATAAATGGTATGCTCAAAATTTGTTCAACATTCTCTTGTGCACACACACACACTACTACAAAAAATCGTGTGTTTGTATTCAAAGCTCTGTTGGCTTCACACATCACTGATTTAAATCATTAGATGATATTTCTATGCCATTGGCGGTGAAAATGGTCTCGCTTTATATTAATTTGCAACTAGTTCTCAGCTAGTGCTATAGCGAACAGGTGTAAGGTACCAACAGCTGGTTGTGGACGAACTATCATAGTTAGCCGATGCTTTGAAATAAGTACGAAAAATGACGCTGAAGATGACACTACACCGAAAACCAAACCAGATTGGACAAGGTATGATGGAAAATTGTTCCATTGTATGTACATCATTTTTAACTGTCTACTAAACGCAAAAAGACATATGTTCGAAGAGTGGTATATATGTAAATGTGAAAAGGTGCACCAAATCAATAAATTTGCAGCTTTAAAAAGAAGAAGGCAAAAAATCCAAAAATCTGAATTTTGTGCAGAGAAGTAAAACTATAGAGAATCGCCAACGACGGACAGCAATAGCAATTGTCAAACTGAAGATTTGCAAAAAACGCGGTGTTTTCGTTAACGTTTCACAAAAATGTGACTGAAAACGTAAAAAAATAGTTAAATTGTTATTATATAAAAATACAATTTTTCTAGCGTTGGAATTGATGAATTTCATGCCACATTTCCCCAATGGTTAATTATCTACCCGCGATTCGATGGTTTACTGTTTCCCACTATTCGTTCTGTTGGTGGTTCTCTATTGTCATATGTTCTCTGATTTTGGAATGCTTTATAGAAATATTTTTTTTATTAATTGGCTGTACATGGAGGATTTAATTTTCAATAGATAGATAGATAATTAATTGAGGATCGCACTGCGACCATTGGTCTATTGTGCCCTCAACTGCTTCACAGCACCTCATCCAAGCCGACTTCTCTGATGAACCCTAGCAGTTCACCTGGCTTGAGGGATTTGATGTGAGAGTGCTCTGGCCATGGTGAGCCCAAAAACTTAGCCCTACGTCTTGAGATTGCGTCACATTCCAGGAGTATATGTTCCGCCGTCTCCGCTGATCGATCACAAAATCGGCATGTGTTGTTCGATAGGATGCCCAGCTTCTGCATGTGGCTGTTCAGTCTGCAGTGCCCTGTAAGAATAGCTGTTAGGATCCTCAGGTTATCTTTCGACAGACCCATTAATGCTCTATATCGAGTTGTGTTGTAGCCCCCCAGCAGTAACTTAGATTGCCTCAAGCCTGGCATATTGCGCCAGTGTTCTTCCCTCTTATCCCTTTCTTCTAATAGTAGATGCCCTCTGATTTCCTGCAGGCCTACTGGCAGGAACGGCTCAGGACCAATAGGTCGTGTCATTGCTGCCTCCTTTGCCAGGCTGTCCGCTTGCTCATTGCCATCCACTCCCCGGTGGCCAGGAACCCAGGCCAACAACAGTTTGTTGTGTGCTCCTAGTCGATTTAGCTTTTCAACGCACTCAAGTACTAGTGCTGATTTTATTTCAGACGCCGAAATCGCCTTAAGGGCGGCCTGACTGTCACTGAGTATGGCAATTGTTTCGTTGGAGTATTCGCGCTGAAGGTTCAGGTCAGCACACTGGCTTATAGCGAACACTTCCGCTTGAAAAATGCTCGGGTGTGCTCCCAGAGGCGTTGATATCTTGGCTCTGGGTCCAATGACTCCAGATCCAATCCCCTCTGGCGTCTTCGAGCCATCTGTGTACTTTTCAATAACATGGCACCCAAATGCATGCTTATATATGGCTTTAATGTATATTAGCACATACTGCAATAAGGGTAATCACAATTTCGTGTTATGCAGGGTTTTACCCCGTCTGTTAATTTTAACCCACTCAAAACCCTGCCAACTGCCTATGTTTGCAAATTCCTCACGAGTTGACAAACACGATCTACATAGCGGTATTAGTTCTTACGCGTTAAGCTGGTGTAATACCTGGCCAATGATGCCAGATATTAATTTTGTCACCCAACTGTGATTACCCCAAGTATAAATAATTAGAAAAGAAAAAGACATTTATGCAAATCATAGATACATTTTGGCTATGTATCTTTAAATGTCTACGGATTTCAAATTAAAAAAAAACAGATATGTTTTGGATAAATTCTTCAGAGATTCAAATAAACCGAATATTAATCAACATAGCTTTTATATGGCGTTACACGTATTTAAGATTGCGCAACAAAACTTGAACCACAGAAAGACAAACGCACGCTTTCCAGCTCACACATATATATTTATGCATATATCCGATTACACAAACAGCACAGAATATTTTGTAATTTGCTTGCAAATAATTACATGCTTATATACATATAGCTCACAATTAATATTCACCATTTTACATACAAACATACGAAAACAAATTTTGCTTATCAATCGATTTACTTAGATAATGCGAATAAGCAAAGAAAGAAAAAAAAAAATTAAACAATTTAAACATAATGCGTAATACGTTTATCAAAAAAGGCAAACACAAACATTTTTTTACAATGGATCGTTTCAAATTGCATATTAAATAAATTATTTTAATATTGAATTATGTTTGAATATATGATTTTACTATTTTATGCAAATTTGTAAAGTACTATAATAATAGAAACTTTATATATAAATACATATATACATATATATGTATATTTAATAATGAATGCTTCTAAATTAATGAAGAATGTAAAATTGAAAAAAAAATAATATTGAATAAAAAAGTTAAAAAAGTAAAAGTATATGAAGATTTGGTTTTGATTTCCGTGTGGTGCAATTAATATAAAAAAAATTTATAAAAATGGTTTAGCGCGCCAAATCCGAATTGGAATACAAACCGATACTCACGTACTGGGTGGAAAGTCGAAATTCCGCCCCTAAATTTTAAACTTCTACCGATTTCACACAGAAACTTAATCCAATCACAATTTTGTTTAATGAAATAATTAAGTTTTGCTTTTCCCACAGGGCCACTTGCTTCCTACAGAGAACATCTGTCATATGTTGTTGTTGTTGTTGTAGCGATAAGGACACTCCCGGAAGGCCTTGGCGAGTGTTATCGATGTTGATGGTCCTTCGCCGGATGCAGATCCGGTACGTTCCGGTACCAAGCCCGACCATCTCGGGAACAATTTGTTATGACCATGGTGCAACTATATGGTTGACTCATATCTACAGCAATAACATATCTTTGCACAGATTGTCACAATCTGCGTGTTGGTTTGACGCGAATGAAATGGAGAGAAAACATAAAAATTTGCAATTCTTCTTGTGTTGTGGAAAAATAATGCAATAAATTATATGAGTTTACTAAAAAAATAACTTTAAGTGATTTGAAACTATGTTTTTTTATAAAAAATTGAGCACCACGGCAGTAAATAATTGTCAATGTGTTGATTACATTTTGAGTTTGCCATCTCCTTTTGACAATTCCTATACCAGGGAAATGAAAAAAAATAAATAAAATCAGCTGACGAGATGAGCCAACCATGTAATTGAGCCATGATCTGTCAGCAGCCCCAAAAATTTATTACGCTTTTAGAAAAATATGTGCCTATTTTTCAAAAAGCCATTTTATCTTTTACATAAAATGCAGCAAAAATAAAATGTTTGTTTAATGGTGTGTTCAATTTATACTTATTATTTAAGAATTCATGAGCTTAACACCGGCTTATAATAATTGAATATTCAATATTATGTTTTTCTAAGAGAAACTGAAAAGAAAGAAAGAAACATTTACTGGCATATTGCGATGGTACCATTTCGAAAACCGCCACGTAATCATCATCAGGCAATCACCCCTATTCTGCATTTCGATTACGTTCCCGTTCTACGCTCCGCTTAAATCGAAGTTGGGTATTCTGCATTACGACGGAATCGTAATGAGAAGAGGAAAAGCAAATGATTTTTCGAAATCAGCTGTTTGTACGGGATGTGTGAACATTGGAACAAAATAAATTAAAGAAAATTTGTAAAAAAAACACTGAAAAACGTTTATATTTTATTATCCAAGCCATTTTGTACAAAAAAAAGGAATAGAATATATTGCCGCAGTGTTATATTTTTTTGAGTGAAGTGCTTTCATAATTGTAAGTGTGTTTTTGTCGTTCTTTTGGCCAATTCCCTGCCGTGGCCACCAAGTTTTGTTAGAACGGATTCCTGCACGAATATAGGTGACATTTTCTGAGTTTTATGGATCCTAATTTCATTGCAGTGGCTTAAAATACATTATGAAGATTTATTTATTCTTTCCGCAATGATTGTTTACGTTTTCGCTTCAACTTCCTCTATTCCGGCAGCTTGCTTTGGAATATAACTGGACCCAACGACCAGACAAATTATAGCTGTCTATTATAATGGAATCAATAGCCGCGGCATTATTTGTGGAGTTGGAAAGCAACGCATACGAAAATGGCCAGGCGAGAATGGAAAGGCAAATACTGCGAGATTTGTGTAATCTATTTGAGATGAGTGACGAATTGTAAGAAATTGAACTTAAAAGTGGTAAAGTTTAATGACATATTTTCTTATCTAGGTTCAAAAAAACTTTCGACTTAATAAGGATGTTTTCAAGTATGTGTTAGATACTTTTACGGGGCAAATACGTCCAAGGACATCGACACACATTGGGGATTAAGCACTAATTTAATTCAAAACCACTTACAGGTTCGAAAAATCAAGCGATTGCAACAATGTTTACACAGAAATTTTCGTAATTGAATTCTGAAGAGACTCACATTGCTTGATTCTTCAATTTAACTCGTTTATTAAACAATTTGTTGCAAAATAGCCTATTCTTTGCAGAACTTTATATTATAATACGTATTTATGTATCACTTTCGTGACATTCAATTTTTGCTCAATACTTAAGAGAATGATATACACTTTAAGAGATAGTATGTATTGCTAATTGACATTCGTTTTGCAAAATTAATTTGTTTAAACAATTTTTTAAAGAATATTTTGCAAAATTATTTTTTTTTTCTAATTTTTTTTTTTCTAATTAATTTTAAAAATCGGGCGATGTATCTCTTCAGAATTCAATTACAAAAATTTCTGTACAAAAATTATTAAAATCGGTTAATATTTGTGATATGTAGGTGGTTTTGAAAAGTTCGTCCCCAATGTGCGACATCGACATGTTGTTTTTGACCTGGAAACATATAAAAAACAGTCATCATCAAGCCTTTTACGTTTCTTAATAAGTTTTACATACATTTTTGTTAAAATTCTGTTATAAATTAATAAAAAAATAAAAATAAAATATTTTTCCGTCAACAAATTTGCAACTTAGAAAAACGTAACTACAATCGAAATGCAGAATACACAAAATCGAACAATTCGAAGTTGTATCGAAAGAGATTGGCCTTGGCGAGTGTTATCGATGTTGATGGTCCTTCGCCGGATGCAGTTCCGGTACGTTCCGGTACCAAGCCCGACCATCTCGGGAACGATTTGTTATGCCCATGGTGCAACTATATGGTTGGCTCATATCTACAGCAATAACATATCTTTGCACAGATTGTTAAAATCTGCGTGTTGGTATGAGGCGAATGAAATGGAGAGAAAACATAAAACTTTGCAATTCTTCTTGTGTTGTGGAAAAATAATGCAATAAATTATATGAGTTTACTAAAAAAATAACTTAGAGTGATTTGAAACTATTTTTTTTATAAAAAATTGAGCACCACGGCAGTAAATAATTGTAAATGTGTTGGTTACATTTTGCGTTTGCCATCTCCTTTTGACAATCCCTATACCAGGGAAATGAAAAAAAATAAATAAAATCAACTGATGAGATGAGCCAACCATGTAATTGAGCCATGATCTGTCAACAGCCCCAAAAAAATATTACGCTTTTAGAAAAAATATGTGCCAATTTTTGAAAAAGCCATTTTATCTTTTACTACAAATGCAACAAAAAAAATTTTTTTTTTAATTTTTTTGGAGTTTTTCTATTTTTTGTAAATTGTTGAAAATAATTTATTTTTGATTGCCATTTGTTACATTGACAATAAAATCGAACCCATCAAGCAAAACGTACTAAATTTTTGACCCCATTATGCATTCAATCAAGCAATAATGAGATAATTAGGAATTTGTATTTTATATGGAAGATTGAGTTCAATAAGGGCTTTAATGTAGAACAATTTACTAATTATTTCATTATCCCTCTGTGTGAAATCGGTATTATGTTGACAAGGTCTAGAAACATTTTTTTGATCCTTGCAAATACAGCCAAAATTTGTTTTGTGTTTTAACTTGGTTATTTAACATCTGATTTCTAAAATTGATGTCATAATTTTTGTCATACCTGTCACGGGTATATTCGAAGTCCACTACCCCGCTGGGGGTTTGTCTACTAAACCAGTTGTAGCTCCTCAAAGTATGATTTTCGTTTCACCAAACTATGAAGAAACGAGATGTGAAAACGATTGCAGAGCTCAAAAGGAGTTATAGAGCTATCTAAGACAGAATTTATTACATATCAAGTTTAAAAGTCAGATGTCAAACAACCAAGTTACAACGGAAAAACAGTTTCGGCTGTATTTGTTAGGATCAAGCAAAAAATAAAATGAAAAATCAAACCAAGATCCTTTCCACATAAACCCCAAACTTAAGCGCTCTATCCAGATTACAAAAAAACGGTCAAAAAATTTTTTATATTCCTCTTGTAAGCCAAACTCTTTATTTGGAAATTTATATTTTCCTTTTTCTTTATCAAATTTTTGTGAAATCTGTGCTGCCCCCTCAAATTTAAGCCTGCAAGCATTTGTTGAGCCGTTCTTGGACCCTTAAAGAAAAACTCAAGAATGACCAAGAAATCATGCTTCAATTGTGGAAGCAAAATGCATATCGAAAGCAGTTTTACAAAGAAAATGAATTATAAAGGAGGAAAATAGATATTTTCAAATAAAAGAACTTTAAATTTGGCTTACAAAGGGATAAGAAAAAAAATTTCTTGAACACTTTCTTATGACCTGGATATCGCGTTTTCGGGGCGAATTTTTGCAATTTTTTATTTCACATGGGTATCAGCCCAGTCTAATGTACATTAAGCCGTATCATGGAGAAACGGAATGTTGTATATGTTTACTTGAACACGCCGTTGCCGTGGTGTGGTAGTATCATGCAAGCACGCCCCAGCGAAAGCCCTGGGTTCAAGGCCCCGGAAAAGAAACATTAGAATAATTAAGAAACAGTTTTTATAAGCGTTGGCGCCACTCG
Organism: Eurosta solidaginis; assembly: GCF_040869045.1. Lineage (NCBI taxonomy): Eukaryota > Metazoa > Arthropoda > Insecta > Diptera > Tephritidae > Eurosta > Eurosta solidaginis. The sequence continues at coordinate 285,264,943 of NC_090319.1, read as the reverse complement.
GCAATGGTTTGGCAAAACACTCCTTGCATAATACTGTCATCAAAAACGTTCTCAACAACAATTCGTCTGCTGCCTTGTAGCTGCTGTTCGTAGCCGATATACAATATCGAGACCTACATCCCGCCGATTTATAGGCCAAATTAAAATGGAGCACGACGTAAAATGGAAATCGTCTTAAATCTGCTCGGAGGTATATCGCGTTTTGTATTTACGTACACGATTGTTGAAGGAACAAATTTATATATAAAATCTAGTTTTTTAATTACCGATTAGTGGATAAATACAAAATCCCTTTATATATAAATTTGGCCTAAGTTTTCGTCTTCGATAGTCGGTAATTTTGAAATCGATAATTTTTTTCCTTTCATCTGTAGGAAAGACGAAATAAAGAAGTAACGACGTTAAAAAGCATAAAAAAGATGGCTAGCTGCAAGGTTTGACTGCTTATAAACTTGATTCTACGGACAGGACACACGTGAAAATGAAGATTAGCTTTTATGAGTTTATTATTGAGTGCGATTAATTAACTAGTCGACTAACTAGCTAGCAAAGAATGGAATAGTTAGGGACACGATATCGATACAGTACTCACATGAAGTATCGCTCTACAATCGGGTACCCGACACGATCTGTTAACTTTTCGATTCGTTTTACGTTTCAAAAAAGTTGTGTAGCAATACCGCACCTAAAAATTCATCTGGCAAAGGGAAGCGCTGAAGCGTTCTATGTAAATCCGACACAAGAATGATCCATAGCAACCTTGATTGTGAAGATAGTTGTCTGATTTTTCTGAATAAAATGACTAAAAATTTTTCAGCGAAAAATTTGTTCCAATTCGCAAAACAAATTGGAATGTGACAACATAATAGACATTTGGTCAGCGCAGAATTTGTTCCGATTCGTGAAACAAATTAGAAAGAGACAAACGTACATGGCTGTTTTTTTGATCGATTACCTCTTACCATGCACGTATTTCGCCATCTTTTACCTGAAATTCTTTACGATACTGCTTTAAAATTACTCGATGCCAAAAAGTATCGAGTATAAAGTAACGGCATCGAATGTCAAAAGTATCGATATTGTGAAGTACGTATCGAAATTCGTGTCCCTAATAATATGCTTAAGCTAATCTAAACTTCCTATTGATATTTTTTACTTCAAAATCTTCATTTAGTATCGAACGGCGCCAAGTACAATAGATAGAGAAGTATCTATTCATCGACCATGAACTGGCGGTAAATAAATTGAGAAGGTAAGAGCTAAAATTGAATTAATTATTCAGCAAATAACGAGATTTGGTCGACACATTCACACTCTTTGACTGTTTATCTATAAAGTGGTAGTAGTACTGTACTTATTTGTAGAAAGTAAACATTTTGGTATATACAATAATTTTTGTATTTGTTTTATTCATAGATTTTGTATTTAGTGCAAAGAGGTTAATGCAAGGAGCGTATACGCAGGTTAATTTTGTGGTTTCTAAAACCCGCCTTTCGTTTTAACTATATGCCCTCAGTTGATGCTCAGACATCAACCGATTTCCTATGGAGACAGGGTCTAGAGATCTTATACACATTTTTTTGTTAGGAAATTCCCAATTCACCTTTTCGCCGTATATGCTATGATTTAATCTAATTTTTTATTGGAAACGAGGGAAACAACTCAACTATTAAAATTTTACATGAATATGACATTCTTGTGAATTGTCCATGTAATTTTCAAAACACCTTTAAAGGGATGTTTAGTCGATAATACGTACGTACTTTGAACATAGTTCACAACCCCATGGCGTTTGAATCCAAATATTTAGGTAACAAGTACTAAAATTTTGGATTTTTTTAATTAATTCTTTATTTTCAGAGCTGCTCAACCCCTATACACTTATAGCACTTTTGTTTTTGTTCTGCCCTGAAGAATAAGAACAGATACAGATTCACACTTAGAATATAAAAAAAATTTTCATAGCACCCCATATGCCCTCACATATATATGTGCCTGAATTTCATATGAAAGTGCAAAGAAAAAGCACTTCCATATGAAGCCAAGGCACTCCGTTATGATATTCAAATTTACACTAATAAATTGACAGCAATAAATTTTTCAAAAATATTGTAGCACTGAAAAAAATTTTAATTGAAAATTTATTCATTAAAGGGATCATCAAAATTCTTTAAACATTTACATTTTTTTTTTTTTCAATATACAAATTTTTGAACGGCCCTGTTTACTTTGAACGAAAAGAAATAATTTCCTACAAATAGCCACTTTAATTTAAAATTTCGGAAATTAAGGGGCTGCCATGTAATTTATAGATTCTCCAACCCAATTGTAAACCTCACTTTCACGTGCGAGTCCTGTTTCTTTAGCAGGTGAGGCTTTGGAGACCCCAGCTTCCTCATGGCCTAGAAGGTTCAATGTGAACACATATCGTCCCCGAGATGGTGGGGCTAGTACCTTTATAGTGCTTGTTAGCGGAACGTACCAGGTCTATATCTGGCAAAGGATCATCAACATCGATAACACTCGCCAAAACCTTTACCCGTAAAACAACACCAACAATTTTAAAATTCGTGCTGATTTGTTAAAAATTCTGTATTCGCCTATCAGACCCTCCGCCATACAAAACTATTTTGTACGACCCTAGCAAATTGAGATGTCAACATTTAATAAAAAAAATTGCTTATTGCGTTTGGAAAGTTTATAGCTATGATTTGATTGAGATTTATACGAATTTAAAGCTATTAAAATTTCAACTCAGAAGCCATGGTTATTGCATTTGCGATATTTATGCACTAAATTCAAAAGAGTATGTTATAAAATTTACTTTTTGATTAAAATCTTTCTACAATCTCCAACTAATCATTTGGTAAATTATTATAACTTATCAGTAAGCATATTTGTTCGTTCAATCTCAATGTGTGAAGTGTTGGTGAACTAACATTTTTCGTAAATATTGAACTTTTGTGCATCGCAAATAGTGTTTTCAATATTAATGGGCAATTTTTAATATGAGATTTTTGAGAATTCTTAAATTTAGAAATTTCATGCCGAAGGGGATCGAATTTTTTATTTATTTTTTTAAAATAATTCTCAACTCCTACTTAAAAGTTGAAAGAGTTTAAAAAAGGGTTTTTTCAGATCAGGTTGCATTTGAATTATAGAAACTTTGCTTCAGTATCGGGAAAACTAGTTCAAAGACGCTCGCCAAGTTTTAAATTTGCAGCAAAATGAAACTTACACTTTGTGTTTATTATTTATTTACGTTACGGATACGTTTTTTCTGAAAAAGAAACCGAAAACGAGCGAATATTGTGCAACGTGAAGGAATATTTTACAATGTTGTCCTCGGTCGCAGTTGATTACACTGATATAATTATCTGCGAGATTTTAATGTTAAGCTCTTATGTAGTGACCCGTATACCTGCCGTTTGTTAGACGATGTTTCAAGTGTTGGTCTTGAAGTGGTAAATGTGTGCGTACCAACAAGGTATGGACAGAACTGCTGCCCCAGCCTTCTTGACTATTTCATTGTGTCCGATACGTCTAAAGTCTTAAAGTTTGATCAATTATCCTTTATCTCAGACCATGATCTAATTTTCTGTTCATTTGATGTAGTGCTCGATAACCACAGTGCAGTAGCTAGACCATCCATTTCAGCCGATTATCGACGACTGGACGTAAATAACCTTCTTGGAGTCATCTCCAGCATAAATTGGTCTGCTTGTTGGAGCTTGAGTTCGGTGCATGAAAAGCTGAGATTTTTAAATAAAATTATTTTATACCAGCAACAGATCTTCCTCTTGCCCTTGGTTTAATAGATCCGTCCGTGCTATGATTATCAAGCGCAATAAGCTTTATTCCCTTTGGAAGAAAAACCGAAGCGACGCAAATTGGCGTGCATATAAACTTACACGAAATGAGACCACAGCCTATATTAGGAGAGAAAAATGCAGATACTACAGTAAAATGTTGAATATATCGTTGCCTAATCATGTTTTGTGGCGTAATCTGAAAAAACTTCGTGTACATGTGAGTGCGAGTTCTGACTGTTTCCTTAATCCTGAAGATCTTAATGCAGCTTTTGTGAGCCAAGCTAGCCCGTCTTGTCTTAATACCAGTTTCTCAACCCCTCCCTTATATGTGGTTCCTGTTTGTCAAGTATTTGAGTTTACAGCTGTTTCGGAACTTGATGTGGAGAGATGCATAAATAAAATAAGGTCCAACGCAATCGGTCAGGACAATATACCGCTCAAATTTGTTAAAATAATTGCCCCGTACATTCTTCCTACATTGACGCATATTATCAACCACAGTATTACTACCTCCTGCTTCCCTGATATTTGGAAGATTGCCACGGTTATACCCATTGCAAAAACTAAGTTTGCAGATTGTCCTAGTGACTTTCGGCCTATCAGCATTTTGCCAGCACTCTCGAAAGTCTTTGAGATATTGTTGTCGGAACAAATTCAAGACCATGTTTGCAAACATAGTCTGCTATCACCATTCCAATCAGGCTTCCGATCAAAGCACAGTTGCTCCACGGCTATCATAAAAATTTTAGACGACATCAGGGCACCCTTTGAGAAAAACCAGTTGACTTTATTATGCCTGCTTGACTTCTCAAAAGCCTTCGACTCTGTGAACCATGACCTGCTGTGCTTAAAATTAAAAAATTATTTTGGTTTTGATGACTCCGCAGTGCGGCTCATGCGAAGTTATCTGACGGGTAGATCCCAGCTTGTCAAAGTCGGCTCCGAAACTTCAGGTCTAAAACCACTATTGGCAGGGGTACCCCAAGGCTCTATCTTGGGTCCACTACTTTTTAGTATTTTTATTAATGACATATTTAATGCATGCCAGCATGCTCATGTGCATGCATATGCTGATGATGTCCAACTATATTTGTCGGGAAATCATGAGGGGACAAACGATTTATGCTCAAGATTGAATAATGACTTAACATCCATATTTGAATGGGCTAGGAAAAATGACTTATGCATGAACAGTGAGAATTCATACGTGTTGCCTATATCTAAAAAACGAATAAGTTTCTCAAGTATTCCGCCCTTGCGCGTTGCCAGTAAATGTCTCAAACTCGTTTCAAAAGTAACTAATCTTGGTTTTGTTATTAACACGACGCTGTCCTGTGATGATCATGTAAATTCGGTGGTTAAGAAAGTATACTATATCTTAAGAAACTTACGAATGTCTGCTATTTATACTCCGGTCAATGTTAGAAGAAAACTTGCAATTCAATTGATTATGCCGATCATTTGCTACTCTGAGCTAGTGTACAGTAAACTGAGCTCCCAGTCTGCTCATAAAATTGATGTAGCATTTAATCATGTTACACGTTATGTATTCGGCTTAGCCAGATTTGATCATATATCCAGCTGGAGAGCGCGTCTACTGGACTGTGAAATCTTCGAATATCTGAAAGCTAGGAACAGCATTTTCCTTTGTCAACTTATCATGTATAAGGAGCCTAGTTACCTATATGATAAGCTAATATTCCCCAGGTCTGCTCGAATCAACGACCTAATAGTACCAACTTATAACTATCTAACATCTGGACGGCTATTCTTTGTCAATGCCATTCGCCTATGGAACTCTATTCCAGTATCCGTACGTAGTATTCTAAATAAAAGCAACTTAAAAATGTTCTTTATGCTCATTTTAGTTGAAACCATTATACTTCTTGAGTTTTCGCCATCAATATGTATGAGTGTATACAATGTTTTGTTATTGAATTTAATTATTTGTTTATTTTAGATACTAGTAAATTACGATAATTCTCTATGTTTGATGTGATTATTTAACCTACATAACCCTCTGTTATGACTTTTGTTCTTTTTTACATTGCGATTAATTTTTTGTTGTACTATAAAAGATCCTAGATCTTATTGTACTAATACTATTTTTGCATTAAATGAAATGAAAATAAAAAAAAAATTAAAAAAATCGACCCATCCTAATAGAAAGGTTGTAACTTAAAAGTATTGGTAACACGGACGTACCTCAGACAACTGTTAATAAGGCCGTATCTCAGCGAAGTCGTTAATAAGGTCATCTCTCAGGAGACCTTTTAAAAAGGTTGTAACTAAAAAAATAAATTTTTTGACAGAGGAGATATGATTAAATTTAGTTTAACACCTTTTCAAAATTCGTAAACGACTTAAAATGCTTAATTATTCTATAAAATATGTATGAATCTATATTCTGTTTTACCAATTTAAGTCCCTTGAAAATTTTGAAAAGTAATTTTTTCAAGGTTCGATTCGAGCTCAAGGCCAGAACAATAATTTTTTTCTAATTATAATTATTATTTTTTTAATTTTTCTAAATTTGAAAAATTGTATTTTTGTTTTTGGAATTGTAAGTAGAAAAATTTATTTTTTTTTTTAGACAACCTGCCATAGCTGCGCAGATAGATCCATTTCGAAGGGTGCTAAGCCTTCATCATCAGTACGCTTTAGGCACGCTGCGCTAACCATTTAGTTATACAACGGTGGTATGTTTGACTGGAAAATTGCTACTTCTATTCCACACTGCAACACTGAATAAATATAGTTGGTAACCAGAAGTAGCAATTTTCCAGTCAAACATACCACCGCTGTATAACTAAATGGTTAGCGCAGCGTGCCTAAAGCGTACTGATGATGAAGGCTTAGCACCCTTCGAAATGGATCTATCTGCGCAGCTATGGCAGGTTGTCTGAAAAAAAAATTTCTACTTACTATTCCAAAAACAAAAATACAATTTTTCAAATTGAAAAAAAATAAACAAGTAAGGAAGGTTAAGTTCGGGTGTAACCGAACATCACATACTCAGTTGAGAGCTATGGTGACAACATAAGGGAAAATAACCATGTAGGAAATTGAACCGAGGGTAATCCTGGAATGTGTTTGTATGACATGTGTATCAAATGAAAGGCATTAAAGAGTATTTTATGAGGGAGCGGGCCATAATTCTATAGGTGGACGCCATTTAGGGATATCGCCATAAAGGTGGATCAGGGTTGACTCTAGAATTTTTTGTACGATATGGGTATCAAACGAAAGGTGTTAATGAGTATTTTAAAAGGGAGTGGGCCTTAGTTCTATAGGTGGACGCCGTCTCGAAATATCGCCATAAAGGTGGACCAGGGGTGACTCTAGCATGTGTTTGTACGATATGGGTATTAAATTAAAGGTATTAATGAGGCTTTTAAAAGTGAGTGGTGATAGTTGTATATGTGAAGGCGTTTTCCAGATATCGAAAAAAATGTGGAACAAGGTGGCCCAGAACATCATCTGTTGGATACCGCTAATTTATTTATATATATAATACCACGAACAGTATTCCTGCCAAGATTTCAGGGGTTTTTTATTTTGCCCTGCAGAACTTTTTCATTTCGTTCTACTTAATATGGTAGGTGTCACACCCATTTTACAAAGTTTTTTTCTAAAGTTATATTTTGCGTCAATAAACTAATCAAAATACCATGTTTCATCCCTTTTTTCGTATTTGGTATAGAATTATGGTATTTTTTTCGTTTTTCGTAATTTTCGATATTGAAAAAGTGGGCGTGGTCATAGTCCGATTTCGGCCATTTTTTATACCAATACAAAGTGAGTTCAGATAAGTACGTGAACTGAGTTTAGTAAAGACATATCGATTTTTGCTCAAGTTGTCGTGTTAACGGCCGAGCGGAAGGACAGACGGTCGACTGTGTTTAAAAACTGGGCGTGGCTTCAACCGATTTCGCCCTTTTTCACAGAAATAAGTTACCGTCCCAGAAACTAAGCCCCTACCAAATTTCACAAGGATTGGTAAATTTTTGTTCGACTTATGGCATTAAAAGTATCCTAGACAAATTAAATGAAAAAGGGCGGAGCCACGCCCATTTTGAAATTTTCTTTTATTTTTGCATTTTGTTGCACCATGGGCGCATGGAGTTGAATGTTGACATAATTTACTTATATACTGTAAAGATATAAACTTTTTTGTTAAAATTTGACTTTAAATAAAATTTTTTTTAAAAGTGGGCGTGGTCGTTCTCCGATTTTGCTAATTTTTATTAAGCATACATATAGCAATAGGAGTAACGTTGCTGCCAAATTTCATCATGATATCTTCAACGACTGCCAAATTACAGCTTGCAAAATTTTTAAATTACCTTCTTTTAAAAGTTGGCGGTGCCACGCCCATTGTCCAAAATTTTATCAATTTTCTCTTCTGTGTCATAAGTTCAACCAACCTACCAAGTTTCATCGCTTTATTCGTCTTTGGTAATGAACTATCGCACTTTTTCGGTTTTTCGAAATTTTCGATATCGAAAAAGTGGGCGTGGTTATGGTCCGATATTGTTCATTTTAAATAGCGATCTGAGATGAGTGCTCAGGAACATACATACCAAATTTCATCAGGATACCTCAAAATTTACTCAAGTTATCGTGTTAACGGACGGACGGACGGACGGACATGGCTCAATCAAATTTTTTTCGATCCTGATGATTTTGATATATGGAAGTCTATATCTATCTCTATTCCTTTATACCTGTACAGCCAACCGTTATCCAATCAGTGAGCTCTGCTCAACTGAGTATAATAACAGTAATTATCATTAGAAAAAAATTATTGTTCTGGCCTGGAGCTCGAATCGAAACTTGAATCATTTATCAATAGCCCGATAAAAACAAAAACAATTGTTAATAAACCATGAGCACTTGGGAATGTCAAACAAAGCAATTTTTTCAATTATAATTTTTTTAACCGGTCTCTTAAGATACGACTTTAATACCGACTTCACTGAGATATGGCCTTATTAACAAAACTTTTAAGTTACGACTTTTCTATTAGGATAGGTGGAAATATAAGTTCGAATAGGGAAGCGAATAGCGGTACTTCAAAACAAAGGCATCAGCCGGGAGATTTAATAAGTTATCTTTCTAATTTATAGCCGGGATAAACCATTTTATGTAATATTTACCATATCCATTCCCATATAAAACAACTGATCCAACCAATCTTATGAAAATAAATGAGCGTTTTCAATGGACGCAACTGCTGATTAGCCGTGGAGTGGCAATTTTCTAAACGCACCGTTGAGTATTTTTGATCCACTCAACGGTTTGGATTTTACGTCAAACTACTGAGCAAAATTTGTTGCGCTATATTTATTCAACGTGTTTATTCGGCTGTCTGACAGTTCTTTGACATTTTAAGGTGAAATGTGAAAAATAGTTTAGGAACTCCTTTTCCCTAAAATTTAAGGATAGTTATTTCATTTGACATTTAGCTGTTTCCAGAACAAATTTTCTATCACTCAAGTGACGTTGGCAACATACCAAACAAATTATTTGAGTTGGTGAATTTATTAACTTTTCGGGTATTTTATGTCTTCTTGTGGATACATTTTGACTAAGCTACTTATTAATTGTTGTGCATTTTCTTCTTTTTTATGAAATTAAAACATTTTTTAGTTCAAAGCACCATTAACCGATGCCAAATAATATGATTAAGTTAAAATATAGTTTTGGATAAAGCATAATAGGTATGTGAACTTTGCCAAGGTCTTAAATTCCCTCGTTACATTAGGCATCTTATCGCTGGTGCGAGGGCTTAGCTGAACTCCACAGCACCCGAGTATGCGGTTGACAGCATCTGCGCAGTTCAGATGGAGTACGACTACAAATACTGCAGTGTTTGCAATTGGAATTTTTTGGATCAAAAGGGATTAGTGGCGTGCTATGTTCAGATACAGCAACATCAGAGGTGGAGAGGCAAATAAAGGTGTTTATTCTATCCAAGTAAAAAAACATGTCCTTCTAGTCACTCTCAGGCATGACCTACATATTAGTACTCAACATAGATAAGCGGGCTCCCTTCTCTGCTACTATCAAAAATTGGTTGACCCAATAATCTATAATCCGATGATAATCCGATGCCAAATTTCCAAACTGCTGACGCATGTTACGTATTCCAAGAAATATACATGATTTTTAATTAAATTTTTAACTGTTATCATATAAATATAATTAAAAATTGATAATTATGATAACACCACAGAGGTTGCATCAGTTTCAAAGATAGAAGGACTAATGCGAATTATAATAAGTTTTATTCCCTCATAGATTTAGCTAAGTACCAATCTATGTATATTAGGCTATCCGTTAAAAAAAAACGATTGGAATATGACGCATTTGCTCAAAATTAATCAAATCTTAAAAATTTGATAACCCTTAGAACAACCACATCACTATTTAAAATTGAAAACCTCGGTACGTTTGGGGTTGAGCAAGACTAATTTAACAGATAGTTGCAGGAAACACATATGGCAAAATTGCAGCAGACCCAGCAGACCATTTAAAAACTGTTTGAAACGTTTATTTCACTCTGCTTCCGGCACTCTCCCCTCTACTTTCGTTACACGGTTCATTGGCTTAGGTAATTTTTCAACCTTTTCAGATCTAAATTCATAATCTCTCAATTTGCTACTCTTGTTTCCTAATTTTATTCCGTGTAAACTATAAGCCTAACTGACCAATATGTCTCATATAATTCTCAAAACAGTTTAGAAAATTGTATACTCTGTAGATGTTCTATGCTATACTCTGTAAAAATTTTATACTCTTCCGGTTTCAAAACAAAAGCCGAAAGTTTAAACTTACTGCTGAAAATCTAAAAATGACTACTGCTTAAATTACTTTTTAAATTTCACCCCACTATAAAATTTCAAAGATCTGTCGAACAGCCGAACAAACACGTTGAGCGAATGTAGCGAAAAAAACTTCTATTCAGTAATTTGACGTAAAAGAATACTCAACGGTGCGTTCAGAAAGTGTTCACTAAACGACCGATCAACTGTTTTGTTTGCTGAAAGCGCCCAATGCTTATTAATGCACATATTTAGTAAATTCCGACAAAATGGGTCCTGTATGTATGTGACGAAAAATGTGTTTAGGAAATGTTAGCGATAATTTAAGTTTATCGGTATTTGAACAAAAAAGAAAGCAACGAAACTGTAACGTAATAGTCAGGCCTGCGGAGAGGGGTGGGGGATTCCCCCCGGGCCAGGGTTCCTCAGGGGGCCCGCGATTTAGTGGTACTAAGAAATTTTTTTTTAATTCAGGAGAGTCTTTAGTTGTTTCATGTGCAAATGTATATTTACATGAATCCGAAATCGTAAAGTTTTCGTGATGAAGGTTCATCTTCAAAAAGTCTACCAACAATACCACCAACTCTGTATCAAAGTCCAGATTAATTAAACGACTTCGATATCGGTACCGTGAATAATGAATTTTTGCGATCTGAAGAGGTCAACGATTGTCATGATGAGGCATTTCCTACCTCGTTGTTAAACAGAATCTTGCCAAATGGACAGAAAGTGGACCGTGACTGGTTAGTGTGGAGTGCCAGTAGCAATGCTTTTTATTGCCTACCATGTCGTCTGTTAAGCACCAATAATTTAAATCGACCTAAAATTTGTTGTCCTGGCGGATATTCGAAATTCCAAGTATGGAAGAAGCTATACGATAAACCATCACACGAAAATATTCAAGATCACATTAAATGTTATATTCAATGGCGATCTTTACAAAATCTAATTCAAAAGAAGGCTATAATTGATACACTTATCAATGAACAGTAATCACTGAAACTCAAAAGTGGAAAGAAATTTTATATAGCATTTTGAACACTATTTTATTTTTGGGTGAAAGAGGCCTAGCTTTCAAAGGCAAAAGTATATTGGTGAACGAAACAATGGACATTTTTGGGTCATCTAAGATCTCAATAATCCATTATTATCCGATACTTAGAGATCATTTGGTGAAAGTTATGATTTCACAACAGCAGCACAAACGTTTACAAGTTCACTATCTTTCCCCAGATCTTCAGAACGAGTATATAGAAATTTGTGCAAAGGACGTGAGTGAAGCTATATTAGATCAATGCAAGAAAGCCAAATATTTTGCTTTTGTCGTTGATGCACGTTCATTTTGTGCTAACTCCATTCCAATTCGAAAGCAACAAGTTTTACAATTCAAGAACGGTTTTTGGCTTTCGTGAATTGTAACCAAAAAACTATTCAGAAAATCGCTGATCTAATTTGTCATACTCTAGGTAAACATGAAAACCCATTAAAAGATTGTCGTGCACAAGGGTACGATAACGGCGCCAATATGAAAGGAGCTTACAACGGAGCACTACGTCACATTCTCGACAAAAACTCGAATTCTGATTACTCGCCTTGTGCAATCCACAATCTCAATTTATGTGGTGTTGATGCTTCAGAATGTTGTACGGCTGCAATTACTTTCTTCGGATTTGTACAAAAATGTTTTACTATTTTCAGCAGCAGTCCACAACGATGGGACATCCTTAAAAAAATGTACCGAGCTCTCTTCATAGCCTTTCAGCCAAAACCAAATTAGACTGCGCAAACATACAGAGATGTTATCGGCATTCTCAAGTACATCAACAAGTTCGAATGTATCTTGCTGTCCTCAATTTGGTTCAAAACTCCGACTACCATTAATGAAAGAAACGTGGTCCTCCAAGCTAGTGACGCCACGATAGATATTGAGGTCCGACATCTAGATGCCTTATTAGCTGATTTGAAGTTGATCAGGAACCAATGGGAAACAATTTTAAACGAATGCAAAACAGTTGCTATGCAATTGAACATCTCGCCAAAGTTTCCGGACATACGAAAGAGAAAACCCAAAAGACGTTCTGAAGATAATTTAAATGAGATGATTACGGATGATTCAGAGTTTGATTTTAAAAACATTACATTCCTAGTGATCGTTGATTTGGTATCCAGCCAGTATTTTTTGAAAATTTGTATCAAAATATATTCAAATATCATACCCCCAGATGATTGAAAATGTTCAAATTTAAAAATATTTTTTATTCCAAAATCAGTGCATCGTCTTCAATCTGTAGATAGGCGTCATGAGAAAAGTGTACCTCAAAAGTGGTTATTCTTGAATAAACATTTATGATTCATATTTTTAAACACTTTTTATTCTTTTTTTCATCATATATGATATTTTTGGAAGATTGTGCTTTACTTGTTTTGGAATAACATTTGATTTCATTTCATTTTTTGATCATATTTAAGAACATTTTTCAATCATATTAAATTATGTTTTGGAATCATTTGTGAATACGATTATGATTAATTTTTCCATCATATTTAAAATATAATTAAATACTATATAATATAAGGTGAGCTATTTGAACCGCAGGTAATTGGCAATAATTAACTTGACCGATGTTCACACACGACTACAACATCCAACATCATCTATGATCATCTTAAATAATGGTAACGTGATGTTTTCGTAACTCATGAGGGATGTTGAAGCCGGGTCCAGGCATATCGAGCTTAACTTACCAGCGTTTCAAACACCACAAAACTTCCGTACACCGGTTCCATAGTGTATGCTTTTGCTTTTTTGTTTATGTTTTTTTTATTTATTTATTTTTTTTTTGAATTTTATGATTGAAAAAATGTGAGCATATGAAGAAAAATCAGATTTTCAATGAAAAGTTAAGGTTCAACAAGTAAAACATTCATTATTTAGTCAACAAGGGTAGTCGAAAAGATTAAGAAAGTTGATTGAGAAATATATGAAAAATAATTTTAAATTTTGGATCACCGAAAGTAAATAAATTTAATTCAAAACTTATTCCAAAATATGATTGAAAAATTGTTTTCAGTTATTGATCATCAAAAGTAAACTAATTTTATTATTCTCTTTGTTCATTTTTATAAAATCATAAAAGTTAATCAACAAAGTTATTCAAAATCATTCCAGAAAGTGATCAACAATGATTTTCAGTTTTTGATCATTAAACGTAATAATTTTTTATTATTTTTTGTTCAATTGTATAAAAAATCAATATTTAGTCGCAAGGAGTAATCAAATTGTATTGATATGTAGGGAAATTCAAAATTTAATCACTTTTATTCCGAGTGGGTAATCACTACCCAACGATTTGCCGCTATAAGAAATTTGAGCGAGATGTTTTCCTTTTTGTGGCAATTTGAAGACATGGATGAAATTGTCGAAAAATACAAGTCGGACATTTCTCAAAGCTTAGAATGCGAAATAATTCACTTGAAACATTTGCGAACCAAATTTTGATAAAGGTCTGTCACCGTTGGAATTGCTAAATGCCTACTACATATATCAAAATCTATACGATTTTTCCCAACATTTGTGTTGCTCTACGTATCTTTTGCACTATACCTGTCAGTGTAGCTATTGCACAACGTTCCTTCAGCGTCCTTTCAAGAATCAAAAACTTTCATAGATTGTGTTCATCTAAAGGGCGAGTTTTAGGACTTGCCACGCTTTGTATTGAATCCGTTTTGGCAACACAGTTACATTTTGATATTATTATAAAAAATTTTGCAGCGAATAAAGCAAGAGAAGCCATTCTTTGATATCCGAAGCTTCTATATTGAATAATTAAAATTTATAATCATCATTAAATTTATCAGAAATGTATTAAAATGTTATCAAATAACTAGAAAAGATTATTTGAAACAATATGTGGCTGTCAAAAGAGAATTTTATTTCTACGTTACAATAAAATAGTATAAATAGTAAATAATCTGTGTTAATTTTATTTTCAGCTCTTAGTCCAAAAATTATTTAGTTGATGTGGCAAAAATGTTTATTGATGTAATCCACCAATAATGGTTGATGAATGAGACGTCATTAATTCAAATTAATCAAATGTATTAATGGATTTTTTTAATTATAAATAGGGGGCCCGTAAATTGTTTAGTCCCGGGCCCGAATTTTCTCTCCACGGCCTTGGTAACAGTCACAAATTCGGAAAAATATTTAAATTAGAAAGGAAATTCAGTATTCGCCTATCAGCTCTCCGCCATGTAAAACCATTTTGTACGACCCTAGCAAATTGTGTGTCAACATTTAATAAACAATTTGCTTAGTGCATTTGGAAAGGTTGTGTCTATGATTTGATTGAGATTTATACGAATTGAATGCTGTTAAAATTTCCACTCAGAAGCCAATAACCATGGCATTTACGATATTTATACACTCAATCCACAAGAGTATGCTATAAAATTCACTTTTTGATTAATATGTTTCTACAATCTCCAGCTAATCATTTGGTAAATTATTATAACTGATCAGTAAGCATATTTGTTCAATCTCAATGTGTGAATTATTGGTGAACTAACATTTTTCGTAAATATTGAACCTTTGTGCATCGCAAATAGTGTTTTCAATATTAATGGGCAATTTTTAATATGGGATTTTTGGTAGTTCTTAAATTTAGAAATTTCATGCCGAAGGGAATCGAATTTTTTATTTTTTTTTTAAATAATTCTCAATTCCTACTTAAAAGTTGATAGAATTTAAAAAACCGTTTTTTCAGATCGGGAAAACTAGTTCAAAGATTGAAGATTAGCAGCAAACTGAAGGTGTTCAGACTTTGTATTCATTATTTATATACATTACGGGTACGTTTTTCTGAAAGAGAGAGAAACCAAAAAACGAGCGAATGGGATTAACGAGGGCAGATTGAGTGGAAAAAAGGAAAGAAAAAGGATATCACATGACAACGGATAGATAGAAATTTCTTGAAGTTCTTTTAAAATAATGCAGAAAAATCGACCCATCCTAATAGAAAGGTCGTAACTTAAAACTATTGGTAACAAGGACGTACCTCAGACACGTCCTTGTTACCAATTATTATTCTGTTAATAAGGCCGTATCTCAGTCGTTATAAGGTCGTCTTTAAGGAGACCGGTTAAAAAGGTTGGAACTAAAAAAATAAATTTTTGACAGAAGAGGTATGACTAAATTTAGTTGAAAGGAGTCTAGAGTTTAGTGAAAAGGAGTCACAACTTTTAAACGACTTAAAATGCTTAATTATTTTCTAAAGGACGTATGAATCTATATTCTGTTTTACCTATTTGAGGCCCTTGAAAATTTTGAAAAGTAATTTTTTCAATTACATGTTTTTACCGGTCTCTTAAGATACGACTTTAGTACCGACTTCACTGAGATATGGCCTTATTAATAAAACTTTTTAGTTACCCTTTCAATTAGGATAGGTCGAAATATAAGTTTGACCGGGGGAAGCGAATAGCGATACTTCAAAACAAAGGCATCAGCCGGGAGATTTAATAAAGCATCTTTCTCACTTATAGCCGGGATAAAAAACCATTTTATGTAATATTTAATTTTTCTTGAAATTAAATTGTAACGAAAGTATCTAAGTATTTTGGTTTCCAAAAGGCCTCGCAAGCTTACCATATCCATTCCCATATAAAAAAACTGATCCAACCAATCTTATGAAAATAAATGGGCGTTTTCAATGGACGCAACTGTTGATTAGTGACAGTGGAGTGACAATTTTCTAAACGCACCGTTGAGTATTTTTGATCCACTCAACGGTTTGGATTTTACGTCAAACTACTGAGCAAAATTTGTTGCGCTATATTTATTCAACGTGTTTCTTCGGCTGTCTGACAGTCCTTTGACATATTAAAATGAAGTGTGAAAAATAGTTTAGGAACTCCTTTTCCCTAAAATTTAAGGATAGTTATTTCATTTGACATTTAGCTGTTTGCAGAACAAATTTTCTATCACTCAAGTGACGTTGGCAACATACCAAACAAATTATTTGAGTTGGTGAATTTATTAACTTTTTGGGTATTTTATGTCTTCTTGTGGATACATTTTGACTAAGCTACTTATTAATTGTTGTGCATTTTCTTCTTTTTTATGAAATTAAAACATTTTTTAGTTTAAGGCACCATTAACCGATGCTAAATAATATGATTAAGTTAAAATATAGTTTTGACTAAGGCATTATGGGTATGTCAACTTTACCAGGGTTTTAAATTCCCTCGTTACATTAGTCGTCTTATCGCTGGTGTGAGTATGCGGCTGATAGGATCTGCACAGTTCAGACGGAGTACGACTACAAATACTCGAGATGTTTGCAATTGGAATTTTTTGGATCAAAAGGGATTAGTGGCATGCTATGTTCAGATACAGCAACATAAGAGATGGAGAGGCAAATAAAGTTGTTTATTCTATCCAAGTAAAAAACTTGTTCTTTATAGTCACCCTCAGGCATGACCTACATATTAGTACTCAACATAGATAAGCGGGCTCCCTTCTCTGCTACTATCAAAAATTTGTTGACCCAATAATCTATAATCCGACGCCAAATTTCCAAACTGCTGACGCATGTTACGTATTCCAAGAAACGTACAGAATTTCTAATTAAATTGTTAACTTTTATCATATAAATATAATTAGAAAGTGCTAATTATGATAACACCACAGTGGTTGCATCAGTTTCTAAGATAGGAGGAGTAATGCGATTTATAATAAGTTTTATTCCCTCATAGATTTAGTTAAACATAATATCTATGTATATTAGGCTGTCCGTTAAAAAAAAAGTTTGCTTTGGCGAGTAGAATATGACGCATTGTATACTCTGTAGATATTCTCTCATACTCTGTAGAAAATTTTATACTCTTCCGGTTTCAAAACAAAAGCCGAAAGTTTAAACTTACTGCCGAAAATCTAAAAATTACTACTACTTATTAAATTATTTTTTAGATTTCACCCACTATAAAATTTCAAAAATTTGTCATACAGCCAGCCGAACAAACACGTTGAGAGAATGTAGCGAAAAAGCTTATGTTCAGTAATTTGACTGTAAAAAGATATTCAACGGTGCGAAAGCGTCCAATGCTCCACTTAAAGGTCCGCACATATTTAGTAAATTCCGAAAATATGGGTCCTGTTTGTATGTCACGGAAAATGTGTATAGGAAATGTTAGCAATAATTCAATCTTATCGTTATTTGAACAAAAAAAAGCGACAAAGCTGTAACGTAACAGTCATAAATTCGGAAAAGTATTTAAATTAGAAAGGAAAGTCCTATTTTTTTTTTGTTAGGAGTATTTTTGGTCACTTCTTCGAAAATACCATCAATCAGCATTGTTTTCATTGTGATCTGAGTTTTGTGTTAACGTAAGTCATTTGGATAACGCAACAGTCCTACCATTTTTGCAACTGAAAATTTTAAAAAGAAATTTGTTTTCATTGTGTTTGAAATTTTATCCATTACTTGCATACTAAAGCTTGCGGATATTATGCTTTACGTTGCCATTAACTTTCAAATAGAGCAAAGCTTTTCACTTACGTGAGGCAACTACAAAGCCTTCTTCCGAATTCATGAAACTTAACAGTGCTCAAATTGTAGTAGCTTTTGAAAGGCGAACCCTATAACATGGGCGGTATGGCCTAAACGATTTAATGTTGTCATATTAATCGTTCCCGAGATGGTCGCGCTAGTACCTTTATGGTGCTTGTTGCCAGAACGTACCGGATCTATATGCGGCAAAGAATCGTCAACATCGATAACACTCTCCAAAACCTTCGGGGAGTACCTTTATCGTTAATAAAACAACAACATAGGCATTATCAGAGCTTTTATGTCAAAATGCACGAGCGAGTGTAACGTAACAGCCCGCGATTTGGGCCAAATGGAGTGTTATAATATGTTTTGTTATACAGATGTGATAGCTTAGTGGGTAGAGCACACAATAGCCGGTCGGTTCGAAACCAGGCCACCGCCCACTATATTTTTATTATTATTTTTTTTCACAGCTGCATGTGTGGTCTTGAAACACAGTTCTACGTTCTCATTTGCATGGAAACTGGTATAATCTAAAGTTTAAACCAAAAATATAATATAAGAGGAAGGTGTACAGGGGTACGCCACAGGGGAGTGTCCTATCTCATCTCCTCTGGGTTGTGGTAGTCAACGAGCTTCTTGTGGAGCTGGAAGCCAATGGTTGTCGGGTGGTTGCCTATGCAGATGACCTCGCTATCCTAGTCAGAGGCAAATTTGTGGGCACCGTGCGCGATGTTCTGCAGGGCTACCTGGATACTGTGGCTAGGTGGGCTGAATCATGTGGATTGGCGGTCAACCCGGAAAAAACGGAATTGGTTCTTTCACAAGGAGATATAAGTTGCCCGATTTCAGAACTCCTTCGATTGGAGGGGTACCGTTGGTACTTTCTGATAGGGTTAAATATTTGGGGATTGTTTTGGACAAGAAACTGTACTGGAGACCCAATATGGAAGATCGGGCCAGGAAGCCCGATATTGCCTTATACTACTGCAGAGGGGCTATCGGAAAGAGATGGGGACTCTCGCCAAGAGTAGTACACTGGCTTTATAAGATGGTGGTCAAACCGATTCTGCTATATGGGGTGCTGGTCTGGTGGAAAGCACTGGACACGGCGAGCACCTCCAAAATGTTAGTGTCAGTGCAACGGACGGCGCTGATCGGTATCAGTGGCGCTCTCAGAACAACACCTACCTTGGCACTGAACGTCATGCTGAACATATACCCAGTAGATATTGCGGGACAGGCGGCCGCGGCAAGGTTGTTGGTCAGGCTTCGTGATATGGGATATGGAATTTCTGACCGCGGACACTCTAGCCTTCTTACCAGTTTCGACTTTATCCCGGACAGAACGGAATATTGTATGCCGATAACTGCTCCCTATACAACCTTCACACCAGTCATTCCATAGAGAGAGGAGTGGGGAAGAGGAATTATCTGGGGCATGGGACCAGTTAACTTGTTCACGGATGGGTCGAAGCGGATGGAAAGGTTGGTGGGGGGGGGGGGGGGGGGTCTTTTGCCGAGAGCTCAATTAAGTTGGCAAGTTTAAGTTGGCTGATCACTGCAATGTATTCCAAGCGGAAGTTGCTGCGATTAAGGATGCGGTGGATGGAATGCTATCCAGTGCTACTACGATTAGGGAATTTAACATCTACTCTGATAGCCAAGCGACTATCAAGGCCTTGAGCTCAACTACAGTGCGATCGGTGGTGGTCTGGGAGTGCCTGACCTCGCTTGCGTTTGCATCGAATTATTTTACAATTAAGATTATCTGTGTCCCGGGCCATAGTGATATCCCGGGTAACTGTCAAGCGGATCTCTTAGCCCGCATCGGTACAACTGAACCGGATGAAGATGGCTGTAGGGATTTCGGGATCCCGCTGGCCACCTGTGGATTGCTCCTCCATAGCTGAGTCTCGAGTCAGCTCAGCAAACGTTGGGCGGACACCACGTCTTGCAGGGTAGCAAGATCTTTGGCCGAAAGTGGATGGCAGGAGGTCTGCTGAAATAATTGGGTTCACTAAGGCTCACCTATCAATGGTCATTGGGGTTTTGACAGGGCACTGTCCCATGGGTATCCATGCGGTACGTCTCAATATACTGGAAACTCCATCCTGCTGCAGCTGTATAGAGGATGATGAGGTGGAATCACTAAATTACTTTATGCTTGATTGCCCAGCTTTTGCCAGAACTAGGCGAAAGTACGTCGGTCGCGACTCACTTGGATCCCCCGAGGATTTATCCAAAGTTGAGGTCGGTATCATTCGGTACTTTGTCGTTGCTACCCAACGATTCTCTAAGTAGCTAGATCTAAGTCACCGTTAGTTTTGGTGTGTGTGGTATCACAACCGACCTTCGTGTTGTCCAACTGAGCTATCCTTATCAGGGCAGCTACCACCTAAACTATCCTATCCTATCCAGGTATTTCTTATTATTTGCTGGAAAATTTAAAAAGAGAGTATATAAATTGGAAGATAAGCTCTGCCTAATAATGCGATCAAAAGGTCTGCAAAGGGGGCGATTTCGAAGTACATCAAAATTTCAAAAGTTTTGTTTGAAAAAATGTCATGGACTTAGTTCGAAACTAGCGCAATTCGTTACAGGAGATAAAGGGCTAGGAAAAGTGGGAGAAAGAGGAAGAAAAATAAGAATTTCAGTGAGCAAGAGTAAAGCTACAAAGTACAGGAAGTGACAGCTAGGAAAAATTTTGTAACGAATTTTAGGGGCTTCCGATATTTTGCACCTTCTTCTAACGTTCGAATCGCTGAACTGTTGAATTCCACTATTCAGTATTACAAAATAGTCTTTACTTAGAATACCTTTGGGAGCACTACTTCACAATACCAATTATACTTCACTAATAGCGTGTTTAAATCAAACTGATTCCTCAGATTGCGCTGCTTTTATACACTCGGTTACCTCGAACGCCCATTTCTACTAAGATCTTGACGTTTCACGAACATGCCTTCTAGATTAGTTGGATCTAATGCTTGGTCATTTAGCTATATACATGTATATCTCTGGTTAATGTTTTTCTTCTAGCCATATGCGTGTGTATGAGTGAGTAAAAACTTCTGCTCTTAGCTGCCGTCTACATACATGTATGGATGTGAAATAATCTCTCTTTCTCAAGCTCCATTGTATATGGAATATTCTTCGTTGCCTTGTACATCAGTGTGGCTGCTTGCTGTTTTTGTTGTTATGATTATTTACTAACAGCATAGTGATGCTAATATTCGCCACAATATTATTCGATTGTGTGAATTTTACGTTTTTTTATGTAAAATTCACATTATTGTTTTTTTTTATGTTCCCCACTGGCGATCAGTAGATTCCAAATAATTATTTTTGCTATCGTCTTCTAACCACAACTCATTTATTTAAAATATGATTTTGCACTATCCAATAAACTTTTATTTGATAAAAATACCGTGATTGATAATTATAGCTACCTATAAACAAATCTGTAAACAGGGGCATCTTTTTAGTGGCGAAAAAAACAAAAAAAAAAAATATTTGCCAAGTCTATCAAATGCCCGGTAGTTTCATTTTAATATACATACATACAAAAACAACATGGATACAATTATTTACTTATAAATATTGTTTAAAATATAATGCGGTGTTTTAATAAAAAAAAAACACGAGCACAAACGCGTAGTAAGAGTATTTCCAATTCTATGTACGTATGTATGTAAGTGTAAGTACGTAGCCATATCTCGTTTGTAATTCAAGAAACTTCATTCATATTAGCTACTACTCTATTAGTAGTAGAATACTAACTGAAAGTGGAAATAACACGGGGGACAGAAAATGTTGCCACTTGAGGAATTTACTTAATATGTTATTTGCGTTTGAAGCAAGTGGAAGTGTGAGGTGTGAAAGCTCGTCTTCGGCCTTTGAAGTGTTTCAATGAGTTTATCGGTGCATTCCTGAAGAAAGTATTCGAAAAGGTGTTACGTAAAATAAAATATAAAAAAATATTTCAAAGTTATTGATAATAAGAGATAAAATAAATAAATATCTCATTAATATAAAACAATTATGAAAAAATACAAAAAAAAAATATTTGAATTCAAATAAACGATTGGACGCATATTTTATGGAAAAAACATGTCAAGTGTTGAAACAGCAGAAAGTTTTCGAAAACGTTCCCAAATCGATCAACCCAATGAAATACAATTAGTGGGTCTACCGATTTTAAATTAGTTACCGATCATCAAAAATCAACGCAAGAACGCAGTTTTGGTGAATTTTGTGCATCTTCTGCGAGAAATATGTTTCGTATAAAACTCTATAAACGTTTACCAATATGCCGATGGTTGCCGAAATATACACGACGCGATGCCATAGGTGATTTTATAACGGGCATAACTGTTGGTTTGACAGTGATACCACAGGGTTTAGCTTATGCCAGTGTAGCAGGATTGCCAACAGAGGTTTGTGTTGAGCGAAGGATCAAACTTTGGATATGTGTACATATATGTATATATATATATTTAAATTTAAATAGCACGTTTATTGCAAACAGAAGTAATTCAATTTATTTAATAATTTGGGAAAAATTTAAACAACGTGACATCAGGACGGACAAGGCGACAGCTGTTTCGATTATACCTTGTAAATCTCTTCAAATTTTTTGGGAAAATGCAAACAAGGATTTATTTTTCCATAGAGTTTTACTATAACAATGAGATTTAAATGCATATATGCTTGCTATTGTGGTATTTTTGCATATTCTATAAATGTTAACATAATCTCGTCAGTTTGTTATCTTCGTGGGTCGTAAAATCTAAAAACATCAAAATTACGAGTTGAATCAGTTCACAGTAAAACGTGCGAAATTATCCATAAAACAAATTTAAAATCAGATATACAATTTTTATCAAATTTCATCAATTAAATCCTTTTTTAATTTTGATGATATAAGAAAAAGTTTTTTTTCAACCTTTAAACCGAAACCAATCTCAAAAACATTTTAGGATATGTTCGAGAATTTTTTATGAAAATTTCGAAGTATTTGTTTTGAGTTTTCTGAATTTTTTTATGTTAGCAGTTTGATAGAAAGCCTAATCAATTTTAAACTGGCAAAGTTCAAATTATAGGTTTTTCAAAATTCGTATTGATTTTTTAACTATTATTTCCCCGAAGGAAGTTTTGTATTTTTTTTCCATACGAAGGAAGAAAATCCAAAACACCCTTCCGAAAAAGAATTGTCAAAAATCAATGGGCGCATTCAGCGAAAACTATTTTTGTATGAATTATTGCTTTAAATGTATGAAAACATTTATTTGAAGCAATTTTTAATTTATAATTTATTTAATAAGTTGGGAAAAATTTAAACAACGTGACATCAACACTTGTGTTAGCTGAAAGCGTAAAATGTGAAATTTTTAGCGACCTTTAAATAGTATTTGATTAAACTTAAATTCATTGGGCTACAAAGCTACATATTCAAACAAACTCAAAAAAGTCGAACTTTCGAATTTTTTCAAAAACCTTTCTGAGGTTGGCTTGCATACATTCAGATATACCCAGGCGCGGATCTACGGGGAGGGGGGGGGGGGGGATAGGGGAGATTTCGCCTCCTACAGTCATATGAGACCTAGGCTAATTGTGCTTCAAGTTGCTCGAGGCAATGCCCTGAGAAAGGACCATATTTGTTGGTGGAATATATGTATAGAACTGGCATCAAGTGATCTCGCCTGCTGTATTGAAAACAGTCTGTCTCAGCTAACTTCTAATAGTAGCTCTATTTGGGCGTTCCTCAATCGAATTCTGAGTTTTTTCGAAAAAGAAATTTTGGAATAGGGCGCTGTAGAACCAATAAATATAAGGGTATTTTAAATTCTTCTAAAGCACGGCCTATTTTGACGTTATTCAATAGAATTCTAAAATAAGACCGTTCTGGAAAAAATGGCTTTTTTCAAGCCAATTTACAACCGATATACTTCTAAGGTGGTGTCAAAGTGCTTTGGTGGGAAATAGCGTTGTCTTCAATCGAATACCGAGTATGTGAAAATTTTCTTATCAGAAATTTAATTCGAGGCCGACCGTTTCATACGCTTCCTCTGTCGGAGTACCTTCACTCATTCGCCTAACATGGTCCCCCCAAAAAATAATAATTGAAGGGCTTAGAACCAAAAGGATATAAGTAAAATCGACGTTGAATTGAGATAATTAAGGTAAATTACTTATTGTAAATTCTGGGTAAATGCGTTTGCAATGATTACTGTCTAAATGAATGCAGATTAGTCAACTAATTCAAAGGATGTTTACTGCAGATGGAAAATAACTGTAAATTTCCAAAACTTATTGCAAAAATTTCGAACGTTGATTGCTCGGCCAAAAGAACATGTAGAATTTTTTCAAGTATGCAGTCTTGTAGCCCGTTTAATTTTAGTATAATAAAGTGCTAAACTTAAGTTCGTAGAATGTATCGCTGATTTTTGGCAATTTTTTTTTTCTTACGAGGATAAGGACTTTTTTCCATAATCAGAAAAAATTGCCAAAAATTAGGAAAATTTTTTACAAAACTAAGATTAACTTACTTACTGGCTTCAAAACTGCTTATTCAAAGGAGTTCTAAAAATCTTGTGAAAAAAGTTGAAAATTCGGCAAATTTTCGCGAATTTGGCATACATTAGGCATTTTGACATTATATTAAGTATTTACAGAAAATATACAACGCACAGTTGCAGTTCAGCAAAAATTTCGCTATTTTTAACCCAGATATGCCTAAAGACTTATTAATACAACAAATCTTAAAAAAGGATAATTTAAATCGGTTTTATAGGCCGTCCTTTTTTACAGGGCACCAACAATTTTTTGTGGCGATTTTCAGCAACAAAATCGTGTAATTTTGCAAAACTTTAATCACTAACATAATATTTTGTTTATAAACCATTCCCCACTCAGCATTTAGGTGATTAGGTTTTGAATTTCCCTACATATCAATACAATTTGATTACTCTTTCTGACTAAATAATGAGTTATCATACAACTGAACAAAAGAAATAATCAAATATGAATACTTTTGATGATCAAAAACTCGATATAGCTCTTCAATCACATTTTGGAATCATAATTGAATCAAATGTGTTTACTTTAGGTGATCAAAAATTTTGAATCATTTTTCATTCAACTTTCTGAATCTTTTCTGACTATATTGGTTGAGTGAATAATGAATTTTATACTTGTTGAAATTTTACTTTTCATTAAAGATCTTATTTTTTTCTCATACTCACATTTTTTCAATCATGAAGTTCAGAAAAAATATATTAAAACTTTATTCTTCAAGACAAGAAATAATGTAAATACTGCTCCTAAGAAAAGATGTCCCCAACCATTTCTCCACCTTCGGCTTCCCAGAAAATACAAATTAGACAATACAAAGGTTGTGAACCCCAGGTAAGTGAAACTCTCTTGACATATGTACATATGTACCTGGATATGGCTTCAACATCCCGTACCATATCGTATTTCAAGATGTTGACGATCATAGTTGATGCTGGATGTTGTAGTCGAGGTGTATATCGGTCAAGTTTGTTTGCGAGTGACCTGTGGTTCGAATAGCTCACTTCCGTATTCTTTCTTCCCCTGATGAAATAAGATTATTATGTAGTATCTTATTTTGAATGAGATATGAAGAATAAATGCATCGTAATCGCATTTAAAAATTATTCAAAAATTTCAACCAAAACTATTGAAATATGTTCACGCATATGATTAGAAAATGACTGTGAAAAGCATTCAAATATTACTCTAAAACAATTAAAGCTCAATTTTACAATGATATCAAATATGAATAAAAAGCGTTTCGAAATAGGAATCATAAATGATTATTCAAGAATAATCACATTTATGGTACATTTTTCTCCCGACGATACGTTAATTTTCGAACAGAAAATGCTTTTAAATTTGAACGTTTTTAATCATCTTGGGGTATGATATTTAAATATTTTTTGATCAAAATTTTCAGAAAATGCTGGCTGGGTCTATCTTGTTAAAAGAAGTAGGTCTTGTTGAAATTTGCATTTTTCATGGTGGACGATTTGGGCTGTGAACCACCGTGTGTCTAATTATCGTAATCAGATAAAAGACTGTGGTGGGCTTCATCAATTTCTGTATTTTCATCTTCCTTCTTAATTTGACTTTTTTTTTGTGAATTTTTGATGTTTGTCTAATGGGGCATATTCATATAAAAATCGTGGTGGACAGGTGGAATGTACGGAAGAAGCTGGGTCAAGTTTTCCCATTTTAGGTATGGAATCTTCAACGGAGTTGGGTGTAACGGCTTAAACACATCTTCGTTTAGCAGGAAAGATGGTCTTCCGACTTTAAGCGCTGAGCATTTTTCTGCATGTTCTTTTGGCCGAGCAATTAAATTTTATTGCTTGGAGGACCGCACTTAGATCCTTTTGGCTCCAATCATTAATGCAATAAAATTTAGTACGTTTTTGGCCTGGCAAATATATGGCACTAAATGTCCAAAGTGGCTTGGATCGCATTGTCAACAAATAGACACTATATTAAATATACAAATATGGGTATAACTCAATTTAAAAAAAATGTCACTTAGATCCCTTTGGTTCTGAGCCCTTCAATTGTTGTATACTATAATTTTCTCACTTATGTACTACTTAATATGAAAAATTTTCGAACTTGACCTGTTGTTTTGGAAAATCTCACTAAATATTTTTTTGTAATATTTGCTGTTTTCGTCGCCACGGCTCGAACCTATGAGCCTCCCATGTTGGCCACCATGCCCGGCGAAACTTATATTATTTGCACTCCACTATTAAAATGGATTTTTGTTGGTCACATTTGATTTTTTATTTTTTGTTTCTGAAATCTGAAAATGGGTATATAATAAGACATCCCCATGTTTGCTTATGTCAAAAAAGAAAGTTGGTCAGAGATTCATACTACATCCGAAGTAGTTTGCAAGTTTGATTGCATGCTTATTAAAATAGTGATTGCTGAGAATATGTTCCTGGTTCACACTTGACTGGTTAAAAATTATCTAGTTTCATTCTTAATTTAAGGACGGATTTTACAAAGCGAAATTTCACAGTTTCTAGTTAGTTTCAGCGTAAATTAATACTGAAGCTTAAAATTTTCGTAATTTTTTCTTGAGGCAAGGTATAAAAAACACTGAATGATCTAGCAGCAAAAATCATAATCGCGATCAGCGTATTCGTAACCTAAAAGTTTAATGTCTGAGTTAACGAAATCGGGATTGAATATTTATGCTTGCGTCTATCTCTATGTGATACCGGCATGAACTGTATATAAATTTTTGTTTGTTTAGTCAAATATGTGTAATGGCAAACATATCGTCGGCTGAAAACTTAATACATATGTGAAAATAAACAATGTAGAGTTACTAATGCGTTTACAGTTACACATAAATCGAGCCATAACAGTTCTATAAATAACTTGAGGCTGCGTGAGTTCCAGAAACTTGAGAGCAGAAACTTAAGCGAATCCGGCAGATGAATTTTGGCAGGAACAAAAGTGGCTACCTACTAACCAAAAATGTAGTGAAATTACTGATCATCATTGCTGAATAGCGAGGATTAATACTGTAACGAATTAACAGCAATTCCCCTTATTTGCAATCTTCTGCTAACGTTCGTATCGCCAAACTGTTGAATAAATAACTCCAATATTGAATAATGGAAAAATGGCCTTTATTAAAGTACTTCACAATAACACTTATACTTTGCAACTAGCTTGCTTAACAACCAAATTGATTGATAGCTCAAATGAAACTCACTCCTCGCCTCTACTGTCGCGCCTTTTATACTTTTTGATTTCTCATTGCATACTTCCAGGCTTTACTATTCCAGAACTTACTAGTTAGTTTCAGCTACAAAATCGCCAGCCACAACTACGTTTATAACTTCTCATTTGAGTAATACTTGCACAAATTATTGCCCTCTCTTGTGAGCAATTCAGATAAGATATATGCATGTGTTTCTGCATTGCTTCTCCGCTGCTCGTATACGTACATGGTACATATGTGTCATCATCATCATCATATGTGTAGACACAATTATTGTTTCGTTTATGTAGATACATAATGATTGATCTATGGATGTGCATGATATCACTGTTTAGCATCGGCTTAGAGATGGCAGCACCCCTTAGTTTTGCTAATATTCGTAACAATACGATACCTAGATCCCGAAAGATAGTAAACACGTTTCACCATGCGACTGTGTAGCATTCAACGACTCTTTGCATCATCTTTTTTCCGATATCCAAGCTTTTAGGTATGCGGAGAGCAGCTGCCGGTATGCCACTACAACTTCGTCAAGATTGCGAAGAACTTCGGCAAGCGATTTCAAACGAAACGATAGTACAATCTGATCACTTTTTGCGAAATTTCATTAACTTGATGTGGGAGAGTATCAAAAGCAAATGAGAAAATGCTTAAAGTATTCGGGAAAAGAGCTGTCCGCAAAATGTTTGATAATTTCCGTTGATCCAGAGGGCAATAACGATTGAAATTATATGTTAACCTGTGCAAGTTTTTTGTTCTACTTTAGATTAGTTTGGTTTATTGAATAACTATATGATCAAAAGACTTGACACAAAAATTTCATAAAAATAAAAGATCAATATTTCGAACTTTGTAAGCTCCCAAATATAAATAAAATAAATGCAAGGTGCGATAACCTCCGAAGAGATTTTAGGCCGTGCTTTTCTTCGAATTTGCGTCGTGCTCCGTTTTAATTTTTCCCAAACATTTGAGAGACAGGACCTGACTACACTAGAAAACTTTTAATGTCAGGAGCTTTGGTGTAGTAGGTAGTTATTATGGCGGTTGCCGCCTACAGATAGGGTTGCAAAAAATCTAAGAAGCTACTAAAGAGAAATGGGATTCAAGGGGTTGATCAACGCAATACAAAGCTTTATAGTTTTAAAGCTTCAGCAACCCAACCTCACCTACGCGAGGGGAATCCTGTTACATATTTAGCAGGCGAGGCTCTGGGGAGGAAGCTATTTCTATCGAGACCCGACTTAGGACTCTCTTGCTTCCGATTAACCTCAGAGGTTCCTACCAGGTCCGAAGCGACACTGATAAGATCCCATTAGGTCGATGATTAGTCTCTAGTCTGAAGTCTTTATGAAAACTTCGTGAATGAGTATTCATTGAAATGCAAACAAAATTTAATAAAGCACTCGATCTTAACAGAGGAAAACCAAGAACATCGAGCAAGCAAACAGGACGCTACAATTACCGCATCTAAACTCGTTAAGATTACCGTTAAGGGTCTCGATGTAGTATATTCCTCTGTTGTACAATATTACTGAAAAACTGAAAATTCATTTTGCAAAAGAACTTTGGATTCCAATTAGGTTTGCTGCTTCCGCTCAAGGCACGTACCCTAAAGGCAAGTGAAATTGAAAACCTGATTAACTGTTCGAGTACAACATCCAGTGGCCTTGTGAATAATACCAAAGTTGTTCAACTTTTGATGCTGAAAGGCGAGTTGAATTACGGTTAAAATTATTGTTTCAAAATTAACCAATTCCAATTAAAGTGAGGCATTCTGTCTCTTTGTATACTTCGAAATTTTCAACAACTAGTTTTCAAATTGAAAAGTGTAAAAATAAGTTTATTTCAAAACAAAATAAAGCATTTTTATTAACACGCTTACCGCTTTTATACCAAATAATAGAAAAAATGCGTATTTTTGATTGCGTATAATTGATATTTTTTTAAATATACAAAAAAACTCCTTCGTTGATTTTTTATGGTTTGAAAATACTAATATTTACCTTCATTGTTTCTACAATTGTTGTTTTCGTTCATAGAACAGCAAATTGTTTATTTTTTATTTATTTTAGCTATCACATCGAATGAAATTTTTTCATGTATTTTTATTTTTCTATGTCAATTTAACTGTTTTTTCTCATGGATTAATTTTTACCTTTCGGTCTGTATGTGATCATTATTACTTGTATATTTCTATGCGAATTGCTTTCACGTTCATATTTATGTATGTTAGACTGGGTCGATTTAATAACCGATATCACGTCATCGATTTTTCGATAGGATTTGGGCTGTTATCGCCAACGTTTTTACAACCGTTTTGGGTTTTGGGGAGTGTTTTGGTGGAAAAATTTACCCTTTCGCCATTTTTTTTCGCAGGCTCGAAAATTATTTTTTTGGGCATGCGTAGTGGAACTTTTTTTCCTGAGCCCAAATCCTATCGAAAAATCGATGAATTAATTAGAGGCTATGATTGTCCAAATGTTGGGAAGTACTGGTAAACTTTTGAAATATATATGTGTTTCATACAACTTGTAAAATCATAAGCTATAGAGAGTGATTTCTTGCCTTTATGAATTTGTATACAAGAACTAATAACCAACTCATACAAAAGATGGACCACTTTTGCAAATTACGCCAAATGTCAATTCGGTTTTGAAATTTGTGAAAAAAACAAGCAACTTTTTTTGTTGTAGTATGTGTTTACAAAGAGAATGTTTGAGCAAAGAATTCACGCATGAGATGTTTATTGCCTGAAGTACAAGCTAAAACTGATCGACTGCTTGCTTTACTGAATCACTGTCGCTACGCTTACACGATATATAGATGAACGCCACATAGTTTTCCGAAGCTCTTGAGTGCACCACTGCTCTACAACCCATGAGTCCGTTTACATCGCAAAAACGCGTGATAGTTGTTTATTGCGTATTCCATTGTTTACGCAAGATGAGTCAACGGGTAATTTTTCAAAGGCTACGTGTCAAACGACGACCGCAGTTGAAGTGTGCTACAGAAATATAACCAAATTGAACTGAAGAACATAGTGTTCCAATGTTACACACGGCTTGCGACAAAACCGTTGTTCTGATGGAGTCATTTTATCTCTTGTTTTATAAGAGACTTATTTTTATAAGAGCCGCCATTTACCGTCAGCAAGCCTCAGATTCTTGAAGACCCCGAAGGTTATTATTGTAACGAATTTTGGGAAATTCCCCTTATTTGAAACCTTCTGCTAACGTTCGAATCGCTAAACTGTTGAATAAATCACTCCAATATTCAGTATTGCAAACTGGGCTTTATTTAGATTACTTTGGGAGTAGCACTTCACAACCAATAGCGTGCTTAAATCAAAACTGATTAGTTATTACTCAGCTTGCGCTGCTTTTATACTCTCGATTTCCTCGTTCACCCATTTCTCCTAAGGTATAGTAATTTCGCGAACATTTGTACCTCATGCTTGATTACCAGCTATATACAGGTATATTTATAATATATAGTTTATAGCCATATGCATGTGTATGTGTAAGTAACTACTTCGGCTGATGACTGCATGTGAATGTGTGAGATAACCCCTCGTTGCCTTCTACATAAATGTCGCTAGCTTTAATGTGTACATTTACATAAGAGTGGCTGCTTCATGTTTTTGTTGTTACGTGATTATTTACCAAGAGAAGAAGCAGGCGTGTAGTGGCAAAGTAAATACGTTGATGAATACCCAAAACTATGAGTAGAAACGATGAATCAGTGGGCAATGTGTCCAAGGGGACCGGTGGAGCTAAGTGTTTATGGTCACCAGGCATATTAACCAAGGTAAATGGCGGCGAGTTGGACTGGTGCATGGTGAAACGGCGAGTGCATAATTAGCATCAAAATTACCGCCTGATAGGTGAGTAATGAGCCGTTCTCGGGTTTCGCCTTATATGCGTCTTTGAAGAAAGCCGGTTGGTTGTGACCGTTGAAGTCCCTTCATGCATCAAAACAAGGTGACAACCGAAGTCACCAAATAAAATTAATATCGGGAGTGGTGGGTTTGTGTAGAAGAAGTTGTAAGAGGTCTTCTTACATAATATTTGAAGTACAGACCTCATTTGTCCCCCTCTTATTACAGTGGTGGTAAATGTTGGGGTAATTATGACGGATGTGAACATGTTTAATTCAATAACATTACAAGTTTCAATTTGGAAATTACTAATTATATCACAGCTGAACAATCATACATTTTTAGTCAAATAGATCTCATATCGCTATTAAAAATATTTCGGTAATCTTTGTTTACAAAAAGCCTTGCCACAATATGGGTCAATTTCATGTGCCCAAAACATAACTACATAATACCAGTTAATTTACCCGGTTTTTGTTGTTTAGCCTCGTTACTGCGTCAGCAACTGTCATTGCAGCTTTTCAAGTTTCATGTGCGCTTACGTACAAAAACGTATGCTACTTACATATCTAAACCTTGTCGACTCACCTCTTCTAATTGCCATTTACGCCCCGATTCTGTGCGTTACCGGTAAAATAGTACCCAGAACATTATGTAACCGAATATCGTTACCAGTTCTTTTATCCGCCAAGTGGTAACGCTGTCATCACCGAAAAACTCACCAGTGTCTGTGGAGAAATTTGGAAGGTAGTTTTCTTCGCTTTCACTGTTGCCACTTTCGTCCATTTGGACCAAAAATGGTTCCTTCCAACCCATTTGCTCAGCTGGTCACTTTTCTTAAATTTTGGTCCTTTTTAGGCAGTAGTCACGATTGGTACTTTTCTTTCGTTTTCACTCAGGTAAAAATTCACAATGTTGCCCAAAAATTCGCCACACTTTCGTTAGCCCCCATATAATTTTGAATTTTCTTCAATGGAACTCTCACCATAAAAATTGCTGTCAATAAAATGTACCAGAAAAATAACATTTCACCTAGGATATAATTTATTCCAGGCATTAAAAAGAAAAGTGTTGGAAAGCACATTGTCGTTAATTTTTGTTGAAATAACCGACTAATCAAAAAAAAAAACTCTTGTTTTATAATAATATCAAAGAGGATAAATATAATAGCCGTCCCTCATAAAACAAAAGTAGCGACTACCTCTTAGTTTATATCGAGTAAATGTCTAAAAAATAACGAGTGACGGCTCTTATTATATTTATCCTCTTTGATAATATTAATAACGACTAGATATTTCGATCGGTTATACCATAGTGTTGTAAATATATGAAAATAAAAATTGCTTCTCGCCTAGCATAGCTTATAGCAAGCACTCTGCCGTGAGCCTAACACTTTCTAAACTTATACAAAGAAATTCTATGCATTATTTCTCGTTTGGCACGTTGATATTTAAATCTTTATCACCCAGCTCAATGAGTTTAAGAAATTCCAGGACTATTGTGGTCTTAAGCTACGCAAGGTAATTGAAAACTAAGTATCTTGGCACAAGAAATATTTTAACTCGAAGACAGAAGGAAGCAAATGCAAAATAGATTTGATTTCGGAAGAAATGTTTTGTATAAAATTATTCCCGTAGGTGTTAGCAGAACCCCTGAGGCCTTAGATCAAAACTCACACTTACTCAATCTAGGCTCTGATATGAAGCTTAAATGTTAAGGGAAAAAGTAAAGCATATATGACACTACTTTATTTTTGCTTGGATTCCAAGCTAAAAAAACTGACGAATCTTTATCGGAACTTCAAAACAGAAAAACAATTTCTATCATGAAAAAGCGAGACCACAATTCCCCCATAATTAGTGAGTTTGGCATGTTTTTGTTTATGTTTTACATTTTATTTTTACATTAACATTTTTAACAATAAAAACAATGTAAATAACATGCGCAAATTATTTCGGTCTCTAATGGTTCACTTTTTTCACAAGAAACTTGATTTTAATTGTGTTTTTTTGCACCAAATTTTCAAACTAAAAACAAAATTTTCATTTGTCAGAAAAAAATAAAGAAAAAACGGCCGAATGTCAAAAAAACCTATCGAAAAACAAACTGGCTCGTTTGTTTTTAATGAACTAGGTTGTATTTTTCTTGTATTTCGTTAGTTTTTTGAAATATAGTTTATACACTTACACCAGTACTGAAGCCGTATTAGGAGGGAGTGCGACAAAAAATTGAAGATAAAATACAGGCAAAAATACACGAAAATAAAGTAGTGTAATATAGGTATAAGCATCTTTAAAAATAGCACTAACCAAATTGCTTAGTTTTATTTATGGTTTACTGAGTTTTCCACATACATAGTTCGGCAACACCAGAACGCAAATTTTGAACCGTTTCTTACTAAAACCTAACTGCGATATACATTTTATTTCATGGCAATCAACAACAGAATGCTAGAACCAAGAGCTTTGTGACCAAAACTAGGTTCACAACGTTTGGTTGGTGACAGACATAGACTTATCCTATGTCAAAATATAGTACCATTTTTGGTTGCATGCACATATATTTGTTTGTTCAACTTGAAATAAAGGAAAGTCTTTACTATGTTTAGTAAAATTTTATGTGGAAACATCCTAAAATTTTGTATTTTATACTAATAAAATAAAAAAAAATTTGGTCCTTTTTTTTGATGAATTTTGGTCCCAAATGAAAACATGGTGTAGCAACTGTGTTCGCTTTACCGAAAATGTCTCACTTGTAGATACGAGGTTAACCATAAACGTGACGATGTGTATATGCATATTATGCATGATAAGTTTCTACATAGGTATATTGTAATTTATTCTGGGAAAGTACATAATGTAAAAAAATATGTATAGCAAGAGGCAACACTTTTTTACTATTATCTTTACTTATTTGCGCTCACAATTCTTTATTTTTCAGTTTTCCATTTTTCTAAACAACAACTGTTGTGTGGTTATTTCGCTGTAACGACCTACTTTTGTGGGTAAAAAATTATCCGACTACTTTCGCGGGTAGAATACCAAAAGGGTGTAAAAGTTGCCGCATGATTTCGTTACCGTGGTGAAGAATGTTGTTACCACACTAGAATCGGGGCGTTAGTATTTATTATTATTGATCTTACTTTTCGGTACTCTTTACGAACCGGTTTTTAATGCTGTTTCAAAGTTTTTGCTTATTTGCGGCCTTAACTGAAGAACAAGCTTGATACACACATTAGGCATGTTGCTAACTTCACTGGTCGACGGCCAAAATTTACCAGAGACGCCGTTATGAAATTCGTATGTAAAACCACCCCCTGATTTCGAAAATCGAGTTCATTTTTGATTCTATGGTACCGTTTTTGAGATATTTCCAATTTACCGTTATTCGAAAAAACCAACAAGATGGCTCCCTTTAATTACGTATATCTCACAAACGGGTCAAGCAATTGCAAACAAGTTTACAGAAGAAAGACGATAAAATTTACTATAAATGCATCATACATTATTTTTTGTTCAACCAGATTGTTTTCGAGATATTAGCTTATCATTTCAGATTCATTTTTTCTTTTATGAAAAAATATGAAAAAAATCACTTTTTGCGAGGGCAGCATTCCAAAACCACAACTTTTTTCCAGATATTTTTTCTTTACGCTCTGTTTAATTACAAAAAAGATAAGCTATCATCGAAGAAAACCGATGCAAAACTACGTAAGTTATAAGCGATCAAATAAAAATACCCAGGTTGCGCAATTTCAACGTATACCTCAAAACGTATGTATGGTATAAAGAAGAGTGAAATATCTAGCTATGCTCTGTTTCTATTTAGTTAAAAGTTCAATTTATGAATGAAATTACAAATATTTTTAACTTTTTTTAAATTTATTTATGTTTATACTATATTCTTTGATGCTTATTCAGTTTAAGATGAGAAACCAGCAGTAATCACCCATCATTGCGACGTCCCAGAATCCTTGACATCGATTCTCAATTAATTACATTTGCTGATGAAACCTTTCGCCATGTTCGTCACTTTCGTCGCCAAGATTTGCCGGAAAAAAGCTCAAATGTGAGTGCAGAAAGTAAATTTTTAAAGACATATTTACGCCTGGAAAGAAAATATTAGTTAGGTAAACAAGTTATAGAATTTTGGGAAATTAATTTTAATAAGCCTTTAATATTTACCCATTTTCGCATAATTATTGATTAAGTCGTTCACTATCTGCTCGTAGTTAGGGCTTTTGTGTCTACCGAGAAAAGAAGCAACGACCTTTTCAAGGGATTCCCACGCTGCTGCCTCAACTGATGATAGAAGTCGTTTGAATTGATTATTGTTGATCAACTTTTTTATTTGTGGTCCAAAAAAAATACCTTCTTTATCTTGGCTTGAGAAATATCTGGAAAAATTGTTTTCAAATAGTCGAATGCTTCGCCTTCTTTGTCCAAAGCCTTAACAAAGTTTTTAATGAGACCGAGCTTGATGTGTAAGGGTTGAAGTATGATTTTCTCTTTCTTGACAAGAGGGGTGTATTTGATGTTATCCACACCAACGGTAAACTCGACTCCTTCCCGCCAATCCTTGCTGACGTAGTGGTCCTTACGAGCTCGGCTATCCCACTTGCAGAGGAAGCAGCAGTGCTTGGTGTAGCCACTTTGTAGACCGCATAGCATTGCAACGACTTTGAGATCAGAACATATTTTCCAATCATGCTTTTCATATTTGATAAATTTGATTAGTTTTTGCATTTCCTCGTAGGTTTCCTTTGTATTTACTGCATGTGCGATCGGGATAGAAGGCTTTTTGTTACCAATATGCAATAATACAGCCTTCAAACTCGGTTTATTGCTGTCCATAACAATCGCCACTCTTTTGAATCATATGTTTGACCAAACTCTTTGAATAAACCGGGAATGTCGTTGCAGTAGCATATACTGTCTTTCTTAGTATAGTGTTGGGAAAATGGTTCGTGACGAGTTCTACAATATATCACCTTAACATCGGATGACACAAATTTAAATTGTTGCATACGAGAAGTGTGGATCTCGGCCTTTTCCTTGGGTATTTCCAAATCTCTTATCCAATCATTAAGTTGTGCTTGTGACAGAACGTTTCTCTCGTTTCCCATGCGAAATTCAGTACAACTTGATTCCCCGCACTCAGATATTACTGTTGACAATGGAACTGGATCCGCAACTGCCGTTGAATGTAGTACTGGTAATGTCACAGTTGGTACGCTGGCATAGGTTACTCTTCTTGATCTTCCAACGCCAAGTACTTTTGTTTGACAAATATAACACTCTATTGAATGGCAAGTAGATTCTCTCCATATCATTGGTGTATCAAATTTTATTTGTTGTCCTGATTCCGACTGAATCAATTCTACTCGACACGATGTACACAAAGTGTTCGGTGTCCATGGTTTTTCAGCATTTGTAGGCTCCAAGCCAAAATACTTGGAGTATAAAGTTTTGATATGATCTGAGAACACTC
The DNA here is from genome assembly GCF_040869045.1 of Eurosta solidaginis. Taxonomy (NCBI): domain Eukaryota; kingdom Metazoa; phylum Arthropoda; class Insecta; order Diptera; family Tephritidae; genus Eurosta; species Eurosta solidaginis. The sequence continues at coordinate 285,227,594 of NC_090319.1, read as the reverse complement.
GTATATTGCTTGACCCGTTCGTGAGATATAGGTAATTAAAGGAGCCATCTTTTTGGTTTTTTCGAATAACGGTAAACTTCAAATATCTCAAAAACGGTACCATAGAATCAAAAATGAACTCAATTTTCGAAATCAGGGGGTGATTTTACATACGAATTTCATAACGGCGTTTCTGGTAAAGAGAAAAAGTTGAAATTCGTGGTCCAGTGCTTTTTGTCGTTTCGAATCGATCTAGAGTTAGCATCGAATTTTTTGCCTATTTAATATTTTACCGTAAATTGTAATTGACATTTTTCAAATCATGTACAGATATTTTTAAAGGTGTTGAAATTGTAGGCGTACTATTTGTTTTATTTAAAAATCCGGTGCAGCTACAAACATTAATAATCTATTTACATATGCTAAATTTAGGTGTGTTGTTGTGTAAAGCCTATAGGATCAATTATGGCAGAATCAAGCTAGTTTTAATTGACACGTTGTGTTTAGAATTATTCCAGGATGGTATACGTAAATATAATGTTAGAATTAACATAATGTAAACTTAACATTAGGTCATTATAAAGGTCTGCAGATAAAAGTTATTCCTTAAAATTTAAACCAGTAAAACCATACCAGGTCCCGTTCGTATGTTTTCGGGGTCATGCAGGGACTATTTTTCAAGGAGCAATTTTAGATCATTTCTGGACTGTTCGGGGAAAGTTTTGGGATAGTCTCGAGGCGTTTCGAAGAGTTACGTTGGGATCATTCCGGAACTCTTTTTTAGATTACTTCCGGGACGTTTTGGGTACTATTTCGAGACGTTTCGAAGAGTTACGTTTGGATCATTCCGGGACTCTTTTTAGATTACTTCCGAGATCAACTTGAATATGTCAAAGAACATTTCGTAACTATTTGCACTCTTTTGAGAAATATTGATTTGTTATCGAAAACGTAACAAACAAAAAACAAATCGCAATTTTCTTCGGTAAAAAATCGATAACTTTTTGATAACAAACCGGTAACAACGCTACCGATAACCAACTTATAATCCTCCGATTATAAATCGCCGATAACAAGAAATGTATAACACCCCCATAAACCGTCGACAACAATCCGATAACCGGTGTTTGTCGTTACTTTCCTTTCCTTTTCCTTCCTTTTCTTTCCTTCCCTCTGCTGTACTCAAATTTCCACTGTATTTAAAGAGTGGTAATTAAATAACTGTTTTAATTAAAGATATCGGTTTCGGAATCATTTGTGATTCTTTCTTAAACCAAATTAGAATAGTCAATCTAATTCGATCGTGTTCCAGTCACGATTCAACAATTCAACTTCTTTTGTAACGCTCCTTGAGCTTTGCTTGATGGACAGTGAATTTTACTTATAAACCTTCTGAATTATAAACCTTTCAAAGCATAACTACATACTTTTATCAAGCAGTTAATATCTAATTTGCCCCAAGTTGAAGCAAATGAAAAAAAAAATTGTGGAAGTTAAGAAATCAAATGAGTTTCCAGCTGAAGCGGAAAAAGATACTTAAATTGTATTTGGTTTTGTTTATGTTTATATATCCGCTTTGTTCCCTATTATTACTTAATTCTGTGTGAAAAGGTAAAAGGCGGTTCAAACAAGTTCAACTTTTTGTGGGCATAAATATTATATACTCAGCTGATATTTTAAAAATACTCAAATTTAATTTACTTGCACGATTATTACCAAGAGTTACTGTACACAATTTTCAAAAACTCAAGAGGTTTTTAGCCTGATTTTAAACTATATCCAAATTTATATATACATATAACCCGCTCAGAAAATACATGGTTCAGCTCGTTATGTAAGCTTATTCAATTTCAGTTTTTACCTCACAATTGTCCTATTTAAGAACCGGATAAATCTACGTGCTACGTTTTTGAAAAGTTAGTAAAGTATTGCCTCGCCCATGCCGTTCGGAGTCGGCATAAAACAAATAGGTCCCGTCCCGCCAATTTGTAGGAAAAATTAAAAAGGAGCACGACGCAAGTTGGAAGAGAAGCTCGGCCTTAGATCTCTTCGGAGGTTATCGCGCCTTAGATTTTTTTTTTTTTTTTTCAATTTTATTGTGTAATGTACTAGTATTTACTCGCCTTCGTACGCTACTCATTTGCCTTGGCATTATTGATCCAGGTCGAAAAGAGTCGGAGTTACATCGATTTAAGAAAACAAATTTCCTTGAGGGAGCAGCAATTCAAAAATAGTTTCGAAATAATCCTACAAATAATATTAAAATGATGCCGATAACTATTTCTAATTATTCTTGAATGATACAAACCGTTTTCCTAAATTTTCCAGAAGAAGTTATAAAATTATCAGGAAATTATTACGAAACTGTTCCGAAATGATTACTGATATAAAATTAAAAACAAACATGAATAGTTCCAAAATAGTCGCAATATAAACAATCCCAAAATTATCCTTAAAACAATACAGAGAAAGTCTCGAAGTGATACGTAAAATAATTTCCAAATAGTTCTTATAGATTCTGGAATAGTCCTAATATGATTCCGAAGTAGGCGAAAGATCAATCTTAAAACAGTTTGTTAATAGTTCCGCAGTAATCCAAAATGATCTGTAATTATTTCGAACACAATCCAGAAACGATCCAAAATGGGTCCGAAATATATCGAATATGATCCTGACAAAAATCACGATGCTGTTCGAACAAAGTTCCAAACACAGTTCACAACTAGTGGTCCCAAATTAGTCCAAATATAAATAATCTCGAAATGGTTCGTAAAACAATTCTAAAATAGTCCTTACACATTCTGGAAAAGTCCTAATATGTTACCAGAAACATTTCCAAAATAAACGGAAAATTATTCCTTAAAAAGTTTGAAATAGAATTAGTCTGGAAATAACAACATTAACATCTCGAACACAATTCTGGAATGGTGCGTAAATATAAAAAATATGATTGTCCAAATGTTGGGAAGTACTGGTAAACTTTTGAAATATGTATGTGTTTCATACAACTTGTAAAATCATAAGCTATAGACAGTGATTTCTTGCCTTTATGAATTTGTATACAAGAACTATCAACCAACTCATACAAAAGGTGGACCACTTTTGCAAATTACGCCAAATGTAAATTCGGTTTTGAAATTTGTGAAAAAAACAAGCAACTTTTTTTGTTGTAGTATGTGTTTACATAGAGAAAGTTTGAGCATAGAATTCACGCATGAGATGTTTATTGCCTGAAGTACAAGCTAAAGCCGGAGTCATTGGTGCCGCATGCCGTATCGCTGTATCCGTATCCCTAACGTAATCAGCTGTTTATCGTTACGACGGTAAACCAAAACCCAATTGGTTGGCTACGATACGGTTACGACCTTAGCGGCACCAATAATCGATTGCATTGATTCTCATAAGGTTGGTCGAAGCAGCTGTTAAAAGGTTACCGATACGGTTACCGATAAAGCACCAATGTCTCCAGCTTAAAACTGATCGACTGCTTGCTTTACTGAATCACTTTCGCTACGCTTACACGATATATAGATGAACGCCACATAGTTTTCCGAAGCTCTTGAGTGCACCACTGCTCTACAACCCATGAGTACGTTTACATCGCAAAAACGCGTGATAGTTGCTTATTGCGTATTCCATTGTTTACGCAAGATGAGTCAACGGGTAATTTTTCAAAGGCTACGTGTCAAACGACGACCGCAGTTGAAGTGTGCTACAGAAATATAACCAAATTGAACTGAAGAACATAGTGTTCCAATGTTACACACGGCTTGCGACACAACCGTTGTTCTGATGGAGTCATATTATATCTTGTTTTAGTGATTTGACAGTTTGTCCGATATAACAGACTTATTTTTATAAGAGCCGCCATTTACCGTCAGCAAGCCTCAGATTCTTGAAGACCCCGAAGGTTATTATTGTAACGAATTTTGGGAAATTCCTCTTATTTGAAACCTTCTGCTAACGTTCGAATCGCTAAACTGTTGAATAAATCACTCCAATATTCAGTATTGCAAACTGGGCTTTATTTAGATTACTTTGGGAGTAGTACTTCACAATAATACTTCACAACCAATAGCGTGCTTAAATCAAAACTGATTAGTTATTACTCAGCTTGCGCTGCTTTTATACTCTCGATTTCCTCGTTCACCCATTTCTCCTAAGGTATAGTAATTTCGCGAACATTTGTACCTCATGCTTGATTACCAGCTATATACAGGTACATTTATAATATATAGTTTATAGCCATATGCATGTGTATGTGTGAGTAACTACTTCGGCTGAAGTTGTAAGAGGTCTTCTTGCATAATATTTGAAGTATAGACCTCATTTGTCCCCCTCTTATTACAGTGGTGGTAAATGTTGGGGTAATTATGACGGATGTGAACATGTTTAATTCAATAACATTACAAGTTTCAATTTGGAAATTACTAATTATATCACAGCTGAACAATCATACATTTTTAGTCAAATAGATCTCATATCGCTATTAAAAATATTTCGGTAATCTTTGTTTACAAAAAGCCTTGCCACAATATGGGTCAATTTCATGTGCCCAAAACATAACTACATAATACCAGTTTATTTACCCGGTTTTTGTTGTTTAGCCTCGTTACTGCGTCAGCAACTGTCATTGCAGCTTTTCAAGTTTCATGTGCGCTTACGTACAAAAACGTATGCTACTTACATATCTAAACCTTGTCGACTCACCTCTTCTAATTGCCATTTACGCCCCGATTCTGTGCGTTACCGGTAAAATAGTACCCAGAACATTATGTAACCGGATATCGTTACCAGTTCTTTTATCCGCCAAGTGGTAACGCTGTCATCACCGAAAAACTCACCAGTGTCTGTGGAGAAATTTGGAAGGTAGTTTTCTTCGCTTTCACTGTTGCCACTTTCGTCCATTTGGACCAAAAATGGTTCCTTCCAACCCCATTTGCTCAGCTGGTCACTTTTCTTCAATTTTGGTCCTTTTTAGGCAGTAGCCACGATTGGTACTTTTCTTTCGTTTTCACTCAGGTAAAAATTCACAATGTTGCCCAAAAATTCGCCACACTTTCGTTAGCCCCCATATAATTTTGAATTTTCTTCAACGGAACTCTCACCATAAAAATTGCTGTCAATAAAATGTACCAGAAAAATAACATTTCACCTAGGATATAATTTATTCCAGGCATTAAAAAGAAAAGCGTTGGCAAGCACATTGTCGTTAATTTTTGTTGAAATAACCGACTAATCAAAAAAAAACTCTTGTTTTATAATAATATCAAAGAGGATAAATATAATAGCCGTCCCTCATAAAACAAAAGTAGCGACTACCTCTTAGTTTATATCGAGTAAATGTCTAAAAAATAACGAGTGACGGCTCTTATTATATTTATCCTCTTTGATAATATTAATAACGACTAGATATTTCGATCGGTTATACCATAGTGTTGTAAATATATGAAAATAAAAATTGCTTCTCGCCTAGCATAGCTTATAGCAAGCACTCTGCCGTGAGCCTAACACTTTCTAAACTTATACAAAGAAATTCTATGCATTATTTCTCGTTTGGCACGTTGATATTTAAATCTTTATCACCCAGCTCAATGAGTTTAAGAAATTCCAGGACTATTGTGGTCTTAAGCCACGCAAGGTAATTGAAAACTAAGTATCTTGGCACAAGAAATATTTTAACTCGAAGACAGAAGGAAGCAAATGCAAAATAGATTTGATTTCGGAAGAAATGTTTTGTATAAAATTATTCCCGTAGGTGTTAGCAGAACCCCTGAGGCCTTAGGTCAAAACTCACACTTACTCAATCTAGGCTCTGATATGAAGCTTAAATGTTAAGGGAAAAAGTAAAGCATATATGACACTGCGACAAAAAATTGAAGATAAAATACAGGCAAAAATACACGAAAATAAAGTAGTGTCATATAGGTATAAGCATCTTTAAAAATAGCACTAACCAAATTGCTTAGTTTTATTTATGGTTTACTGAGTTTTCCACATACATAGTTCGGCAACACCAGAACGCAAATTTTGAACCGTTTCTTACTAAAACCTAACTGCGATATACATTTTATTTCATGGCAATCAACAACAGAATGCTAGAACCAAGAGCTTTGTGACCAAAACTAGGTTCACAACGTTTGGTTGGTGACAGACATAGACTTATCCTATGTCAAAATATAGTACCATTTTTGGTTGCATGCACATATATTTGTTTGTTCAACTTGAAATAAAGGAAAGTCTTTACTATGTTTAGTAAAATTTTATGTGGAAACATCCTAAAATTTTGTATTTTATACTAATAAAATAAAAAAAAATTTGGTCCTTTTTTTTGATGAATTTTGGTCCCAAATGAAAACATGGTGTAGCAACTGTGTTCGCTTTACCGAAAATGTCTCACTTGTAGATACGAGGTTAACCATAAACGTGACGATGTGTATATGCATATTATGCATGATAAGTTTCTACATAGGTATATTGTAATTTATTCTGTGAAAGTACATAATGTAAAAAAATATGTATAGCAAGAGGCAACACTTTTTTACTATTATCTTTACTTATTTGCGCTTACAATTCTTTATTTTTCAGTTTTCCATTTTTCTAAACAACAACTGTTGTGTGGTTATTTCGCTGTAACGATCTACTTTTGTGGGTAAAAAATTATCCGACTACTTTCGCGGGTAGAATACCAAAAGGGTGTAAAAGTTGCCGCATGATTTCGTTACCGTGGTGAAGAATGTTGTTACCACACTAGAATCGGGGCGTTAGTATTTATTATTATTGATCTTACTTTTCGGTACTCTTTACGAACCGGTTTTTAATGCTGTTTCAAAGTTTTTGCTTATTTGCGGCCTTAACTGAAGAACAAGCTTGATACACACATTAGGCATGTTGCTAACTTCACTGGTCGACGGCCAAAATTTACCAGAGACGCCGTTATGAAATTCGTATGTAAAACCACCCCCTGATTTCGAAAATCGAGTTCATTTTTGATTCTATGGTACCGTTTTTGAGATATTTGCAATTTACCGTTATTCGAAAAAACCAAAAAGATGGCTCCCTTTAATTACGTATATCTCACAAACGGGTCAAGCAATTGCAAACAAGTTTACAGAAGAAAGACGATAAAATTTACTATAAATGCATCATACATTATTTTTTGTTCAACCAGATAGTTTTCGAGATATTAGCTTATCATTTCAGATTTTTGTTTTCTTTTATGAAAAAATATGAAAAAAATCACTTTTTGCGAGGGCAGCATTCCAAAACCACAACTTTTTTCCAGATATTTTTTCTTTACGCTCTGTTTAATTAGAAAAAAGATAAGCTATCATCGAAGAAAACCGATGCAAAACTACGTAAGTTATAAGCGATCAAATAAAAATACCCAGGTTGCGCAATTTCAACGTATACCTCAAAACGTATGTATGGTATAAAGAAGAGTGAAATATCTAGCTATGCTCTGTTTCTATTTAGTTAAAAGTTCAATTTATGAATGAAACTAGCCTTTACCCGCGGCCCCGTCCGCAAGGAGAAAATGAAATATGTGGGCTATTCACGTTAGCCTGCTTATAAAGTTATCTGTTTAAAATTTTTTTTCTGTCTAATGCATTTTATTTTTGTAATTGAGTAAAAAAAAGAACTTTATGAGCTGATAACCTGATAGGATCCCAAAATGATAACGAAATTATCCAGAAAAAGCCACGAAATGACCCCCACGCTATCGCGGACGGATCCCGAAAACCATCCAGAAACGCCCCGGAAGTGTTTCCAAAAGTTCCCGAAGTAGTCCCAAAAAAACCCGAAATGACAACGATACGATTCTAGACTTATCCAGATAACCACACAGAAATGATGCCTGAAGGGTACCAAATTGATCCCGAAATAGTCCCGAAAAAGTTCCGAAATTACCCTGACGGGCTCCCGGACGGATCTCAGAAACCATCCAGAAAATATCCAGGAAGGGTCCCTAAATTATCCCGACTAACTCCAGAAAAAGTTCCGAAATGGCTCCGAGGGGATCCACGATGGATCGCGAAAACCATACAGAAATGATTCCGGAAGGATTCCAAAAAGATCCCGAAATAGTCCGGAATTGACCAGATGGGATCCCGCACAGATCCAGAAATGATCCCGGAAGGGTGCAAAAACTATCCCGGAAAAGTAACAAAAAATCCCGAAATGGCTCCTACGGCATCCCGGACGGATCCAGAAATGATCTCGGAAGGGTCCCCAAATGATCCCAAAATGGTCCCGAAATGACCCTGATGGATCCGGCAAACCATCAAGAAATTATGCCGAAAGGTTCCCAAAATGATACCGAAATAATACAGAAAAAGTCACGAAACGACCCCTAGAGGATCCCCAAATGATCCCGTATTAGTCGCGAAAAAGTCCCGAAATGACCCCGACCGGATCCCGGATGGATCCCAAAAACCATCCAGAAATGATGTCGGATGAGCCCCAAAATGATCCCGAAAAAGTCCCCAAATGACCCCGACGAGATCCCGGACGGATCCCGAAAACCATCCAGAAATGATGCCGGAAGAGCCCCCAAATGATCCCGAAAAAGTCCCCAAATGACCCCGACGATATCCCGGACGGATCCCGCAAACCATCCAGAAATGATGCCGGAAGAGCCCTCATATGATCCCGAAAAAGTCCCCATATGACCCCGACGAGATCCCGCACGGATCCCGAAAACCATCCAGAAATGATGCCGGAAGGGTCCCAAAATGATCGCGAAATAGTCCCGAAATGATTCCGGAATAGTCCCGAAAATGTTTCAAAATAACCCCGACGGGATCCCGGACGGATCCCGTAAACTATACAGAAATGATCCCGGAAGGGTCCCAAAATGATCCCGAAATAGTCCCGAAAAAGTCCCGAAATTACCCCGGCGTAATCCCGAACCGATCCCGAAAACCATCCAGAAATGATCCCGGAAGGGTCTCGATATGACCCTTACGGGATTACAAATAAGGTGAAGCTAATTATAAAACCATGTTAATAAGGCAGCAGGCGCATTGGAGCGAATAAAAAGTTAGATAGAAACATACAGGTAAAGCTAATAAAAGCGTGCTAATAAAAACAATTGATGGATGGCGGATGGCGGGAGTAGAGGAGAGGACCACTGATCGTTCCTCCAAAATTGTCTAGATCTCGTTCTGTATGTACCAGATACCAAAAACTATTGATTTAGGAGAAAATTTAGATTGAGTTATAACAATTTATGGATTTTACACCAGAGGGGGGATAAAGGGGGGCGGGCGGAGGGTGTCACTGCTTACTTTGTAAGCCCTCGACTTATTTGACCCCTTGAGTCTGTGATATTGGTGAAGGCCAGTATACGTAAAGTTATAATGTGTAAAAATTATGAAAAATAATTTCTCGAAGGGTCGTGGGACCCCCACCCCTCTTTCCATGTTCGAAAAAAATTTCGCTAGTAGACTACTGTCTGTGTCCCAAATTTCATCAAAATCCGTGTAGCCATTCTGGCGTGATTCAGTCGCAAAGACGAAAAAATATAATAATTAAATTATAACTGTTCCTAGGGGGCGGGGACCATGCCCCTTTTGAAAAATATATAGCTAGTAGATCCTTCTAGACTATTGGCTATATGTGTGCAAAATTTCATCCAAATCGGTCCAGCCGTTCTTGCGTTATTGAGTCACAAAGACAAACGTCTGGACAAACATCCAAACATCCAAACATCCAAACATCCAAACATCTAAACATCCAAACATCCAAACATCTTAACATCCAAACTTTCCCATTTATAATATATATTAGATTACAAATATTTTTAACTTTTTTTAAATTTATTTATGTTTATACTATATTCTTTGATGCTTATTCAGTTTAAGATGAGAAACCAGCAGTAATCACCCATCATTGCGACGTCCCAGAATCCTTGACATCGATTCTCAATTAATTACATTTGCTGATGAAACCTTTCGCCATGTTCGTCACTTTCGTCGCCAAGATTTGCCGGAAAAAAGCTCAAATGTGAGTGCAGAAAGTGAATTTTTAAAGACATATTTACGCCTGGAAAGAAAATATTAGTTAGGTAAACAAGTTATAGAATTTTGGGAAATTAATTTTAATAAGCCTTTAATATTTACCCATTTTCGCATAATTATTGATTAAGTCGTTCACTATCTGCTCGTAGTTAGGGCTTTTGTGTCTACCGAGAAAAGAAGCAACGACCTTTTCAAGGGATTCCCACGCTGCTGCCTCAACTGATGATAGAAGTCGTTTGAATTGATTATTGTTGATCAACTTTTTTATTTGTGGTCCAAAAAAAATACCTTCTTTATCTTGGCTTGAGAAATATCTGGAAAAATTGTTTTCAAATAGTCGAATGCTTCGCCTTCTTTGTCCAAAGCCTTAACAAAGTTTTTAATGAGACCGAGCTTGATGTGTAAGGGTTGAAGTATGATTTTCTCTTTCTTGACAAGAGGGGTGTATTTGATGTTATCCACACCAACGGTAAACTCGACTCCTTCCCGCCAATCCTTGCTGACGTAGTGGTCCTTACGAGCTCGGCTATCCCACTTGCAGAGGAAGCAGCAGTGCTTGGTGTAGCCACTTTGTAGACCGCATAGCATTGCAACGACTTTGAGATCAGAACATATTTTCCAATCATGCTCTTCATATTTGATAAATTTGATTAGTTTTTGCATTTCCTCGTAGGTTTCCTTTGTATTTACTGCATGTGCGATCGGGATAGAAGGCTTTTTGTTACCAATATGCAATAATACAGCCTTCAAACTCGGTTTATTGCTGTCCATAACAATCGCCACTCTTTTGAATCATATGTTTGACCAAACTCTTTGAATAAACCGGGAATGTCGTTGCAGTAGCATATACTGTCTTTCTTAGTATAGTGTTGGGAAAATGGTTCGTGACGAGTTCTACAATATATCACCTTAACATCGGATGACACAAATTTAAATTGTTGCATACGAGAAGTGTGGATCTCGGCCTTTTCCTTGGGTATTTCCAAATCTCTTATCCAATCATTAAGTTGTGCTTGTGACAGAACGTTTCTCTCGTTTCCCATGCGAAATTCAGTACAACTTGATTCCCCGCACTCAGATATTACTGTTGACAATGGAACTGGATCCGCAACTGCCGTTGAATGTAGTACTGGTAATGTCACAGTTGGTACGCTGGCATAGGTTACTCTTCTTGATCTTCCAACGCCAAGTACTTTTGTTTGACAAATATAACACTCTATTGAATGGCAAGTAGATTCTCTCCATATCATTGGTGTATCAAATTTTATTTGTTGTCCTGATTCCGACTGAATCAATTCTACTCGACACGATGTACACAAAGTGTTCGGTGTCCATGGTTTTTCAGCATTTGTAGGCTCCAAGCCAAAATACTTGGAGTATAAAGTTTTGATATGATCTGAGAACACTCGTATATTGCTTGACCCGTTCGTGAGATATAGGTAATTAAAGGAGCCATCTTTTTGGTTTTTTCGAATAACGGTAAACTTCAAATATCTCAAAAACGGTACCATAGAATCAAAAATGAACTCAATTTTCGAAATCAGGGGGTGATTTTACATACGAATTTCATAACGGCGTTTCTGGTAAAGAGAAAAAGTTGAAATTCGTGGTCCAGTGCTTTTTGTCGTTTCGAATCGATCTAGAGTTAGCATCGAATTTTTTGCCTATTTAATATTTTACCGTAAATTGTAATTGACATTTTTCAAATCATGTACAGATATTTTTAAAGGTGTTGAAATTGTAGGCGTACTATTTGTTTTATTTAAAAATCCGGTGCAGGTACAAACATTAATAATCTATTTACATATGCTAAATTTAGGTGTGTTGTTGTGTAAAGCCTATAGGATCAATTATGGCAGAATCAAGCTAGTTTTAATTGACACGTTGTGTTTAGAATTATTCCAGGATGATATACGTAAATATAATGTTAGAATTAACATAATGTAAACTTAACATTAGGTCATTATAAAGGTCTGCAGATAAAAGTTATTCCTTAAAATTTAAACCAGTAAAACCATACCAGGTCCCGTTCGTATGTTTTCGGGGTCATGCAGGGACTATTTTTCAAGGAGCAATTTTAGATCATTTCTGGACTGTTCGGGGAAAGTTTTGGGATAGTCTCGAGGCGTTTCGAAGAGTTACGTTGGGATCATTCCGGAACTCTTTTTTAGATTACTTCCGGGACGTTTTGGGTACTATTTCGAGACGTTTCGAAGAGTTACGTTTGGATCATTCCGGGACTCTTTTTAGATTACTTCCGAGATCAACTTGAATATGTCAAAGAACATTTCGTAACTATTTGCACTCTTTTGAGAAATATTGATTTGTTATCGAAAACGTAACAAACAAAAAACAAATCGCAATTTTCTTCGGTAAAAAATCGATAACTTTTTGATAACAAACCGGTAACAACGCTACCGATAACCGACTTATAATCCTCCGATTATAAATCGCCGATAACAAGAAATGTATAACACCCCCATAAACCGTCGACAACAATCCGATAACCGGTATTTGTCGTTACTTTCCTTTCCTTTCCTTCCTTTTCTTTCCTTCCCTCTGCTGTACTCAAATTTCCACTGTATTTAAAGAGTGGTAATTAAATAACTGTTTTAATTAAAGATATCGGTTTCGGAATCATTTGTGATTCTTTCTTAAACCAAATTAGAATAGTCAATCTAATTCGATCGTGTTCCAGTCACGATTCAACAATTCAACTACTTTTGTCACGCTACTTGAGCTTTGCTTGATGGACAGTGAATTTTACTTATAAACCTTCTGAATTATAAACCTTTCAAAGCATAACTACATACTTTTATCAAGCAGTTAATATCTAATTTGCCCCAAGTTGAAGCAAATGAAAAAAAAAAAATTGTGGAAGTTAAGAAATCAAATGAGTTTCCAGCTGAAGCGGAAAAAGATACTTAAATTGTATTTGGTTTTGTTTATGTTTATATATCCGCTTTGTTCCCTATTATTACTTAATTCTGTGTGAAAAGGTAAAAGGCGGTTCAAACAAGTTCAACTTTTTGTGGGCATAAATATTATATACTCAGCTGATATTTTAAAAATACTCAAATTTAATTTACTTGCACGATTATTACCAAGAGTTACTGTACACAATTTTCAAAAACTCAAGAGGTTTTTAGCCTGATTTTAAACTATATCCAAATTTATATATACATATAACCCGCTCAGAAAATACATGGTTCAGCTCGTTATGTAAGCTTATTCAATTTCAGTTTTTACCTCACAATTGTCCTATTTAAGAACCGTATAAATCTACGTGCTACGTTTTTGAAAAGTTAGTAAAGTATTGCCTCGCCCATGCCGTTCGGAGTCGGCATAAAACAAGTAGGTCCCGTCCCGCCAATTTGTAGGAAAAATTAAAAAGGAGCACGACGCAAGTTGGAAGAGAAGCTCGGCCTTAGATCTCTTCGGAGGTTATCGCGCCTTAGATTTTTTTTTTTTTTTTTTCAATTTTATTGTGTAATGTACTAGTATTTACTCGCCTTCGTACGCTACTCATTTGCCTTGGCATTATTGATCCAGGTCGAAAAGAGTCGGAGTTACATCGATTTAAGAAAACAAATTTCCTTGAGGGAGCAGCAATTCAAAAATAGTTTCGAAATAATCCTACAAATAATATTAAAATGATGCCGATAACTATTTCTAATTATTCTTGAATGATACAAACCGTTTTCCTAAATTTTCCAAAAGAAGTTATAAAATTATCAGGAAATTATTACGAAACTGTTCCGAAATGATTACTGATATAAAATTAAAAACAAACATGAATAGTTCCAAAATAGTCGCAATATAAACAATCCCAAAATTATCTTTAAAACAATACAGAGAAAGTCTCGAAGTGATACGTAAAATAATTTCCAAATAGTTCTTATAGATTCTGGAATAGTCCTAATATGATTCCGAAGTAGGCGAAAGATCAATCTTAAAACAGTTTGTTAATAGTTCCGCAGTAATCCAAAATGATCTGTAATTATTTCGAACACAATCCAGAAACGATCCAAAATGGGTCCGAAATAAATCGAATATGATCCTGACAAAAATCACGATGCTGTTCGAACAAAGTTCCAAACACAGTTCACAACTAGTGGTCCCAAATTAGTCCAAATATAAATAATCTCGAAATGGTTCGTAAAACAATTCTAAAATAGTCCTTACACATTCTGGAAAAGTCCTAATATGTTACCAGAAACATTTCCAAAATAAACGGAAAATTATTCCTTAAAAAGTTTGAAATAGAATTAGTCTGGAAATAACAACATTAACATCTCGAACACAATTCTGGAATGGTGCGTAAATATAAAAAATATGATTGTCCAAATGTTGGGAAGTACTGGTAAACTTTTGAAATATGTATGTGTTTCATAGAACTTGTAAAATCATAAGCTACAGACAGTGATTTCTTGCCTTTATGAATTTGTATACAAGAACTATCAACCAACTCATACAAAAGATGGACCACTTTTGCAAATTACGACAAATGTAAATTCGGTTTTGAAATTTGTGAAAAAAACAAGCAACTTTTTTTGTTGTAGTATGTGTTTACATAGAGAAAGTTTGAGCATAGAATTCACGCATGAGATGTTTATTGCCTGAAGTACAAGCTAAAGCCGGAGTCATTGGTGCCGCATGCCGTATCGCTGTATCCGTATCCCTAACGTAATCAGCTGTTTATCGTTACGACGGTAAACCAAAACCCAATTGGTTGGCTACGATACGGTTACGACCTTAGCGGCACCAATAATCGATTGCATTGATTCTCATAAGGTTGGTCGAATCAGCTGTAAAAAAGGTTACCGATACGGTTACTGATAAAGCACCAATGTCTCCAGCTTAAAACTGATCGACTGCTTGCTTTACTGAATCACTTTCGCTACGCTTACACGATATATAGATGAACGCCACATAGTTTTCCGAAGCTCTTGAGTGCACCACTGCTCTACAACCCATGAGTACGTTTACATCGCAAAAACGCGTGATAGTTGCTTATTGCGTATTCCATTGTTTACGCAAGATGAGTCAACGGGTAATTTTTCAAAGGCTACGTGTCAAACGACGACCGCAGTTGAAGTGTGCTACAGAAATATAACCAAATTGAACTGAAGAACATAGTGTTCCAATGTTACACACGGCTTGCGACACAACCGTTGTTCTGATGGAGTCATATTATATCTTGTTTTAGTGATTTGACAGTTTATCCGATATAACAGACTTATTTTTATAAGAGCCGCCATTTACCGTCAGCAAGCCTCAGATTCTTGAAGACCCCGAAGGTTATTATTGTAACGAATTTTGGGAAATTCCTCTTATTTGAAACCTTCTGCTAACGTTCGAATCGCTAAACTGTTGAATAAATCACTCCAATATTCAGTATTGCAAACTGGGCTTTATTTAGATTACTTTGGGAGTAGTACTTTCCAATAATACTTCACAACCAATAGCGTGCTTAAATCAAAACTGATTAGTTATTACTCAGCTTGCGCTGCTTTTATACTCTCGATTTCCTCGTTCACCCATTTCTCCTAAGGTATAGTAATTTCGCGAACATTTGTACCTCATGCTTGATTACCAGCTATATACAGGTATATTTATAATATATAGTTTATAGCCATATGCATGTGTATGTGTGAGTAACTACTTCGGCTGATGACTGCATGTGAATGTGTGAGATATCTCTTCGTTGCCTTCTACATAAGTGTCGCTAGCTTTAATGTGTACATTTACATAAGAGTGGCTGCTTCATGTTTTTGTTGTTACGTGATTATTTACCAAGAGAAGAAGCAGGCGTGTAGTGGCGAAGTAAATACGTTGATGAATACCCCAATGTGTCCAAGGGGACCGGTGGAGCTAAGCGTTTATGGTCACCAGGCATATTAACCAAGTTAAATGGCGGCGAGTTGGACTGGTGCATGGTGAAACGGCGAGTGCATAATTAGTATCAAAATTACCGCCTGATAGGTGAGTAATGAGCCGTTCTCGGGTTTCGCCTTATATGCGTCTTTGAAGAAAGCCGGTTGGTTGTGACCCTTCATGCATCAAAACAAGGTGACAACCGAAGTCACCAAATAAAATTAATATCGGGAGTGGTGGGTTTGTGTAGAAGAAGTTGTAAGAGGTCTTCTTGCATAATATTTGAAGTACAGACCTCATTTGTCCCCCTCTTATTACAGTGGTGGTAAATGTTGGGGTAATTATGACGGATGTGAACATGTTTAATTCAATAACATTACAAGTTTCAATTTGGAAATTACTAATTATATCACAGCTGAACAATCATACATTTTTAGTCAAATAGATCTCATATCGCTATTAAAAATATTTCGGTAATCTTTGTTTACAAAAAGCCTTGCCACAATATGGGTCAATTTCATGTGCCCAAAACATAACTACATAATACCAGTTTATTTACCCGGTTTTTGTTGTTTAGCCTCGTTACTGCGTCAGCAACTGTCATTGCAGCTTTTCAAGTTTCACGTGCGCTTACGTACAAAAACGTATGCTACTTACATATCTAAACCTTGTCGACTCACCTCTTCTAATTGCCATTTACGCCCCGATTCTGTGCGTTACCGGTAAAATAGTACCCAGAACATAATTTAACCGGATATCGTTACCAGTTCTTTTATCCGCCAAGTGGTAACGCTGTCATCACCGAAAAACTCACCAGTGTCTGTGGAGAAATTTGGAAGGTAGTTTTCTTCGCTTTCACTGTTGCCACTTTCGTCCATTTGGATCAAAAATGGTTCCTTCCAACCCCATTTGCTCAGCTGGTCACTTTTCTTCAATTTTGGTCCTTTTTAGGCAGTAGCCACGATTGGTACTTTTCTTTCGTTTTCACTCAGGTAAAAATTCACAATGTTGCCCAAAAATTCGCCACACTTTCGTTAGCCCCCATATAATTTTGAATTTTCTTCAATGGAACTCTCACCATAAAAATTGCTGTCAATAAAATGTACCAGAAAAATAACATTTCACCTAGGATATAATTTATTCCAGGCATTAAAAAGAAAAGCGTTGGCAAGCACATTGTCGTTAATTTTTGTTGAAATAACCGACTAATCAAAAAAAAACTCTTGTTTTATAATAATATCAAAGAGGATAAATATAATAGCCGTCCCTCATAAAACAAAAGTAGCGACTACCTCTTAGTTTATATCGAGTAAATGTCTAAAAAATAACGAGTGACGGCTCTTATTATATTTATCCTCTTTGATAATATTAATAACGACTAGATATTTCGATCGGTTATACCATAGTGTTGTAAATATATGAAAATAAAAATTGCTTCTCGCCTAGCATAGCTTATAGCAAGCACTCTGCCGTGAGCCTATCACTTTCTAAACTTATACAAAGAAATTCTATGCATTATTTCTCGTTTGGCACGTTGATATTTAAATCTTTATCACCCAGCTCAATGAGTTTAAGAAATTCCAGGACTATTGTGGTCTTAAGCCACGCAAGGTAATTGAAAACTAAGTATCTTGGCACAAGAAATATTTTAACTCGAAGACAGAAGGAAGCAAATGCAAAATAGATTTGATTTCGGAAGAAATGTTTTGTATAAAATTATTCCCGTAGGTGTTAGCAGAACCCCTGAGGCCTTAGATCAAAACTCACACTTACTCAATCTAGGCTCTGATATGAAGCTTAAATGTTAAGGGAAAAAGTAAAGCATATATGACACTACTTTATTTTTGCTTGGATTCCAAGCTAAAAAAACTAACGAATCTTTATCGGAACTTCAAAACAGAAAAACAATTTCTATCATGAAAAAGCGAGACCACAATTCCCCCATAATTAGTGAGTTTGGCATGTTTTTGTTTATGTTTTACATTTTATTTTTACATTAACATTTTTAACAATAAAAACAATGTAAATAACATGCGCAAATTATTTCGGTCTCTAATGGTTCACTTTTTTCACAAGAAACTTGATTTTAATTGTGTTTTTTTGCACCAAATTTTCAAACTAAAAACAAAATTTTCATTTGTCAGAAAAAAATAAAGAAAAAACGGCCGAATGTCAAAAAAACCTATCCAAAAACAAACTGGCTCGTTTGTTTTTAATGAACTAGGTTGTATTTTTCTTGTATTTCGTTAGTTTTTTGAAATATAGTTTATACACTTACACCAGTACTGAAGCCGTATTAGGAGGGAGTGCGACAAAAAATTGAAGATAAAATACAGGCAAAAATACACGAAAATAAAGTAGTGTCATATAGGTATAAGCATCTTTAAAAATAGCACTAACCAAATTGCTTAGTTTTATTTATGGTTTACTGAGTTTTCCACATACATAGTTCGGCAACACCAGAACGCAAATTTTGAACCGTTTCTTACTAAAACCTAACTGCGATATACATTTTATTTCATGGCAATCAACAACAGAATGCTAGAACCAAGAGCTTTGTGACCAAAACTAGGTTCACAACGTTTGGTTGGTGACAGACATAGACTTATCCTATGTCAAAATATAGTACCATTTTTGGTTGCACGCACATATATTTGTTTGTTCAACTTGAAATAAAGGAAAGTCTTTACTATGTTTAGTAAAATTTTATGTGGAAACATCCTAAAATTTTGTATTTTATACTAATAAAATAAAAAAAAATTTGGTCCTTTTTTTGATGAATTTTGGTCCCAAATGAAAACATGGTGTAGCAACTGTGTTCGCTTTACCGAAAATGTCTCACTTGTAGATACGAGGTTAACGATAAACGTGACGATGTGTATATGCATATTATGCATGATAAGTTTCTACATAGGTATATTGTAATTTATTCTGTGAAAGTACATAATGTAAACAAATATGTATAGCAAGAGGCAACACTTTTTTACTATTATCTTTACTTATTTGCGCTTACAATTCTTTATTTTTCAGTTTTTCATTTTTCTAAACAACAACTGTTGTGTGGTTATTTCGCTGTAACGACCTACTTTTGTGGGTAAAAAATTATCCGACTACTTTCGCGGGTAGAATACCAAAAGGGTGTAAAAGTTGCCGCATGATTTCGTTACCGTGGTGAAGAATGTTGTTACCACACTAGAATCGGGGCGTTAGTATTTATTATTATTGATCTTACTTTTCGGTACTCTTTACGAACCAGTTTTTAATGCTGTTCAAAGTTTTTGCTTATTTGCGGCCTTAACTGAAGAACAAGCTTGATACACACATTAGGCATGTTGCTAACTTCACTGGTCGACGGCCAAAATTTACCAGAGACGCCGTTATGAAATTCGTATGTAAAACCACCCCCTGATTTCGAAAATCGAGTTCATTTTTGATTCTATGGTACCGTTTTTGAGATATTTCCAATTTACCGTTATTCGAAAAAACCAACAAGATGGCTCCCTTTAATTACGTATATCTCACAAACGGGTCAAGCAATTGCAAACAAGTTTACAGAAGAAAGACGATAAAATTTACTATAAATGCATCATACATTATTTTTTGTTCAACCAGATAGTTTTCGAGATATTAGCTTATCATTTCAGATTTTTGTTTTCTTTTATGAAAAAATATGAAAAAATCACTTTTTGCGAGGGCAGCATTACAAAACCACAACTTTTTTCCAGATATTTTTTCTTTACGCTCTGTTTAATTAGAAAAAAGATAAGCTATCATCGAAGAAAATCGATGCAAAACTACGTAAGTTATAAGCAATCAAATAAAAATACCCAGGTTGCGCAATTTCAACGTATACCTCAAAACGTATGTATGGTATAAAGAAGAGTGAAATATCTAGCTATGCTCTGTTTCTATTTAGTTAGAAGTTCAATTTATGAATGAAATTACAAATATTTTTAACTTTTTTTAAATTTATTTATGTTTATACTATATTCTTTGATGCTTATTCAGTTTAAGATGAGAAACCAGCAGTAATCACCCATCATTGCGACGTCCCAGAATCCTTGACATCGATTCTCAATTAATTACATTTGCTGATGAAACCTTTCGCCATGTTCGTCACTTTCGTCGCCAAGATTTGCCGGAAAAAAGCTCAAATGTGAGTGCAGAAAGTGAATTTTAAAGACATATTTACGCCTGGAAAGAAAATATTAGTTAGGTAAACAAGTTATAGAATTTTGGGAAATTAATTTTAATAAGCCTTTAATATTTACCCATTTTCCCATAATTATTGATTAAGTCGTTCACTATCTGCTCGTAGTTAGGGCTTTTGTGTCTACCGAGAAAAGAAGCAACGACCTTTTCAAGGGATTCCCACGCTGCTGCCTCAACTGATGATATAAGTCGTTTGAATTGATTATTGTTGATCAACTTTTTTATTTGTGGTCCAAAAAAAATACCTTCTTTATCTTGGCTTGAGAAATATCTGGAAAAATTGTTTTCAAATAGTCGAATGCTTCGCCTTCTTTGTCCAAAGCCTTAACAAAGTTTTTAATGAGACCGAGCTTGATGTGTAAGGGTTGAAGTATGATTTTCTCTTTCTTGACAAGAGGGGTGTATTTGATGTTATCCACACCAACGGTAAACTCGACTCCTTCCCGCCAATCCTTGCTGACGTAGTGGTCCTTACGAGCTCGGCTATCCCACTTGCAGAGGAAGCAGCAGTGCTTGGTGTAGCCACTTTGTAGACCGCATAGCATTGCAACGACTTTGAGATCAGAACATATTTTCCAATCATGCTCTTCATATTTGATAAATTTGATTAGTTTTTGCATTTCCTCGTAGGTTTCCTTTGTATTTACTGCATGTGCGATCGGGATAGAAGGCTTTTTGTTACCAATATGCAATAATACAGCCTTCAAACTCGGTTTATTGCTGTCCATAACAATCGCCACTCTTTTGAATCATATGTTTGACCAAACTCTTTGAATAAACCGGGAATGTCGTTGCAGTAGCATATACTGTCTTTCTTAGTATAGTGTTGGGAAAATGGTTCGTGACGAGTTCTACAATATATCACCTTAACATCGGATGACACAAATTTAAATTGTTGCATACGAGAAGTGTGGATCTCGGCCTTTTCCTTGGGTATTTCCAAATCTCTTATCCAATCATTAAGTTGTGCTTGTGACAGAACGTTTCTCTCGTTTCCCATGCGAAATTCAGTACAACTTGATTCCCCGCACTCAGATATTACTGTTGACAATGGAACTGGATCCGCAACTGCCGTTGAATGTAGTACTGGTAATGTCACAGTTGGTACGCTGGCATAGGTTACTCTTCTTGATCTTCCAACGCCAAGTACTTTTGTTTGACAAATATAACACTCTATTGAATGGCAAGTAGATTCTCTCCATATCATTGGTGTATCAAATTTTATTTGTTGTCCTGATTCCGACTGAATCAATTCTACTCGACACGATGTACACAAAGTGTTCGGTGTCCATGGTTTTTCAGCATTTGTAGGCTCCAAGCCAAAATACTTGGAGTATAAAGTTTTGATATGATCTGAGAACACTCGTATATTGCTTGACCCGTTCGTGAGATATAGGTAATTAAAGGAGCCATCTTTTTGGTTTTTTCGAATAACGGTAAACTTCAAATATCTCAAAAACGGTACCATAGAATCAAAAATGAACTCAATTTTCGAAATCAGGGGGTGATTTTACATACGAATTTCATAACGGCGTTTCTGGTAAAGAGAAAAAGTTGAAATTCGTGGTCCAGTGCTTTTTGTCGTTTCGAATCGATCTAGAGTTAGCATCGAATTTTTTGCCTATTTAATATTTTACCGTAAATTGTAATTGACATTTTTCAAATCATGTACAGATATTTTTAAAGGTGTTGAAATTGTAGGCGTACTATTTGTTTTATTTAAAAATCCGGTGCAGGTACAAACATTAATAATCTATTTACATATGCTAAATTTAGGTGTGTTGTTGTGTAAAGCCTATAGGATCAATTATGGCAGAATCAAGCTAGTTTTAATTGACACGTTGTGTTTAGAATTATTCCAGGATGATATACGTAAATATAATGTTAGAATTAACATAATGTAAACTTAACATTAGGTCATTATAAAGGTCTGCAGATAAAAGTTATTCCTTAAAATTTAAACCAGTAAAACCATACCAGGTCCCGTTCGTATGTTTTCGGGGTCATGCAGGGACTATTTTTCAAGGAGCAATTTTAGATCATTTCTGGACTGTTCGGGGAAAGTTTTGGGATAGTCTCGAGGCGTTTCGAAGAGTTACGTTGGGATCATTCCGGAACTCTTTTTTAGATTACTTCCGGGACGTTTTGGGTACTATTTCGAGACGTTTCGAAGAGTTACGTTTGGATCATTCCGGGACTCTTTTTAGATTACTTCCGAGATCAACTTGAATATGTCAAAGAACATTTCGTAACTATTTGCACTCTTTTGAGAAATATTGATTTGTTATCGAAAACGTAACAAACAAAAAACAAATCGCAATTTTCTTCGGTAAAAAATCGATAACTTTTTGATAACAAACCGGTAACAACGCTACCGATAACCGACTTATAATCCTCCGATTATAAATCGCCGATAACAAGAAATGTATAACACCCCATAAACCGTCGACAACAATCCGATAACCGGTATTTGTCGTTACTTTCCTTTCCTTTCCTTCCTTTTCTTTCCTTCCCTCTGCTGTACTCAAATTTCCACTGTATTTAAAGAGTGGTAATTAAATAACTGTTTTAATTAAAGATATCGGTTTCGGAATCATTTGTGATTCTTTCTTAAACCAAATTAGAATAGTCAATCTAATTCGATCGTGTTCCAGTCACCATTCAACAATTCAACTACTTTTGTCACGCTACTTGAGCTTTGCTTGATGGACAGTGAATTTTACTTATAAACCTTCTGAATTATAAACCTTTCAAAGCATAACTACATACTTTTATCAAGCAGTTAATATCTAATTTGCCCCAAGTTGAAGCAAATGAAAAAAAAAAAATTGTGGAAGTTAAGAAATCAAATGAGTTTCCAGCTGAAGCGGAAAAAGATACTTAAATTGTATTTGGTTTTGTTTATGTTTATATATCCGCTTTGTTCCCTATTATTACTTAATTCTGTGTGAAAAGGTAAAAGGCGGTTCAAACAAGTTCAACTTTTTGTGGGCATAAATATTATATACTCAGCTGATATTTTAAAAATACTCAAATTTAATTTACTTGCACGATTATTACCAAGAGTTACTGTACACAATTTTCAAAAACTCAAGAGGTTTTTAGCCTGATTTTAAACTATATCCAAATTTATATATACATATAACCCGCTCAGAAAATACATGGTTCAGCTCGTTATGTAAGCTTATTCAATTTCAGTTTTTACCTCACAATTGTCCTATTTAAGAACCGTATAAATCTACGTGCTACGTTTTTGAAAAGTTAGTAAAGTATTGCCTCGCCCATGCCGTTCGGAGTCGGCATAAAACAAGTAGGTCCCGTCCCGCCAATTTGTAGGAAAAATTAAAAAGGAGCACGACGCAAGTTGGAAGAGAAGCTCGGCCTTAGATCTCTTCGGAGGTTATCGCGCCTTAGATTTTTTTTTTTTTTTTTCAATTTTATTGTGTAATGTACTAGTATTTACTCGCCTTCGTACGCTACTCATTTGCCTTGGCATTATTGATCCAGGTCGAAAAGAGTCGGAGTTACATCGATTTAAGAAAACAAATTTCCTTGAGGGAGCAGCAATTCAAAAATAGTTTCGAAATAATCCTACAAATAATATTAAAATGATGCCGATAACTATTTCTAATTATTCTTGAATGATACAAACCGTTTTCCTAAATTTTCCAAAAGAAGTTATAAAATTATCAGGAAATTATTACGAAACTGTTCCGAAATGATTACTGATATAAAATTAAAAACAAACATGAATAGTTCCAAAATAGTCGCAATATAAACAATCCCAAAATTATCTTTAAAACAATACAGAGAAAGTCTCGAAGTGATACGTAAAATAATTTCCAAATAGTTCTTATAGATTCTGGAATAGTCCTAATATGATTCCGAAGTAGGCGAAAGATCAATCTTAAAACAGTTTGTTAATAGTTCCGCAGTAATCCAAAATGATCTGTAATTATTTCGAACACAATCCAGAAACGATCCAAAATGGGTCCGAAATAAATCGAATATGATCCTGACAAAAATCACGATGCTGTTCGAACAAAGTTCCAAACACAGTTCACAACTAGTGGTCCCAAATTAGTCCAAATATAAATAATCTCGAAATGGTTCGTAAAACAATTCTAAAATAGTCCTTACACATTCTGGAAAAGTCCTAATATGTTACCAGAAACATTTCCAAAATAAACGGAAAATTATTCCTTAAAAAGTTTGAAATAGAATTAGTCTGGAAATAACAACATTAACATCTCGAACACAATTCTGGAATGGTGCGTAAATATAAAAAATATGATTGTCCAAATGTTGGGAAGTACTGGTAAACTTTTGAAATATGTATGTGTTTCATAGAACTTGTAAAATCATAAGCTACAGACAGTGATTTCTTGCCTTTATGAATTTGTATACAAGAACTATCAACCAACTCATACAAAAGATGGACCACTTTTGCAAATTACGACAAATGTAAATTCGGTTTTGAAATTTGTGAAAAAAACAAGCAACTTTTTTTGTTGTAGTATGTGTTTACATAGAGAAAGTTTGAGCATAGAATTCACGCATGAGATGTTTATTGCCTGAAGTACAAGCTAAAGCCGGAGTCATTGGTGCCGCATGCCGTATCGCTGTATCCGTATCCCTAACGTAATCAGCTGTTTATCGTTACGACGGTAAACCAAAACCCAATTGGTTGGCTACGATACGGTTACGACCTTAGCGGCACCAATAATCGATTGCATTGATTCTCATAAGGTTGGTCGAATCAGCTGTTAAAAGGTTACCGATACGGTTACTGATAAAGCACCAATGTCTCCAGCTTAAAACTGATCGACTGCTTGCTTTACTGAATCACTTTCGCTACGCTTACACGATATATAGATGAACGCCACATAGTTTTCCGAAGCTCTTGAGTGCACCACTGCTCTACAACCCATGAGTACGTTTACATCGCAAAAACGCGTGATAGTTGCTTATTGCGTATTCCATTGTTTACGCAAGATGAGTCAACGGGTAATTTTTCAAAGGCTACGTGTCAAACGACGACCGCAGTTGAAGTGTGCTACAGAAATATAACCAAATTGAACTGAAGAACATAGTGTTCCAATGTTACACACGGCTTGCGACACAACCGTTGTTCTGATGGAGTCATATTATATCTTGTTTTAGTGATTTGACAGTTTATCCGATATAACAGACTTATTTTTATAAGAGCCGCCATTTACCGTCAGCAAGCCTCAGATTCTTGAAGACCCCGAAGGTTATTATTGTAACGAATTTTGGGAAATTCCTCTTATTTGAAACCTTCTGCTAACGTTCGAATCGCTAAACTGTTGAATAAATCACTCCAATATTCAGTATTGCA